>NC_069499.1:286325016-286655016 GCF_027579735.1 Bombina bombina
ACCTGCTTGTTTTTGTTACCATACTGAATTATTGGGCATCTCCTATTACGTGCAACATCCAATATGAACAAACATTGTATGTCTGTGGAATGTCTGAACTTGTAAATATTTTAGGCTGTGTGTGATTGCGTGAAGTAAGAAGAATTATTTGTTTCTACCAATTCAGATTCTGAGCTTGTCAGTATTTCTTTTTCATCTGTGGCCTCCGGTTATATATATATATCTTGAACATAAGATATATATTATATTAAATATTCCTTATATTTATTAACACTTAAGTCAGTAGTTAATATACAAATTCATCATATATTAAATGTCTCATATTGTTTAATCAGGCTACATAGAAGTTGTTTTCTGATTACTACAAAAAAGAGCAACAAGCTCTAATTTTAGAGCTAACCTTTATAACCAATGTGCAAATACTTGTTTACTTAAATACGAAGCTCAGAATACCACAGGCTAAGAGTTCAGACAAGCCAGCTGTCAGACGCCGGGCAAGGGGGTGACTTTGTGACATTGGCTTCTTACGCTCAAACATGTCCTTGACAGACACCTGACTGTGGGCAGATGAGCAGGAACTGCTCCGGAAGAGAGACGGAGTGGCGGATGGTTGAGAGGGGGCAAGGAGGACAGCAGTGGTTGACGTGGCTGAAGATGCTGGACCAGGAGGAGGATGGCGGCTTTGAGTTTGTGTGCTGCTTCTACTCATGTGTTGATCCCATAGGCGTTTGTGATGTGCGATCATGTGCCTTCGCAAAGCAGTTGCACCTAGGTGGGTGTTGCACTTCCCATGACTCAGTTTCTTTTGGCACAGGTTGCAAATGGCATCGCTGTTGTCAGAGGCAGACACACAAAAAAAATGCCACACTGCTGAGCTCTGCGATGACAGCATTCTGGTGGTGGCAACAGCATGTGTTGATTGGTGTGCTGTCTGGCTGACCCCGGGTGCCGATGCATGCTGTCTGACTGTGCCACTAGCTCCTTGCGACGACCTCCCCCTGCTTCCAACTCGTCTCCTCCTCCTCCTCTCTGTCTCCCCATCTGAACTTTCCCCCTGTTCTTCTTCTCTTCTAGCGGGCACCCACGTGCTTCCACGGACGCATCGTCATCATCAACCGCTTCACTTGTATCTGACAAATCAACAAAGGAAGCAGCAGCGGGTACAACATCATCATCATCACACCATACGTCCATGTCTGTAA
Organism: Bombina bombina; assembly: GCF_027579735.1. Classification (NCBI taxonomy): domain Eukaryota; kingdom Metazoa; phylum Chordata; class Amphibia; order Anura; family Bombinatoridae; genus Bombina; species Bombina bombina. Next base: position 286,326,219 of record NC_069499.1, read on the forward strand.
TGCTGCCTGACTGAGACATATCACTGTTATATACATCCTCTGTTAATGATGGTTGCGCATCACTCATTTCTTCCAACTGATGTGTAAAAAACTCCTCTGACAGATCAAGTGAAGCGGCTGTGGTGCTAGTGTTGGTGGTGGCGGCAGGCGGGCGAGTGGTGGTAACTTGAGAGGTGCCCGAAGATAAGCTGGAGGATGGTGCATCAAGGTTGGGAGCGGAAGCTATAGAAGATTGGGTGTCCTGTGTTAAAAAGTCAACTATGTCCTCCTCAGAACTTTTCGAGTTCATGGGACATGGCCTCTGAACACTGGGCATTATTCTATGGACAAAGGGAATCACAGCACGACAACCACGACGGCACCTGCGGGGTGGCCTGCCTCTGCCTGTCATTTTTTTTTAAATGTACACTTACACTACTATTAAACAAGATATGAGTGGTGGCACTGGGCAAGTGAGCACAGTATACGCTGTGAGCCTGACACAAAAAAGCAGACTGATGTTTGACAGTCCAAAAAGTTTTTATTTTTTTAAATGTACGCTTACACTACTATTAAACAAGATATGAGTGGTGCCACTGGGCAAGTGGGCACAGTATACGCTGTGAGTCTGGCACACACGCTGGCAGGCAACTGCAATTAGATTACACAAGCAGACTGATGTTTCACAGTCAAAAAAGTTTTTTTTTTTTTATTATTTACACTACTGTTACACCAGATATGAGTGGTGGCACTGGGCAAGTGGGCCTGGCACACACACTGGCAGGCAGGCAACTGCAATTAGATTACACTAGTAGACTGATGTTTCACAGTCAAAAAAGATTATTTTTTTTAATTATTTACACTACTGTTACACCAGATATGAGTGGTGGCAATGGGCAAGTGGGCCGGGCACACACGTTGGCAGGCAGGCAACTGCAATTAGATTACACTAGCAGACTGATATTTCACAGTCAAAAAAGTTTTTTATTTTTAAATTATTTACACTACTGTTACACCAGATATGAGTGGTGGCACTGGGCAAGTGGGCCTGGCTGGCACACATGCTAGCAGGCAGGCAACTGCAATTAGATTACACTAGCAGACTGATGTTTCACAGTGAAATTTTTTTTTTTTTTTTTAATTATTTACACTACTGTTACACCAGATATGAGTGGTGGCACTGGGTAAGTGGGCCTGGCACACACGCTAGCAGGCAGGCAACTGCAATTAGATTACACTAGCAGACTGATGTTTCACAGTCAAAAAAGTTTTTTTTTTTTTATTATTATTTACACTACTGTAGATATGAGTGGTGGCACTGGGTAAGTGGGCCGGGCACACACGTTGGCAGGCAGGCAACTGCAATTAGATTACACTAGCAGACTGATGTTTCACAGTCAAAAAAGTTTTTTATTTTTAAATTATTTACACTACTGTTACACCAGATATGAGAGGTGGCACTGGGCAAGTGGACCTGGCACACACGCTAGCAGGCAAGTAACTGCAATTAGATTACACTAGCAGACTGATGTTTCACAGTCAAAAAAGTTCTTTTTTTTAAATTATTTACACTACTGTTACACCAGATATGAGTGGTGGCACTGGGCAAGTGGGCCTGGCACACACGCTGGCAGGCAGGCAACTGCAATTAGATTATACTAGCAGACTGATGTTTCACAGTCAAAAAAGTTTCGTTTTTTTTAATTATTTACACTACTGTTACACCAGATATGAGTGGTGGCCCCCGGGCAAGTGGGCATGGCACACACGCTAGCAGGCAGGCAACTGCAATTAGATTACACTAGCAGACTGATGTTTCACAGTCAAAAAAGTGTTTTTTTTTAATTATTTACACTACTGTTACACCAGATATGAGTGGTGGCACTGGGCAAGTGGGCCGGGCACACACGTTGGCAGGCAGGCAACTGCAATTAGAATTACACTAGCAGACTGATGTTTCACAGTCAAAAAACTTTTTTTTTAATTATTTACACTACTGTTACACCAGATATGAGTGGTGGCACTGGGCAAGTGGGCCTGGCACACACGCTAGCAGGCAGGCAACTGCAATTAGATTACACTAGCAGACTGATGTTTCACAGTCAAAAAAGTTTTTTTTTTTTTAATTATTTACACTACTGTTACACCAGATATGAGTGGTGGCACTGGGCAAGTGGGCCGGGCACACACGTTGGCAGGCAGGCAACTGCAATTAGAATTACACTAGCAGACTGATGTTTCACAGTCAAAAAACTTTTTTTTAAAAAATTATTTACACTACTGTTACACCAGATATGAGTGGTGGCACTGGGCAAGTGGGCCTGGCACACACGCTAGCAGGCAGGCAACTGCAATTAGATTACACTAGCAGACTGATGTTTTACAGTCAAAAAAGTTTTTTTTTTTTTTAATTATTTACACTACTGTTACACCAGATATGAGTGGTGGCACTGGGCAAGTGGGCCGGGCACACACGTTGGCAGGCAGGCAACTGCAATTAGAATTATACTAGCAGACTGATGTTTCACAGTCAAAAAACTTTTTTTTTAATTTTTTACACTACTGTTACACCAGATATGAGTGGTGGCACTGGGCAAGTGGGCCTGGCACACAGGCTAGCAGGCAGGCAACTGCAATTAGATTACACTATTAGACTGATGTTTCACAGTCAAAAAAGTTATTTTTTTTAAATTTACACTACTGTTACAACAGATATGAGTGGTGACACTAGTTGGCAAGTGGGCCTGGCACACACGCTGGCAGGCAGGCAGGCAACTACAATTAGATTACACTAGCAGACTGATGTTTCACAGTCAAAAAAGTTTTTTTTTTTAAATTTACACTACTGTTACAACAGATATGAGTGGTGGCACTAGTTGGCAAGTGGGCCTGGCACACACGCTGGCAGGCAGGCAGGCAACTACAATTAGATTACACTAGCAGACTGATGTTTCACAGTCAAAAAAGTTTTTTTTAAAAAATTTACACTACTGTTACAACAGATATGAGTGGTGGCACTAGTTGGCAAGTGGGCCTGGCACACACGCTGGCAGGCAGGCAACTACAATTAGATTACACTAGCAGACTGATGTTTCACAGTCAAAAAAGTTTTTTTTTTTTAAATTTACACTACTGTTACAACAGATATGAGTGGTGGCACTAGTTGGCAAGTGGGCCTGGCACACACGCTGGCAGGCAGGCAACTTTAATTAGATTACACTAGCAGACTGATGTTTCACAGTCAAAAAAGATTTTTTTTAAAAAAATTACACTACTGTTACAACAGATATGAATGGTGGCACTTAGCAAGTGGGCCTGGCACACACGCTGGCAGGCAGGCAGGCAGGCAGGCAACTGCAATTAGATTACACTAGCAGACTGATGTTTCACAGTCAAAAAAGTTTTTTTTTACAAAATTTACACTACTGTTACAACAGATATGAGTGGTGGCACTAGTTGGCAAGTGGGCCTGGCACACACGCTGGCAGGCAGGCAGGCAACTGCTATTAGATTACACTAGCAGACTGATGTTTCACAGTCAAAAAAGTTTTTTTAAAAAAATTACACTACTGTTACAACAGATATGAGTGGTGGCACTAGTTGGCAAGTGGGCCTGGCACACACGCTGGCAGGCAGGCAGGCAACTGCTATTAGATTATACTAGCAGACTGATGTTTCACAGTCAAAAAAGTTTTTTTTTTTTAAATTTACACTACTGTTACAACAGATATGAGTGGTGGCACTGCAGGCAGGCAACTGCAATTAGATTACACTAGCAGACTGATGTTTCACAGTCAAAATTACACAGCCAAAAAAAAAAGACTGATGTTCTAACCCTAAAAAGGGCTTTTTGGGGTGCTGTCCTTACAGCAGAGATCAGATGAGTCCTTCAGGACTGTAGTGGACACTGAATACACTAGCCTAGCTATCAATTTCCCTATAAAATCAGCAGCAGCTACACTATCCCTCCTCTCACTAAGAATGCAGGATCAGAATGAATCTAAAATGGCTGCTGTCCAGGAGCTGGGAGGGTCTGGGAGGGAGTGTCTGCTGCTGATTGGCTGAAATGTGTCTGCAGACTGTGAGATACAGGGTCAAAGTTTACTCAATGATGACGAATAGGGGGCGGATCGAACATCGCATATGTTCGCCCGCCGCGGCGAACGCAAACAAGCTATGTTCGCCAGGAACTATTCGCCGGCGAACTATTTGCGACATCACTATATATATATATATATGTGTGTGTATGTATGTATGTATGTATATATATATATATATATATATATATATATATATATATATATATATATATACATTATAGAGGTTTGTACGTTTTAAAAAAAAAAAAATCATGTTAGCTGTCCACGGGATTCAAAATTGTGAGTTTAGTGGTCCCTGAGGTCCGAAAGGTTGGCAACCCCTGATATAGAGCATGCAATTTTAAGCAATTTTTTAATTTACTCCTATTATCAAATTTTCTTCGTTCTCTTGCTATCTTTATTTGAAAAAGGCATCTAAGCTAAGGAGCCAGACAATTTTTGGTTTAGAACCATGGACAGCACTTGTTTATTAGTGCTGTTCAATCAGCAAGGACAACCCATGTTGTTCACCAAAAATGGGTCGGCATGTAAACTTACATTCTTACTTTTCAAATAAAGATACAAAGAGAATGAAGAAAATTTGATAATAGGAGTAAATTAGAAAGTTGCTTAAAATTGCATGCTCTATCTGAATCACAAAAGCAAACATTTGGGTTCAGTATCCCTTTAATCATTGCTTTATAACATTTAACCATTGATTTATTGTTTTTATGTGACTGGCACCCCATAGTACACTAGTATGTAATAAAACTTATGTGTACACCTGTGATTGGAAACCAGAGTTCTGTCACATAGAATAAGGGTTAAAGGGACAGTCTAGTCAAAATTAAACTTTCATGATTCAGATAGGGCATGTAATTTTAAACAACTTTCCAATTTATTTTTACCATCAAATTTGCTTTGTTCCCTTGGTTAGTAGGCTCATGTGCAAATGTCTAAGCCCTTGAAGGTTGCCTCTTAACTCAGTGTATTTTGACAGGTTTTTTTCAGCTAGAGGGCACTAGTTCATGTGTGCCATATAGATAACATTGTGCTCACTCCCACAGAGTCAGCACTGATTGGCTAAAAGTAAAGTCTGTCTAAAGAACTGAGATAAGGGGACAGTCTTCAAAGCCTTAGATACAAGGTAATCACACACAGACCCCAGCTCACCCTTCCTGCCTCTCCCTCTCACACACACAGTCCCCTGCTCATTCTACCTGCCGTAAACACACACACACACAGACCCCAGCTCACCCTATCTGCCTGTCTCTCACACACCTACACACACAGACCCCAGCTCACCCTATCTGCCTGTCTCTCACACACCTACACACACAGACCCCAGCTCACCCTATATGCCTGTCTCTCACACACCTACACACACAGACCCCAGCTCACCCTTCCTGCCTCTCCCTCTCACACACACACAGTCCCCTGCTCATCCTACCTGCCGTAAACACACACACACACAGACCCCAGCTCACCCTATCTGCCTGTCTCTCACACACCTACACACACAGACCCCAGCTCACCCTATTTGCCTGTCTCTCACACACCTACACACACAGACCCCAGCTCACCCTTCCTGCCTCTCCCTCTCACACACACAGTCCCCTGCTCATCCTACCTGCCGTAAACACACACACACACACACACAGACCCCAGCTCACCCTATCTGCCTGTCTCTCACACACCTACACACACAGACCCCAGCTCACCCTATCTGCCTGTCTCTCACACACCTACACACATAGCCCCCAGCTCACCCTATCTGCCTGTCTCTCACACACCTACACACATAGCCCCCAGCTCACCCTATCTGCCTGTCTCTCACACACCTACACACACAGACCCCAGCTCACCCTATCTGCCTGTCTCTCACACACCTACACACACAGACCCCAGCTCACCCTATCTGCCTGTCTCTCACACACCTACACACACAGACCCCAGCTCACCCTATCTGCCTGTCTCTCACACACCTACACACATAGCCCCCAGCTCACCCTAGCTGCTCCTCTTAAACAAACAGCCCCTGTTCACCCTACCTGCCTCAAACTCTCACACACACAGCCCCTTGCTCACCATACCTGCCCTACACACACAGACATCATCACACAATCCCCAGATCACCCTATCTGCACCTCTCACACAAATAGTAAGGGCAGTGACAGTTAGCATCCCATTTCACTTAGGGCTATTTTTAAGTTTAGAATCATTGTTATTATTATTAATAATAATATGCACTAGAGTGTCCCTTTAATCCATATTTTGTATGTCACTAAAAGCCAAGGAGTTAAGGACTGTATTTTGTGAGTTACCGTCAGTTACATACCTGCTGCAATAGGGTGGCCAATGCCAGCAGGTCATATAATGACACTAAGGTGTATTATTAGTAACCACTAGCAATGTTATGGAATTTTTTTATTTTTTTTTTTTGGGGGGGGGGGGGGGGGGTTGCAAGTAGCTGATCTTGCCTAGGGCGCAAAATAATCTAGCACAGGCCCTGTATATATATATATATATATATTGCGGGTAAAGTCAGATATTGGGTAAAACTAGGATTACCAGGGTAGAACGGACATTACCCCATCTTAACAATCTTTGGGTTCAAGGAAGGGGGCGAAGCCCCACTTGTAAACTTCATTCCCCAAGGTTCACTCGGGGTGGATGCCAGAGGATCGCTGAGGCACCCCCCAAGCCGAGGCAAAATAAATAGTGTAGATGGGGAAATTACAGTACATCGGGCTTTACCCACAGCTGCATAGGTAATGTCCGTTTTACCCGGGTAATGATCCTAGGATTACCCGGATTTCTTACTTTACCTGTGACATATACATAACATTTGGGACACAAAGGTGCAAAAGCATTTTATTGAAGTTCCAGGGACTTTAGTACCCTCCCTCAGAAACATTGTTAACAAACTGGTGGTGTATAAAATGAAATACTTCTGTGTACAGGAGAGCATATGGATCCTATATTACAAGCAAACTATTAAAATATAAATTACACACACTTCTTTGCAGTCGTTAGCAGGCTCTGGAGATTAACACAGAACAAAAATCACTAATAAGCAGCTCCATCCTCTTAAACTCCAATTATCTGACACACAGCACCACAAAACGTAAATGCTATTAACACTATGGCTTCCAAAAAACAAAACAAAAAACAAGCCATTGTAAAGCAACATGCTGCAGTCCTCTCTGGTAGCCAAGGGGCTAAAGAGCATTTCAGCTTGGAGCACATGAATGGATATCAGCTGTTAAACCAGTTTGTTTAAATAAAATCTCTCTGCACAGCACCGGGTGATCTGGAGAGAATATCTAACCGGCTGTCGGTGTTTGTGTCATGTGACTGAGCATGTGTAGCACCAGAGGGGTTATGTGCTAATTGATAAAGTTATTGCCAGTCACCACATTATAGTTACAACCCATAGAGATAGAGACCGAGTTGTAGTGTGTACAGTACTAGAGATGTTCTGACTGGGACACTTTATATTAAAACACCAGCTCCGCCTCCGGTCTCTATTTCCGGTGTTTGGAAGAGTGGAACACAAAGAAACAGGTGAGGAAGGAGAGTTAGTGCTGAAATCAGGTTGAGCCCTGATAGGTTAATGCTATCCCCCTCCCTCGGGTTATAGTACGGTCTCTGCTATAGTCTGTAGAACTTTTTTTATCCTGTGTATTTATTTATTAGTGTGTCCTACAGCAACAGCACTACACTTTGCAAGCCATGTGACACTGACTACTATGTCCTGGTGTCCTTACTGTATAACAACCAGCTCTTTATTTTTTCTTTATCTTAGAAACAAGGTGTAGTTTATGTTTTTCAGTGTGTTCTTTTAATCAGAATTGCTGTTTTTACAATTTATTGTACTTCAAAATATATTTTCTTAGAAAATAGTTTTCTATCAATGTAAAATCATTTACTGCTGATATCTAACGATGTGCTCCAGTTTGAAATGCACTTTAGCCCCTTGGCTACTAGATAGAGTTGCAGCTTTTTTTTGGCAGCTACAAGGTTAACTATGTTTTGTAGGAATGGCTGTGTCAAATAGCTGGATTTTAATGTGGGCAGGGCAGTACTGTGCTTCCTGCTCTGTGAGACTGCATCCATGTGATTTACTGATCTTCAGTGTCTGCTAAGGACTTGTGCTGATTAGAAGTGAGTTTTTCAAGATCTTTTTGTTAAGGAAAACAAATAAAGTTTGGTTTTAATATAGGAACCACGTACACTGCTGTACACATGAGCATTTAATGTTATTATTAGTTTGTTTAATGTTTCTTCCTATACTTTAAACTTAGATGTTTAGAGAGATAGTACACTTGTATTTGTAACCAAAATGTCATGTTGTCACCTTTTAATAAATAAAGCTTGTTGAAAATATGTGTTTAAAGGAATTTAAAACGCAAACATTTTTCTTTTGTGATTCAGACAATGACAAAAGAAAACTGCTGGCAATTGATTAGTGTGTGTATATACAGTATACAACAGAAGTGAGTACACTCCAGTGCAATATCACTTAAATGTCAAATGATTTAAAATTGTATAACCTAACAGTAATTGCATTTTGTCTAAGTTTTACAATAGGGTATTTGCTCTTATGTAAAATTAAAAACTAACAGTTTAGCTTTACTACATTAAAAACTAGTCCTAAAGCCCGTTCACACGGGCCATTTTTTGCAGTACAGCGGTCCCACCTCTTGCGCTCTCTCCCTCCCCCTCTCTTTTGCTCTCTCCCCCCCCTCTCTTTTGAGCTTTCTCTCTCTCCCCCCATCTCTTTTGCGCGCTCTCTCTCTCCCCCCATCTCTTTTGCGCGCTCTCTCTCTCCCCCCATCTCTTTTGCACGCTTTCTCTCTCCTCCCCCATCTCTTTTGCGCGCTCTCTCTCTCCCCCCCATCTCTTTTGCGCGCTCTCTCTCTCCCCCCCATCTCTTTTGCGCGCTCTCTCTCCCCCATCTCTTTTGCGCGCTCTCTCCCACCCTTTCTTTTGCGCTCTATCTCTCTCCCATCTTCCATATATCGCGTGACCGTGCCCTGCCACGCCCCCGGTCACGCCTGGCCATGCCCACTTCTGCCGCGGCGCAGATCTTCAGCTAGGGACTCAAAGGTCAGGTGTGTTTGTCCTCGTGCTGTCTCTACTGCACATGACAGCTTCGGACAAACACACTTGGCCTTTTATTATATAGGATACCGGCCCCAAAGCAGGAAATCGATGCAACAAAAGTCAGTGCACCTTTCATTACTGAGATTCAAATCTTTTATTTTTTTCAATACTTTGCATGCCCACCTTTATTTTTTATGACAGACTCAATCCTTCTTGGCATGGAGGAAACCAGTGTCGTACAAATTTCTGGGGAGATGTTCTGCCCTTCTTCAGAGATAAAAAATTTTTTGTTAACCTGCTCTCTGCTGGAGGGGTTGTGTTGCTCTACCATTCTCTTTAAAATACCCCAAAGGTGTTCTACTGGATTCAAGTCAGGTGACATACTTGGCCAGGTCATAGTTTTCACTTGTTTCTCCTTTAGAAACTCCTTTGTGATTTTGGCAGTGTGCTTTGGATCGTTATCATGCATGAATATTCGTCCTCTGCTAAACTTCTGGAGACTGGGAGTCATCTTGCCAATATTTTGGTATATTGCAGGCATTTAATGGTGCCATCTATAAATGTCATCTCCCCAACACCTTTTGCAGTCATGCAGTCCCATATCGTCTCCATGATTCACTGTTGTGACTGTGCATTCACTGTAATAATGCATTCTTAGTTGAAAGCTAAATCTAGGAGGTTCATATGCTAATTTCTAAGCCCTTGAAGGCCGCCTGTGTTTCATATAGATAACACTATGCTCACGCACTTGGAGTTCCTAGGAGCCCGCACTAATTGGCTAAAATGCAAGTCTGTCAAAAGAACTGAAATAAGGGGCAGTTTGCAGAGGCTTAGATACAAGATAATCACAGTGGTAAAAAGTGTATTAATATAACTGTGTTGGTTATGCAAAACTAGGGAATGGGTAATAAAGGGATTATCTATCTTTTAAAACCATAAATATTGTGGTGTAGACTGTCCCTTTAAGTTCACCCTGCCCTGACCCAATGACCTAACACGACTTTGTGTCTTCTGCAAAAATAGAGGTGTTGCTATTTAATCCTTGCTCCAAGTCATTAAAAGGATACTAAACCCACATTTTTTCTTTCATGATTCAGATAGAGCATGCTATTTTAAGCAACTTTCTAATTTACTCCTATTATCTAATTTTTTTCCTTTCTCTTGGTATCTTTATTTGAAAAAAGCAGGAATGTAAGCTTAGGAGTTGGCCCATTTCTCTTGCAAGGTGTATCCAGTCTACGGATTCATCCTTTACTTGTGGGATATTCTCATTCCCTACAGGAAGTAGCAAAGAGAGCACACAGCAAAGCTGTCCATATAGCTCCCCCTCTAGCTCCACCCCTCAGTCATTCTCTTTGCTGGCTCTAGCAAGCACCCAAGAGAAATAGAAAAGAAATATGCCCAGGCGCCAACTATACGAAGGCAGGTAAATACAAGTAAAGTAAAATTAAAAACAATTTAATACATACAGTGCAAATAAAATACAAATAAACCAATATTTCATGGATCCATGATGGTTTTCACAATAAATGAAGAGAATAATTTAAAATCAGTAGAGTTTAAAAATATTGATGGTATAAAACCAAAAATAAACCTTATTATAAAAATGATGTTTCCTATGGATATTGGGATCTGACCAGGATCCTAACTGTCATGAACTCCAAGAAGTGCATATATTGCGGCCAAAAATTAATATGTGAAATATGTGAAAAATCCGTGAATAAAATCTCAAAAAATTGTGTGCATATGTCAAACGAATCAAAAAATTCAAAAAGGGAAAATATAAAAATATATAGACATTGTATAAAAAATGTGTAAAATATGTAAAAATATCTATACAAATGTGAGTAACTGTGTCCTAACAAACAACCCAGTGTGGACCAAAGATTGTGATAAGTCAATTAATAAAGTTCAATATTGAAGTCCAATAGTGAAAGTCATGTTGTAATCCTATTCCCCTTGATAGATGTAAGTATCTCCAGAAAACAATGTTGATTGTAGAAATTATCCCAAAATAAGTGAGGAAATGAGCCTAGTAATGGGCTAGTTTACAAATATGGTCCCTCCTAAAAAAACGAAAATAGAGATAGTGTAGATTGTACAAAATTATATGACAAATAGAATAAGGCTTACCAGTGTCTACGTGTTTTGGCCCGTATCAGGCCTTTCTCAAGACTCTCAAGATTTTTTTTTTCTTTCATGATTCAGATAGAGCATGCTATTTTAAGCAACTTTCTAATTTACTCCTATTATCTAATTTTTTCCTTTCTCTTGGTATCTTTATTTGAAAAAGCAGGAATGTAAGCTTAGGAGTTGGCCCATTTCTCTTGCAAGGTGTATCCAGTCCACGGATTCATCTTTTACTTGTGGGATATTCTCATTCCCTACAGGAAGTAGCAAAGAGAGCACACAGCAAAGCTGTCCATATAGCTCCCCCTCTAGCTCCACCCCTCAGTCATTCTCTTTGCTGGCTCTAAGCACTAGGGTCTCTCTCGGGAGTGTAAAGTGAATGTGGTGTTAGAATTGTAGTTTTTATTATCTTCAATCAAAAGTTTGTTATTTTAAATGGTACCGGTTTGTACTATTTACTCTCTAGCAGAAAAGTGATGAAGATTTCTGCTGAGAGGAAAATTATTTTAGCATGTTGTAACTAAAATCCACTGCTGTTCCAACACAGGACTGAGGAGTACCAGAAAACTTCAGTTGGGGGGAACAGTTTGCAGGGTGATCTGCAATAAGGTATGTTCAGTCATTTATTTCTAGACAAGACTGAGATAATGCTAGAAGAGACTGACAATATCCCCATGAGGGGAGGGCAAGCTATGTTCACAGACTTAGTAAGGAATTGAATGCTTACATAATAGGGCTAATATACTGGTTGACACTTATTCAGGGCAATCGATTGTTTGGCTAAGGAAAAATCATTTTGCAAGACACTTTGAAAGCCCTTTTGGGTTTTTTCTTGGGTTATTACCACATGGCTGTTTTTTAGTCACTTAGGAGGGATTTACTAGGCCTCACAGCTCCGGAGTAGAGTGGGAGGGGCCTAATTTCACGCCTCAGATGCGCACTTAGAATTGCAGATAAGTTCATGCTGTTTCACATTGAGGGTCCTGCTGATGTTTGATGGCCTAAAAGAAGCTATATTCCCCCAAATCTGATCCCTAAGGGCAGGTAGGGCAACAGCAAGGCTGTGGCAAGGTGCTGTAGTGATTTAACCAGGTGTTGGCTTTAGGCTGCTCCGGTTTGGGCATTAAGGTGTTAATCGTTTTGAAACTTGGGGTGCAATCTTATTAAGCTTTAGGTATATACTGTGAAAATTTCAGAAAGATTGCTGCATTTTTCACTGTTTTTGTAAAATTGTGTGCTCTTTTTATCTCTTAAAGGCACAGTAACGTTTTTTTCAAATTGTGTTTTTTATTTGATTAAAGTGATTTCCAAGCCTGTTTGTGTACTCTACTAGTCTGTTAAACATGTCTGACACTAAGGAAAATCCTTGTTCAATGTGTTTAGAAGCCATGGTGGAACCCCCTCTCAGAATGTGTCCCACTTGTACTGATATGTCTATACAGATTAAAGATCATATTGTTGCACTTAAGAATTTGGCCCAAGATGATTCTTAGACTGAAGGTAACGAGGGTAGCCCGTCTGCCTCTCCCCAAGTGTCACAACCAGTTACGCCCGCGCAAGCGACGCCTATTACCTCTAGTGCGTCTAACCCTTTTACATTACAAGACTTAGCGGCAGTCATGGATAATTCTCTTAAAGCCTTCTTATATAAACTGCCCGTGTTACCTGCAAAGCGTGATAGCTCCGTTTTAAGAACAGATTATGAGCATTCTTACGCTTTGGTAGCCGTATCCGATATACCCTCACAACGCTCTGAAGTGGGAGCGAGGGATTTGATGTCTGAGGGAGAAGTCTCTGATTCAGGAAGGGTTCCTCCCCAGACAGATTCAGATACATTGGCTTTTAAATTTAAACTAGAACACCTCCGTGTTTTACTTAGGGAGGTATTAGCTACTCTGGATGACTGTGACCCTTTGGTGATCCCAGAGAAATTGTGTAAAATGGACAAGTACCTAGAGGTCCCTGTTTACACGGATGCGTTTCCGGGCCCTAAGAGGATTGCGGATATCGTTACTAGGGAGTGGGATAGGCCAGGTGTCCCTTTTGTCCCCCCTCCTGTTTTTAAGAAAATGTTCCCCATATCTGACCCCATGCGGGACTCATGGCAGACGGTCCCTAAGGTGGAGGGGGCTGTTTCTACAATAGCTAAACGCACAACCATACCAATTGAAGACAGTTGTGCTTTTAAAGACCCTATAGATAAAAAATTAGAGGGTTTACTTAAGAAAATTTTTGTTCAACAAGGTTTTCTTCTCCAACCTATTGCCTGCATTATTCCTGTAACTACTGCAGCTGCTTTCTGGTTTGAGGCGCTGGAAGACTCGCTCCAGATGGAGACCTCATATGAGGAAATTATGGATAGAATTAAGGCTGTAAAGCTAGCTAATTCTTTTATCACTGACGCCGCTTTCCAAATAGCTAAGTTAGCAGCGAAAAATTCAGGTTTCGCCATTTTGGCGCGCAGGGCGCTATGGCTAAAGTCCTGGTCGGCCGATGTGTCGTCTAAATCCAAGCTTTTGAACATTCCTTTCAAAGGGAAGACCCTATTCGGGCCTGAATTGAAAGAGATTATTTCAGATATCACCGGGGGAAAAGGCCATGCTCTCCCTCAGGACAAAGCCTTTAAAACAAAGAACAAAGCTAATTTTCGTTCCTTTCGCAATTTCAGGAACGGCCCCACTTCATCCTCTCCGGCTGCAAAGCAAGAGGGTAACGCTTCACAGCCCAAGGCAAACTGGAAACCTTACCAGGGCTGGAATAAGGGTAAACAGGCCAAAAAGCCTGCAGCTGCCACCAAGACAGCATGAAGGGGTAGCCCCCGATCCGGGACCGGATCTAGTAGGGGGCAGACTCTCTCTCTTCGCTCAGGCCTGGGCAAGAGATGTACACAATCCTTGGGCATTAGAGATTGTAGCCCAGGGATACCTTCTAGAATTCAAGGACTCTCCTCCAAGGGGAAGGTTCCACATTTCTCGTCTGTCTACAGATCAGACAAAGAAAGAGGCGTTTTTACGCTGTGTAGAAGATCTACATACAATGGGAGTGATCCACCCAGTTCCAATTGCAGAACAAGGACTGGGGTTTTACTCAAACCTGTTTGTGGTTCCCAAAAAAGAAGGAACTTTCAGACCAATCCTGGATCTCAAAATTCTAAACGAATTCCTCAGAGTCCCATCATTCAAGATGGAGACCATTCGGACAATCTTACCAATGATCCAGGAGGGTCAATATATGACTACCGTGGATCTAAAGCAGTGATTTTTAACCTTTCTTTTGCTGTGGCACACTTTTTTACATTAAAAAATCCTGTGGCACACCACCATCCCAAAATTAAAAAAAATCACACATTGTAGCCTAATACAGCATATATATATACACATACACACAAACACACACATACTGTATGTATTGTGCTATTATGCCATGCCTCCTATAAACTACCCCTGCACTGGGAATAAAATACAAGCAAAGTTTAAAAAATATGTCACACTGTTGTCAGTCTGCCGTGGCACACCTGAGGATCTCTCACGGCACACTAGTGTGCCACGGCACACTGGTTGAAAAACACTGATCTAAAGGATGCATATCTGCACATTCCTATCCACAAAGATCATCACCAGTTTCTCAGGTTCGCCTTTCTGGAGAAGCATTTTCAGTTTGTGGCTCTTCCTTTCGGGTTGGCCACTGCTCCCAGAATTTTCACAAAGGTGCTAGGGTCCCTCCTGGCGGTTCTAAGACCGCGGGGCATAGCAGTCGTGCCTTACCTAGACGACATCTTAATTCAGGCGTCAACTTTCCAAAGAACCAAGTCTCACACGGAGATTGTATTGGCCTTTCTGAGGTCTCACTGGTGGAAGGTGAACATCAAAAAGAGTTCTCTCTCTCTCCCCCCTCACAAGAGTTCCATTCCTAGGAACCCTGATAGGCTCGGTAGAAATGAAAATATTTCTGACGGAGGTCAGAAAGCTAAAACTCTTAACTACTTGCCGAGCTCTTTATTCCATTCCTCGGCCATCTGTGGCTCAGTGCATGGAGACAATCGGACTAATGGTTGCGGCAATGGACATAGTCCCTTTTGCTCGGATACACCTCAGACCACTGCAACTATGCATGCTCAGTGGAATGGGGATTATGCAGATTTGTCTCCTCAAATTCAGTTGGACCGGGAGACCAGAGATTCTCTTCTCTGGTGGTTGTCTCAGGATCACCTGTCTCAAGGAATATGTTTCCGCAGGCCAGAGTGGATCATTGTAACGACCGACGCCAGTCTGTTAGGCTGGGGTGCGGTCTGGGACTCCCTGAAAGCTCAGGGCTTATGGTCTCGGGAAGAAACTCTTCTCCCGATAAACATTCTAGAACTGAGGGCGATATTCAACGCTCTTCAGGTATGGCCTCAACTAGCTGCGGCCAAATTCATCAGATTTCAGTCGGACAACATCACGACTGTAGCTTACGCCAATCATCAGGGGGGAACAAAGAGTTCCCTAGCGATGACAGAAGTAACCAAAATAATCAGAGGATCACTCCTGCCATCTCTCAGCAATTCACATCCCAGGAGTAGACAACTGGGAGGCGGATTTTCTAAGTCGTCAGACTTTTCACCTGGGGGAGTGGGAACTCCACCCGGAGGCATTTGCCCAGCTGACTCAGCGTTGGGGCACTCCAGAGTTGGATCTGATGGCGTCCCGTCAGAACACCAAACTTCCTCTCTACGGGTCCAGGTCCCGGGATCCCAAGGCGGTATTGATAGATGCTCTAGCAGCGCCTTGGTCCTTCAATCTGGCTTATGTTTTTCCACCGTTTCCTCTCCTCCCGCGTCTGGTTGCCAGAATCGAGCAGGAGAAGGCTTCGGTGATTCTGATAGCGCCTGCGTGGCCACGCAGGACTTGGTATGCAGACCTAGTGAACATGTCATCTGTCCCACCATGGACATTGCCAATGAGGCAGGACCTTCTGATACAGGGTCCGTTCAAGCATCCAAATTTTGTTTCTCTACGTCTGACTGCTTGGAGATTGAACGCTTAATTCTATCAAAGCGGGGGTTCTCTGAGTCAGTTATAGATACTCTGATTCAGGCTAGAAAGCCTGTCACCAGGAAAATCTACCATAAGATATGGAGGAAATATCTTTGTTGGTGTGAATCCAAGGGTTACTCATGGAGTAAGATTAGGATTCCCAGGATATTGTCTTTTCTCCAAGAAGGATTGGAGAAAGGATTGTCAGCTAGTTACTTAAAAGGACAAATATCTGCTTTGTCTATCCTGTTACACAAGCGTCTGGTAGAAGTACCAGACGTTCAAGCGTTTGCTCAGGCTTTAGTCAGAATCAAGCCTGTCTATAAACCTGTGGCTCTGCCATGGAGTTTGAATCTAGTTCTTTCAGTTCTTCAAGGGGTTCCGTTTGAACCTTTACATTCCATAGACATTAAGTTGTTATCTTGGAAAGTTTTGTTTTTGATAGCTATCTCTTCTGCTTGAAGAGTTTCAGAATTATCTGCCTTACAGTGTGATTCACCTTACCTGGTGTTCCACGCAGATAAGGTAGTTTTGCGTACCAAGCCTGGTTTTCTTCCTAAAGTTGTTTCTAACAAGAATATTAACCAGGAAATAGTTGTTCCTTCTCTGCGTCCTAATCCATCTTCGAAGAAGGAACGTCTATTACACAATCTTGATGTAGTTCGTGCTTTAAAGTTCTATTTACAAGCAACTAAGGATTTCAGACAAACATCTTCCTTGTTTGTTATCTATTCTGGTAAGAGGAGAGGTCAGAAAGCGACTGCTACCTCTCTTTCCTTTTGGCTGAAAAGCATCATCCGTTTGGCCTATGAGACTGCTGGCCAGCAGCCTCCTGAAAGAATTACTGCTCATTCTACCAGAGCAGTGGCTTCCACATGGGCTTTCAAAAATGAGGCTTCTGTTGAACAGATTTGTAAGGCAGCGACTTGGTCTTCACTGCATACTTTTGCCAAATTTTACAAATTCAATACTTTTGCTTCTTCGGAGGCTATTTTTGGGAGAAAGGTTTTGCAAGCAGTGGTGCCTTCCGTTTAAGGTACCTGTCTTGTTCCCTCCCTTCATCCGTGTCCTAAAGCTTTGGTATTGGTATCCCACAAGTAAAGGATGAATCCGTGGACTGGATACACGTTGCAAGAGAAAACAGAATTTATGCTTACCTGATAAATTACTTTCTCTTGCGGTGTATCCAGTCCACGGCCCGCCCTGGCATTTAAGTCAGGTAAAACATTTTTTCGTTTAAACTACAGTCACCACTGCACCCTATGGTTTCTCCTTTTTCTTCCTAACCTTTGGTCGAATGAGTGGGGGGTGGAGCTAGAGGGGGAGCTATATGGACAGCTTTGCTGTGTGCTCTCTTTGCTACTTCCTGTAGGGAATGAGAATATCCCACAAGTAAAGGATGAATCCGTGGACTGGATACACCGCAAGAGAAAATAATTTATCAGGTAAGCATAAATTCTGTTTTTTGGTTCAGCACCTGGGTAGCACTTGCAAAGTGGGCGGAGTTTGATAAAATATAATACTCAATATTTCCAAAACCAAACTAGTACAAACGTACGTTTTTGGGTTTTTTTGCAACACAAATCAGCACAAACGGTATATCTGCTTTTAAAATGTGATAATGTGGGGTGCAAAGTATGCGGGGTTTGATCAAATCTAATGCTCAATATTTCCAAAAGCAAACCAGCACAAACATTAATTTTTTGAGCACAAATCAACAGATTCTCAGCACAAACTAATGGTATATTTGTTTGTAAAATTTAATAATGTGGAGTGCAAAGTGGACGGCGTTTGATCATATATAATGCTTAATATCATCAAAACTATCACTAATGTTCATTTTTGAAGCATAAATCAGCACAAATGAATTATATTTTTATTCACAAATTAAAGTTTTAACGACACAAACACAGCACTCACCAACCAGCCCAGATTCATGTGTTTTTGCTGTTGTAGTGGGGCTGGGTACCTTTTATTAAATAGCTGATAACTCAAAAATGAAACAAGATAGAACAGAGATTTAAACAGCACTAACCAACCAGCCCGGATTCATGTCTTTTGGTTGTTGCAGGGGGGCTGGGTGACCTTTATTTAATCTGTAATAACTCAAAAAACAAATGCTATTATCTTAAAAATAAAATCAGCACAAATCTTAATTTTTTGCTGCACAAAACAGCACTAACATAGCTCTAACGAAACACTAAAAAACACTCATACAAATTAGTGTATTTTATTTTTACATTCTAATGTATCATTTATGTTCAGTGGCTGACACCTCCAACAGCTCTATTGGTGGAGAAAGACAAGCCTGTACTAGCATGATAAGAAAGTGTAGGCTAATTCAGGGGAAATGTGGTGTTAAAAAAAATAATACATTTTGAAATGTGCTTTTATTGTTGAAACAAGGGGGGGAAAAAATAGAATGTCCATTTAATCTCCAAAAAGTCTCACATAATAAAATGACGCAGATTATGCCAGACAGCGTCTATTAGGTCCACACAGGGCAACATTGTGTTTCATCTCAGGAACATAACAGAGAGAGGGTGCAGCAGTGTGAGACAAGAGTTGAGATATTTGTACTTTCTTGTTTGTAGACTGTCCACACACAGGTTCAAGAAGTGCTCCAGGCATTAAACTGTTAATGATCTAAATTTAGACTAAATGTGATTCTGTATTTATATATAAAATATGTATTTATTGTAGGTTTACATTAGATTTTCTTTGTATCAGGGTCGTATTAACGTTACCTATGTATTATACGCAAATGGTATCATGCTTTTACACATTTTTATATTAAAGGGACAGTCTACACCAGCATTTTTATTGTTTTAAAAGATAGATAATCTCTTTATTACCCATTTCCCAGTTTTGCATAACCAACACAGTTATAATAATATACTTTTAACCTCTGTGATTATCTTGTATCTAAGCCTCTGCAAACTGCCCCTTTTTTCAGTTCTTTTGACAGACTTGCAGTCTAGCCAATCAGTGCCTGCTCTCAGATTACTTCACATGCACGAGCACAGTGTTATCTATATGAAATATGTGAACTAACACCCTCTAGTGGTGAAAAACTGTTAAAAAGCAATCTGAAAGAGGTGGGCTTCAGGGTCTAAGAAATTAGCATATGAACCTCCTAGGTTAAACTTTCAACTAAGAATACCAAGAGAATAAAGCAAAATTGGAGATAAAAGTAAATAGGAAAATTGTTTAAAATTACATGCTCTATCTGAATCATGAAAGTTTGGCCTAGACTGTCCCTTTAAGCTTAAAGGGAAATTAAAAATGTAAACATCTGTTCAGATAAAGTAAACCATTTCAAACCACTTTCCAATTTACTTCTATTATCCCATAGGCTTCATTATTTTGATATGCTTTATTGAAAGAACAGCATTGGGAGCTAGCAGAACACATTGGGTGAGCAAATGGCAAGAGGAATATGTGTGCCTCCGACAATCAACAGCTAGATCATAGTAGTGCATTGTTGCTCTGAGTCCTCCTAGGCATGCGTTTTTTTTATATTTATTTATATATTTTTGAGGTTGAAAACAAATCGGTACATAGTTGCTCAATATAAGGGCCCTTAGGCAGTGAGTAACACATTACAGCTATAAACAAAATTGTTGTTATACATAGCATTGTATGAATTTTAAAGGGCATTAATTATAATATACAATTTGACATCAAGATATAATTGGCTACAGAATATTCTCATATCGTAAAGCTGTATATGCGGTACAGTAGAGCATAAAACTAACCTCTCAGTTTCTCTATAGATGTCAGAGTAATAATCCCCTATGAGAAAGTTAACATAGAGTGCAAAATATATTCCTCTGACTATAAACAGTGGCCTCTCTTGGACCACCAGGAATGTAAGTCAAACTGAAATGGGGAAGCTTTGGGGAAAGAACTTGAGGAGTCTCTCTTGGACCCTAGTAGGTATCTTAGTTAGGGAGTAACGGTGTAGTCTGGACCCAATATATATTGCAAAGAGGTCTATAGATTATAGGTTATAAAGCCTATTTTATATCAGTTGAGTGGTAAGCAAGTATGTATACATTAGGGGTCGGCCGATTATTAGAGCAGCCGATTATTAGGGCCGATATTTCGAATTTCTGAAATAATCGTTATCGGCCATAAACTTACCGAAATGGAGCAAATTAAAAGTAATTTAGCTCTGTATACTTCAGGGAAACTATGTAGTTTTAAGTGACACAAATCAGCTATAGCACAAATAAGCTGAGCATAGCGTAGCATCTAATAATAAATAGCACTGATAAGAGTCCAAGCCCAGGTGTTCCTGGGAGCTCAGTTACCAACTACCATACCCCCAATGGCAGGCCTGTAGATGAACTTGCATAAACAAAATAATATGATTTGGGAAATGGAAAATGTGATCTTTAAGTGGCACTTAAAGCTACATAGTTTCCCTGAAGTACACAGAGCTAAATTACTTTAATTTGCTCATAGGGGTTAGCAATACATAAAAATCAATCTGCTTGCTAATTGCTGTCAGAAATAGAACATTATTTATTGCATTCTGATACATTTTACTCATTTGAAAAACATTTCACTAAAGCTGCTATATTTTGCAATTTTTTTTAATTTTAAATATTTTATTTTCCCCTCTTAATGGGCATAAAAAAAAACATTTAAAAAAAATTATAGCTCAGGCACATCAATTAAATGTCCACAACGACAAACCTTGAGTAGAAAGCTATGCAGTATAGGAGACTAGTATCAATATTATCTAGCAGTGGATAACAATGCTCTGACCATTAGGTGTCGCTGTTACACATGTATAAAACTCTGCCTATAAGTGACAAAGAAATGTATGCACTCCTCAGTACCAGGGAAGGTATTTGCAATCCAGTAAATATGAGCATATTAAAAATGAAATCAAATAAATAAATCTAGCACTGGTATGCCAGCATGTCCTTTCTTTCCCTGGTGTATGTATAATAAATAAATGGCATACCAGTGCTAGATTTATTTATTTTTAATATGCTCATATATTTACTGGATTGCAAATATATATATATATATATATATATATATGTGTGTGTAACAAAGGCAGATTGCAGCAGACGAAATAGAGTTTAAAAGTTCCAAATTTTAATACAAAACTTTAAAAATGTCCACAACATCCATGGGAACAGTGAGTAAGACACAATCACTTGTACAAAACGGCTAATATATATATATATATATATATATATATATATATATATATATATATATATATATATATATATATATATATATATATATTAAAATTGAAGGCACAAGCACTCTCTCACAGACTCCAGAACGTATTCACACCAGGGTGCATAAAGGTTGATAAAGGTAAATTAAGTAGATGCACTGGATTTATGTAAGCACAAACAATTTATTTTGTGACGTTTCGAGGTATTCACCTCTTCATCATGACAACAAGCAGTGAAGAATGAAACAATATAAAGGCATACAAGAAGCCCCTCCCTCAAGTGACCCACCAATAACAGGATAGACAATTAACATAATTCACATGATACAAAGTATCCACCTTAATCACATAAAATGACAACCATACAATGCAATCCTATCACTTGCTATTTAATTAAATAGACAGAATAAGGAACCCACTCATATACGGTGCATACCAAATCATGTTATATAGATGTGAGTGCAAATCCCAATGTGAGTGTGGTAAAAATATATATATAAAAAAAAAAAGGAAAAATGTTATTACAACTGAAAAGTGTGTATGGGACAGCCATCTAAGGATGAAGTTTATGTGCTAAACTACTCAAAATTCATAGTATACAACGGGAACCCATAAATGTACTGCATATCGTTTCATAACAGGTTCATAACGTGTGTATGTAGGTACACTAATCGTTACTATTTCAGTTACAGCCCAGGATGCCTTACAAATGTATCACTGAAAAGAGATCCCCAGCCGTGTTGCATCAACCATGCTGGTAACGCCTCCCAACCATACCAATAGCTGGATAGGGGAGGGCACGGACACACCGTACTAAATAGACACAATCAGCTGTGTATGGGGACACAAGTTACCCCTGTTGTATGCAAGCTATATGGAGCCAAATAGTACTATATAGCTCCCTATATTATATTGGAGAGATACCAGAATACATTTATGGGGAAACAATTAAACCCAACCCCAGGGTGAAAATTAATCTATTGATATCTACTACATAGTGCCTAGCCTAAAAAGGTCACATACATGCAGTCTAAGCACAAAATGGACAACATGTGTATATATAGCCTAATTAAATAATAGATAGTGCTAAATGCTCACAATTCTGCTTCAAAGTATAGCCTCTGCAACTGACAACAAGTACATAAATAAATAAATATATATCCATGTACATTAGTACAAGGGAGCTAATAAATGTAACAAAGATCACTGTCATGACCTTAAGTATGCATACCCACTTTCAGAGTCAGGCTGAGGTATTTACAAAAAACAATGCCAGTCAATATTCACATTCAGTCCTTTGGGATACAATGTATCCAATCTAAAGATCCATCTAGCCTCGACCTGCAGCAATTTCTTTCTCCTATCACCACCATGATTGAGGGGGGACGACGACATGGTCAATCAAAATGAATCTAAGATCTTTGACTGTATGTGGGGCATCCAAAAAGTGCTGTGCCACCGACTGATCAGTTTTATTGGTATCCAAAGCTGCTCTAATGGCACTGCGGTGGTTAGCCATTTTTTTTCTAATGTCATAATCAGTTTTCCCAACATAATATTTCCCACATACACAACTTAACAGGTATATCACAAATTTAGTTGTGCAGGTCATGTAGTGCCGGATCTTATACTGTTTATTATTATGTGGGTGCCTGAATATGGAACCCTGTATCATGGCACTGCAGGTCGTGCAGCTCAGACATCTGTAGGATCCTTTTTTTCTGGTCTTTAGCCACTGTTCCTGTCTATAGCAGTGTACTGGATCAGTTCTCATCAGCAGATCCTTTAAGTTACTGTTCCTTTTGTATCCCATTCTTGGTAGAGTGGGGTCCGTTTATACTAACCACCAATTTTCCTTAATGCTGTTGGAAAAACGTAGTGACCACTGTCACCTTGTCTTCACTGATCTGTGTTCCCTGATCCTTTAGTAGAGCTGCTTGATTCATTATCTTGACCTCCTCTGCAATAGTAGTTATCATTTGTTATCGTCTCTTGAGGAATTTTTCAGCCATCTCTTGTACCTGAGTGGAAGCCAAATCTGGTAGTGTATTATTCCCAATCACTCTGGTCAACTGTGTTAGGGATTGCTCTGATCATTGACCTAGGGTGATTACTGGTTGCTAGCAGAATCGAGTTGCGATCAGTGGGCTTTTGGTACAATGTCGTAGCCAATCCCCTGTCGTTCTTGAATACCCTCAGGTCCAAAAACTAAATCTTATTTATACTGTGAACCAGTTTGAATTTTACTGGTATGCACCGTATATGAGTGGGTTCCTTATTCTGTCTATTTAATTAAATAGCAAGTGATGGGATTGCATTGTATGGTTGCCATTTTATGTGATTAAGGTGGATACTTTGTATCATGTGAATTATGTTAATTGTCTATCCTGTTATTGGTGGGTCACTTGGGGGAGGGGCTTCTTGTATGCCTTTATATTGTTTCATAGTTCACTGCTTGTTGTCTGAGGAAGAGGTGAATACCTCGAAACGTCATATATATATATATATATATATATATATATATATATATATATATATATATATATATATATATATATATATATATATATATATATATATATATATATATATAATACCGTCCATACCACACAGGTTATACCCTCCAGAGGTCGTCTGCCTGGGTGCTATGATGCCTTAAATATTTCCTGTACAAATGACAGCACTCTCAGGTCTTTTTTCAAAATGAGATCAACAAAATTCTCTTTTTTAATGGAACGTTTTCGAGGAGCTTGTCCCCATCATCAGCATAACATTCAAGTGTGACAAAACATATATTTATACAAACAAACCAATTAATCAAATCATAGTAACCTGTGTCTCCCTTGGTGTCCCAGAAAACCGCCAACCACTCGTGTTTGGAACGCACTATGCGTTCCAGTGCTTTGTAACCGGAAGTACCTCATGTCATGTGACTTCCGGTTTCGTATATTCACAATATACCTTATCCGTGCAGCATTTACATATTTCAAACTTATACTCTTGAGTATTTTTGCTTACTATATGCCTATTATACTCATATAGACATTACATTGCCTTATTTTACTTGTGATCTTGTGATACACTGACTTGTCACTTCTGCAGCGTAGTCTAATCACTCTCACACTAGTGTGCTGATTTGTGCAAACTTTATATTTTTGCATTCCACTTTCTCTGTGTAGTCTATATACTGTGTCCATGTATTGTGTGGGTATTAACTTTTATGTGTTTATTTACAATAGCTTGTGTTGATTGTGCCTTTTATGTTTATCTCGGTTACCATGGTTACCCAGTAGTGTTGGCTATGCATTCTCTATGTGTCTTGCAATCTTTATATAGCCATATTCCCTTAATTCCTTTATTGCACTTAGACTTAGAGGTCTATTGGTTGCCCCACTACATTCTAATATGCATGTGTATTTACTCTTCCCCTAGGTGAACGTATTGCGTTACTCAGTCCCTCTTTTCTTAGACTCTTGTGTCTTAGAAGGTGTCTGCTTAGAGGCTAGTGATCTAATTGTGCCTATAGGCACCTTACATCTTTTACACATACATTTCTGACATATAGTTTCTTTGATTTCTGTTCTGTTATCATATTATTTTGTACATTTAGATGTAGCATGTCCTCTTATTTACTGCTTTTATTATTTTTTCTCTATGTTGTTGTTTGTTATTTATTTTTCTAAGATTGTCTCTTTGTATACAGGATTTTCAAGTGTCCCCACTGTGGTACATCTGTCTCCTAGACTTCTATGCCTTGGATCTGTGTGCATAGCCATTCCACTTCCAATTAGCAGTCTATTTCCATCCTGCTGTGTCTTTAGATGTTGTTCATCCTTTCCATGCTTATCTTTTGTTGTAATAGGCTACTGTGTATCAAGGTTATGGGAGTTGTTGTTTTACTGGTAACCTGTCACTACTGTGTCTTACTCCAGGAGTAGTGGGAGGCACTGTCATGTCTCCCTCTGCTCTGATCTAAGGCATATGACTAGGGCACTACCCCCCTTGGGGTCTGTGTCTCAGTCCTACCTTGATCCGGTGCACAGTATCTGGCCATCGTACCTTTGTATGTGTCTCCTACCTACACCAGTGCCTTAAAATCTGGTGCTGAGTTGAGCCCCCCTGGGTGTATTGTGCCCAGTCTATACATCCATTCTGCTTCTCGTCTGAGAAGGGCTTTATTACGATCGCCTCCTATGTCAAGCTGGGGGATGTGGTCAATTAAGATGTATCTGATACTGGAGACTTGATGTTGTTTTTGAGTGCAATGTCTGGCTACAGGTTGGTCTGAATTGCCTGTGTCTAGTGCCACCCTTATCGCCCGCCTGTGGTTAGCCATTCTTTCACGTAATGTCCCACTGGTCTTACCAATATAAAATTTGGCACATGGGCAGTAGAGTAGGTAGATTACATGTGTTGTATTGCACGACAGAGAGTGTTTGATGTGATACACCTTGTTAGTATGCGGATGGTGGAAGGTCTTAGTGGCTATTAGGCCATTGCACGTTGTACAGCCCAGGCACTTGTATGAACCTTTGATGTTAACCTTATCTTTCTTTAGATAGCATTTTTTGGGGTCTGTTTTGACCAGCAGGTCCCTTAGATTTGTACCCCGCCTGTATGCAATCATCGGTGTGAGATTATGTGCAAATCTTAGTTTTGGGTCCGATTGTATGACGGGCCAATGTTTCCTTAGGATCTTGCCAGCATCACTGGTATTTGGTGAAAATGTAGTTGCCATTATGAGCCTGTTAGTTGTATCTTTGTTTTTTTCTTTGTTCATAAGAGTTGTCTGTGTATATGGTAGTAGTTCTTCTACAATTGTATCTACCATATTCTTTTTATATCCTCGCTGTATAAATTTGTCCCTCATAAACTGAAGTTGGGAGACCCCTGTAGCTTTGTCTGTGTTGTTACGTATTACTCGCATCAGTTGTGATTTTATGATTCCTTTGAGTAACGCTGGTGGGTGACAACTAGTGGCTCAACTCAGCACCAGATTTTAAGGCACTGGTGTAGGTAGGAGACACATACAAAGGTACGATGGCCAGATACTGTGCACCGGATCAAGGTAGGACTGAGACACAGACCCCAAGGGGGGTAGTGCCCTAGTCATATGCCTTAGATCAGAGCAGAGGGAGACATGACAGTGCCTCCCACTACTCCTGGAGTAAGACACAGTAGTGACAGGTTACCAGTAAAACAACAACTCCCATAACCTTGATACACAGTAGCCTATTACAACAAAAGATAAGCATGGAAAGGATGAACAACATCTAAAGACACAGCAGGATGGAAATAGACTGCTAATTGGAAGTGGAATGGCTATGCACACAGATCCAAGGCATAGAAGTCTAGGAGACAGATGTACCACAGTGGGGACACTTGAAAATCCTGTATACAAAGAGACAATCTTAGAAAAATAAATAACAAACAACAACATAGAGAAAAAATAATAAAAGCAGTAAATAAGAGGACATGCTACATCTAAATGTACAAAATAATATGATAACAGAACAGAAATCAAAGAAACTATATGTCAGAAATGTATGTGTAAAAGATGTAAGGTGCCTATAGGCACAATTAGATCACTAGCCTCTAAGCAGACACCTTCTAAGACACAAGAGTCTAAGAAAAGAGGGGCTGAGTAACGCAATACGTTCACCTAGGGGAAGAGTAAATACACATGCATATTAGAATGTAGTGGGGCAACCAATAGACCTCTAAGTCTAAGTGCAATAAAGGAATTAAGGGAATATGGCTATATAAAGATTGCAAGACACATAGAGAATGCATAGCCAACACTACTGGGTAACCATGGTAACCGAGATAAACATAAAAGGCACAATCAACACAAGCTATTGTAAATAAACACATAAAAGTTAATACCCACACAATACATGGACACAGTATATAGACTACACAGAGAAAGTGGAATGCAAAAATATAAAGTTTGCACAAATCAGCACACTAGTGTGAGAGTGATTAGACTACGCTGCAGAAGTGACAAGTCAGTGTATCACAAGATCACAAGTAAAATAAGGCAATGTAATGTCTATATGAGTATAATAGGCATATAGTAAGCAAAAATACTCAAGAGTATAAGTTTGAAATATGTAAATGCTGCACGGATAAGGTATATTGTGAATATACGAAACCGGAAGTCACATGACATGAGGTACTTCCGGTTACAAAGCACTGGAACGCATAGTGCGTTCCAAACACGAGTGGTTGGCGGTTTTCTGGGACACCAAGGGAGACACAGGTTACTATGATTTGATTAATTGGTTTGTTTGTATAAATATATGTTTTGTCACACTTGAATGTTATGCTGATGATGGGGACAAGCTCCTCGAAAATGTTCCATTAAAAAAGAGAATTTTGTTGATCTCATTTTGAAAAAAGACCTGAGAGTGCTGTCATTTGTACAGGAAATATATATATATATATATATATATATATATATATATATATATATATATATATATATAGCGCAATGCTTTACATCCAGAGAGTGCAATTGCTGGAGTGTGTGTGTATGTATGTATGTATGTATGTGTGTATATATATATATATATATATATATATATATATATATATATATATATATATATATATATATATATATATATGTATGTATGTATGTGTGTATATGTATGTGTGTGTATATATATATATATATATATATATATATATATATATATATATATATATATATGTATATATGTATGTGTGTATATATATATATATATATATATATATAATCACTAGCCTCTGATGAAGTGAGCTGATATGCTCACGAAACGCGTAAGGCACGTGACGCATGTTCGTGACGTCACTTCCGGATATCCGATACACACACTCAGAGCCGCTCGGACGCCAGGCTCCTCAGCTATTATTGCCAATTGCAATCTTACGCTTCCCACTAAACTACAGCAACAGTAAGTCCTCGCATCCAAGAGTGGATTTACCGTACTTTGTCACCGCTAATCGGTTTTAGGATATAGCGGTTTACAAACACCTGTTTTACCGTACTGCATATTTTTTATACAAACCGTTCTAGCACTGCTTAGCAGCTCATTGTCATATCACACTATAACATTTATGTCTCATTTTAGATACCAATACAGTTTATATTTATATTTTATATTTTTTAACCCATTCACTCACAACTTTGTATTTCATTTATGAATTTATATTAGATTTCTGTACATCACTTAATTCCCATTCATTGCTTTATTATAGTATACAACTAATACATCTACTCCTATTTGTATTATTATAGTTATAGTTATTGTTAATGCTATTTATTATTGTTAATGTCATTTTTATTCACACATTTATTTATACACTATTTCAGAGATCTCTTTTAATATTTATCCATTTTTTTTAATTTTTAACTTTTTTCAATAAAGGAAGTTTTTAACCCATCTAATTTTTGATCATTTCATTTTTAATACACATTTTTTATCCCACCGGGTATACAGCTCAGAATATAGTGGAATATCCCTTTCTCTCCTCCCTCTGTCCAATTATACAGAGTGGAATTAGAACGGTACTCCTACACTTCGATTTGTAATCAAGTTGAAGTCTATTCATCAGATCACTTTTTTATTTTTTATGCGCTTTTCACCTATTCCTGAAAAGCCTGATTCAGAAAGATATACGCCGTTGATCACCGGACCCTGTGATTTAACAGATATATCCTTTTCCGTTACTCCTGCCCATGCACATGTGGATCGTCTCCTGGAAGCGCTGATAGAAACATCCTTTCAACTGACCACGATCATTTCATCTCACTCTGGAGGAAGTGGGATACCCCTATCGGCAGCATTCATCAGACCAACTACTAGTGCCTTTTCAAAACTCTCCACAATCTCCGGCGCAACGACCTACAAAACACAGCTAGATATATATATATATATATATATATATATATATATATATATATATATATATATATATATATATATATATATATATATATATATATATATATATATATATATATATATATATATATATATATATATATATAGTGTTTGTATTCTTTATGGATGAAGGCCCAACTGAGGGCCGAAACGTCGACCATGTATTAATGTTCTAAGAATAAAGAAAATATTCTTCCTTCTACAAATCCTGAGAGTGCCCTTCTTCTATACTGATCTCTATCTATCTATCTATCTATCTATCTATATATATATATATATATATATATATATATATATATATATATATATATATATATATATATATATATATATACATGAGTTTATATAGAAAGAGTAAATCCTGGAAAAAAAAATATACCTGGATTAAAGACAGGGAATTCAGCACTCTTTTTAAGAAATTTATTTAGCTCATGGAAATAAAGATACTTTAATGGTGTATCCAAAAAAGAGCTTGGATTGCTAGAAGAGAAGGTGATCTCTAACACCCTTTAAACTTAATCTCCTAGTTAGTGTAGCAATAAATTTGCAAGCCGAACCAGAACATGTGGTCTGTGTTTATGCCGGAGAACAGACACACTGCAAGTATTGCCGCTTGATGGATCTCAACTGCAGACTTGTTCGGAGGTCATAAAGGCTCTAAAACAAACTACCGGCTTGAAGTTATATCTGGAAACAGGTCGTATATTGCTATAACTATTGCCTGATAGGCAAATACTTCAACTAACTTGATACCGCTACCCTGCCGAGGGGGCTTATCACAAGTCCTTGATTCTGAAAGGAAATTGCAAACCTTGACTATGCTTGATGCACACAAATCATATATTTACTGACTTGCTATCCTGCATTTAACATCATGCTTTTTCTGCTTTATGGCTAACACATTGCCTGTTTGCATGACTAATCTAAGGACTCTAACAACAAAAAATAACGACCTACAGAAACTAATGTGATCACAAGTTTACTTATCTTGCTGAGTACTTTAAACCTTAACTCTGCCTTTTGCTTCTTTTGCAATTTGACCAAAACAAGTGTACATATTCTGGGGCACACTATCAGTAATTACTTAGATCCCATACCTAATTACCTGCCTGGCATTAAGCCTTACACACTAAGGTGCCGTACGCAGCAGGGTGTAGTAGTTTGGTTGCTGTTCCCCACCAATATATTTATATAATGTATGTACAATGAGATGCCTAGCTTGCTATGTGTTGATGTAAGAGGTTCATAATTACATAATATTTAACCTGGTGTATATCGATGAAAAGGTAAATTTTTTGCATGCAATTTTCCTGTACAGGCACCAACACAGTCCCCTGACCGGTCAGGTTTGAATGTTAACTTATTTTATTAATACCTATTTTTTCATGTTGAATATATATACTATTTTTGTATCTTTTTGCGTTGCAAATTTATTGCTACACTAACTAGGAGATTAAGTTTAAAGGGTGTTGGAGATCACCTTCTCTTCTAGCAATCCAAGCTCTTTTTTGGATACACCATTAAAGTATCTTTATTTCTATGAGCTAAATAAATTTCTTAAAAAGAGTGCTGAATTCCCTGTCTTTAATCCAGGTTTTACTCTTTCTATATAAACTCATGTATGTTATTTAAGGGTCTGCACCACAGTTTGATATATTCGTGACTAAACCAGTATGTGATTAAGATCTGGTTGGTTGCTCATATTTACATATTTAGCTCTCAGCAGCTGCGTCCCCTCTGTATTACTCCTCAATATATATATATATATATATATATATATATATACACATACACACACACACACACATACATATATATATATACACACACACACACACATACACATACACATACATATATATATATATATACACACACATACATATTCGACACACAAGGATAACAAGGGCACTATATAGGCAAGCTCCTCACTAGTTTCAATTGTTTGAGATACTGTATTTAATTTTAGTATCTGTATTCTATATTCCTTTGAGGAGTGGTGCTAGCATCTAATACTGAACTTACAGAAAGATTGGGATATATTCCCTGGAAAGAAATGCTATGTAGCGCACTCTGCCCAGACTGGGGTAGAGCCACTAGTGGCTCTACCCCAGTCTGGGCAGAGAGTGCTACTTAGCATTTCTTTCCAGGGAATATATCCCAATCTTTCTGTAAATACATACATACATATATACATACACACACACATATATATATATATATATATATATATATATATATATATATATACACACATACATACATACACACACACATATACACACACACACACACACACACACACACACACACATATATATATATATATATATATATATATATATACACATACATACATACATACATACATACATACATACATATATATACACACACATGCAACTGGAGAGCATTCCCACTTCATAAATAAACTGTATAAATAAATTAACAACGGCTTGCACTTGCTGAACATAAACTGATGAAACATCCTCTAATCATCTCTTAAATAAGAGAGCAAAAAAATAAATGAGCATAAAGTGATTCAAAAGTAACAATGAATAAAACAGAGCTGTTAGCCTCTGAACAACATCAGAAAGAAAACTCCCAAAGTAGGGGTTGGATCGAAGCAATGGGTGTCAGGCAGATAGAACGAACTGTACAATCATGAATAATGGTGCATCTGCACACATTAGGGCACATATATCCGATCGACGGAACAAGGATGACATCATCACGTAGTATCAGCTGTGTAAACAATATCGCATAACAGCTGTTCCAGCCGATCGGACAACACGCTGTCACTGCGGATAGAAAGAATGTCATGTAAAAGAAGAGTGTCATATAAAATTATCATATCAAAAATGCACATAGGATTAACTATAAATCGAGTAATGTACACTCAAAGATATGTATACTGGTAGTACAAACACTAAGACTATCAAATATACAAGCGGAGCCCAAATGCTTAATAAGGCGAAAAAGGGAACTATTTAATAGAAAAAGAGCATAGCAATCTCATGTGGGTAACTCACTGGATAACCTGTCAAACAGTGATTAACATGTATTTACAGCCTTGTTATTGGACATCTAGCCAATTCCTTTTAAGCAGTCTCCCGGGTTTGTAAAGAATAGAAAACTCAACTCATGAACAAAATAGAAGTCCGGTTGGCTGACTCGCTCCCCATATGTATGGCTACATCCAAACGTTAAGTAGGATAGTTCCTTCACACCATTGGGTCTGTTTCCCATAGCCCTCAGCTTTGGTGGGTCAGAGTATATTGGTTTCAGCTGCTGGGTGTTGTTGCAAGCCGCTTCGAGTTTAAAGTTCAATGGCATCAGTGCCGTTAAAGGCTTAGGGCAGGTTGGTATTGTATATTCCAAACTCTCGGGGTGCAAGCAGGCAACATCCTGGGCGCCTTCCCGGGGCCCAACCAGCATCTCTCTGGTCGCCTAGTGTCAGCGTGGCCAACTCAAGGAAGACTTCTATAGCCGGTTCACGAGCTCTCTGCATGAACTACTCCGTGCCCGGGGACTCGGCTCCTCTGTCGAGGTGCACTTCTCTCTTTTTTTTCTCTCCTCTCGGCTCATCAATATAATCTAGATTGTAAGTTCCCACGGGAACAGGGCCCTCATTTCCCCCTGTATTTGTTTGGTAAACTTTGGTGTCTTTTATATTGTATTGTACTTTTATCTTTGTATCCATGGACAGAGCTGCAGAATCTGTTGGCGCTTTATAAATAAAGAATAATAATAATGTAAGTACTTTTTGTGGGACTTGTCAGTAGCGGATCCACAGGTTTTCCGTAGGCACTGGGAGCCCCTGCATAGGGCCATGATCTCTCATGAGCTGCGTCCATCTGATTGTAAAGTGGGTCAGCAGTTGATAGACAATCACAGGTATCCGACAATATGGAGGTTAGCCTACTCTCTAGTTCCATTTCTGACCAATTGCAACATTTTCTCTTCCCACTTACATACCACATCCAACTTGAAATAATGTTCCAAATATGATCGTTTTATGGCCTCTTCTTTTGAGATTTCTACACATCCAAAGAAAATTACTTGGGTTCCAGACTAATTGTAAACTTTATATTGTGCATGAAGAACCAGTTCGCTGGAGTAGCAAGGTACTCTGTATCCCAGA
Organism: Bombina bombina; assembly: GCF_027579735.1. Classification (NCBI taxonomy): domain Eukaryota; kingdom Metazoa; phylum Chordata; class Amphibia; order Anura; family Bombinatoridae; genus Bombina; species Bombina bombina. Next base: position 286,359,809 of record NC_069499.1, read on the forward strand.
TAACTGGGGGGGAGCGGATATTTGCGGCAGCCCAAGCCACGCCGTGAATGAAGCTTATAAGGTATGGCCTACCAGGCCAGTGAAGATCCGCGTGGCTTTTCTGAAGAGTATATACGCCAGACTTGCATTCAGATATCAGCTCATGAATTCAGATGTCGGTGTGTAGAATATATCTGATTTGCAAATTTAAATAAATTGTTAAGTGTTTATATTGCGTAATATATAAAAATAACAAAACTGAAGCCAGGAGCTTCACAGAGACGCGTGCTGCAGCTTCAGAAGTTGGCTTTGCATGCTTTTCAACAATAGATACCAAGACAACAAAGCATGTTTCATAATAGAAGTAAATTGGAAATGTAATTGTTTAAAATTGCATGTTATGTCTAAATCATGAAAAAAAAAATGTTTTACTCTTTAAAAGCCAATCTGAATATTGAGGAGCTGCAGGTACATTTTTTTTTTAATGATCCAGGCAAGGGTATTTATACATTGATATAGGCAAAATATTAAAATTCTAGTACCATGGATCAATGGTTTATAGCCCTATATTGTAAAGTATATTGCCATATTGGTGTTAAGAGAAATTGAAAAAAAAACATATATTAAAGGCAGATATTTCTCATTTAGATATGAAAAAGTAGGTATATTCATGGTTTTGGCTTCTTCTTAGTGAAAATTTTAAAGTTTAACTCAGAGCTCCTCTCATTAAAGAGATAGTATAGTCGAAATTAAACTTTCATAAGGGGGGCGGAGCCTGCAGCTGTAACGATAAGTCGCATATGAGAAGAGCTCCAGGCTATAATCTTATTTTTATACATCAGCTCTGCAGTTTACTCTAACAAAGTAGGGAGATATATATCCTGAAATACCCTAGATGACTCTGAGGTGTTAGAGGACTTAAACTACAGCTCTGACTATTTTTGCTTTCCAGCTGCGCTAAGAAAGGCCCACTGGTCCCAGCAAAGGAGATCACACATGTCCTCAGGACTTCTATTCACTTCCAACCCTTAGAAACTCGGATGGCATATAGATAAGCAACGCTGCTCTACCGTTCCCAGAGTAATTGGCTAAACTTAGACCGGAGTCAGCAGTTCTACTACCTTTACGACACTAAATATGATATCTCCAACAAAGAGTGCGCATGGATCTATTACAGATCTCCTACTCCTTCGGCTAAACGAACTTGAAGTTGTTCTTATGTTGGAGCTAAAGATGGAAGCCTCTGACGCAGAGGTGTCTTCCTTTTCACTCTACCCACCGGCAAATCTGCAACCGCTGATATGCTTTGAGAACCGAGGACTTAATACAACCTACAAGACTGGACCACCCCCTCCTGGCTCTCCAACATGCAACCCAGATACTACACGCTTACTTGAAGAGAAGACCTTAATATTTTGTAGGCAGAATGTGAAGGAAAATACACTCTCCATATATCCTTTGCTATGGGATTTACTCTGATTGGATAGGGTAGTGTTTACATGCATACTCTCTGTTTACATAGTTAATTCTGTTAGAGGTTTGATAAGGTTTAGAACCTAGATCTGATGTCAGTTGGAATCTTTCAACCATAGGGACAAAAGGATATCTACCAATGAACAGCACTAACTATTAACTATGCCCCACCAAAAATAGGCTCATGTGCTTTGGATGTATAACAGTATTAGTTCTAATTCAACTACCATAGTCCAAACGTGGCTAGTGTAACACTTATATTCCATGCCATACTGTTTTAACTCCTCTGTATGGTGGGTTGTGCTGCCAGCGGCCGAGGGACACACCAATTCAGTTGAGGTATCCAATTTAAAGGGTTGTACGCCAGGGATAGATAGATCATATGTATAGATAGATATAAGCTTTCAGACTGTTGGGTGTTCGATAAATCATTCCAAACCTATTGGTGTCTACTATCAGAATTTAATCGATACCAGGGCTCCACATTAGGATAAGGATTGTATACACATTTCTACGACAATTTTAGTAAGACGTACCTTCCCTGCATACCAGAGCTAACCTGGACTTGCATAAATTCACCTTACTATTAGCCAATATCATGCTATTTAAGGGCTTTAAAATTGATTGTAGTTATAAGAGACTATATCTATAGTCAAACAACAATTTTTATTAATAGGGGTTATCGCCATCGGCTTAACCTTACTTTAAACATACTAGTTTTCTCCCTTTTTATATATAGAAAATACTCCCTTGGTTGGTCACTTCTTGTATTGAAGTCTGGGAATTATTTTGCAGTACCACTTGTTTCCTCTCCTCTAAGCTTAGGCAGAGAGCATACCCACTAGTTCATTTATGCCTCACTTAATTTATGTTATCACCCAATAATATATGTCTCCCTTAAGTTATGATATTTGTAGTCATCTGAGCTCTTATAGTACATAAAATAATACAACCCCCCTCCCCATACCTCACTTATTTGCTAAGCACAGGAAAATGCATCCTTGGAAATCCTATTTTTTATTTGTTTTCCTATCCCCCCTATCATCCCCCTCAGTCAAACTAATAGTTAGGGGTCCATGAGAGACCCTAGTTTACCACTGGGTGATAGAACTTTATTAGTTTATATTAATTATAAATATGGTCATATATCCCCTTTTAATTATAAGTAAAAAAAACTAAAAAATGAGGTGCCACATATCTGGCTTATCTTTCATACGAACCTATACACTCATAGATGATCCTCCTCCCTAGCATTTTACATTACTTTATGATATGTGTTTATGGGATGTTCTATTTTACAGTATTTGTTACCTTGTATTATTTACGCATCTTGTTACATGATGGGCTGGAGAAATGACCTATATTGATTGTACGTTGTTTCACCTCAATAAAAATTATTTAAAAAAAAATTAAAAAATTAAAAAAACTTTCATGATTCAGACAGATCGGGCTATTTGGATGTAGGTACTACGTCACAGTACTTTGCCCAGCATCCAATACAAAAGCGCATGCTGCAGTCACTGCTTTCAGCGTGGACTGGAAACTGCAGCGGGGGGCAGAAGTCATCTGCTGATCGTGCTCCCTTACCATATGAAGGCAAATCACTGATCATTACAGAGAGTGACACTCTGTGTCATTCACTGTAATGATCGTCATTGGTGTCGAGTGGGAGCGGTTGGAGGGAGGCGGGTGGATTGGCCCAGTGGAGGAGGGGGAGATGAAGGGATGGGTTCCCTACACCATAGCAAAAATGTGAGGGAACAATGGGGGGACCCTACGCTAGAGAAAATTAGAGGGTGAGGGGGGTCACAACGCTATAAAAGCTTTTAGGGGCTGGATGTGGGCATTGGCACTACAGGTGCCGACGGTGCTGGAAGACACAGAGAGAGCGGTCTGACCGCTAAAAGTCCTGCTAAGCCGCATAAGGAAAGAAGTTGCAGGGGGGAAAACCTACCGTTTGGGAGCTGTGCTGCTGGTTATGAATCAGCGTTTCTTCAAAGGTGAAGTCAGGAGCGTTGCTGGAATTCGAAACCCCGCTGGTAGGCTGAAGCAGAGGATAGACGGAGGTGTCCGGTATTTGTCTGCTGTGCCGCGCGGGTAGAGGATTGAAAATACAAGCTCCTGGGCCTTTTTTGCAGAGCCAGCTAGCCCTGCCTGGTAGAGAATTTTGCACCCTGGTATATTGCTGAGGACCAAGCAGTGCCTGCTAAAGATCCTTTATTGCAGCAGCAAGATCTATCCTTACATCTGAAGCCGCAAGTATTTAAAATTGCTATATGGGGAGATATTTAAACTGTATAATTTAAATCTGGGTCCTCAGTTTGGAGATAAGTTTTTGGATAGGAAAATATCCTTTAGCTGCATAAGAATTTGGATAAAAGTGTTCTGGACGCTAAGCTGCACTTAAATATTTACTCTGTCGACAAATTATTACGGGACAGTTGCCCTCTGCCATTCTCTTATTTCTTAATTAAGGTATTAAAAGCCATATCAGTCTGTGAACGGTTTGAGAGGACGGTAAAATAAGGAAATAGTTTAAGTGTTAATTTTAGGGCAGGATCCTCAGTATTATGGATTGACAACTACGCCCTAAAAGAAGAGGAAAAGTTGGAGGAGGAAAGAAATTTCTGTAGCAGATTTATACACAGTACATATAATCCCCTAATGTGAGATAAGCTGTGAGAAAGCTATTAATCTGGACTTGATATAAATTCTGCTTTTCTTCCCTAGGATTTTTTTCACTGTACAGGAAAAGTGGTCACGCTTTTCCTTCTACACACTTTTATGTAACAGAATTTAATTTTTTTTATGTTTATCTATTAAGTAATTTTGAAAGTGCTATCAGTTAAATGCTATTTGTTCTTATGGGATATTAGTCAACTTAAAAGGGGAAAAAAAAAAAGTTTTTTTCCCGTCTATAAACACATACACGAAAGAGTTTATTTTTTATTAGATGTATTGTTTTTTTGGATTGTACAGGTGTTGCTTCATATTACACTATTAAGGTCTGTGTCTACATCAGACCGCACACGTGTTTGGCATGTGGTGTGCCGGTTTTTGTGTTCAACTTTGAATTTTATTGTTTTTTTTCTATTTTTCTCGTTTAGTATTAGCACATGGATAGATTTATCACGCAGGCTAAAAACACTCCACTCACTATGCCTGCAAAAATAAGGGATAGGAAAGTCAGGACCACAGATACTAGTCTAGACTCTATTACTGAGGGGGATATTTCTACGTTAAATATGCAGCCCTTAATGGCTCAACTTACAGAATATTTTACACCTCAATTTGCAGAAATTAAACAGGATCTGTCAAATATCTCCCTAGAGATATCCTCCCTCTCCTCTGAAGTAAGACAGTATGCTAATAGATTAACGGAGGCGGAGACCAGAATTTCAGATCTGGAGGACTTAGTTAATAATCAGGATAACCAAATACAAAAACATGAGTCTAGAATTTGTAATTTACAGAATCGCCTGGACGACCTAGAGGATCGTTCCAGGCGTAAGAATATTAGAATTGTAGGGCTACCTGAATTATCTGAGTATGAGGATTTGTTGTATTTTACCTCTAATACATTGCCATCAGCTTTAGGATTTCCTCCCCAGCAAATCCCCCTAGCAGTTGAAAGAGCTCATAGAATCGGTCCAAAAAATAAGATTAATGGGTCTGACAGAGATAGAATGTGTATTTTTAAATTACTTAAATTTCAGGATAAGATTGAGCTTATGAGACTCTATAAAAAAATGAATGTACTTTTGATAGGTAATAAGAAAGTATTACTGTTCCAGGATTTTTCGACTGAAACCTCTGCTAAAAGAAAGCTTATGGCACCCTACTGTACACAACTCATTAACAAGGGCTTAAAAGCTCGACTTATATACTCTGCTAAGATTGTTCTAGAGGATGAAGAAAATAGGTTAACCTTTAATAATGTTACAGAGGTACAAGAATATATTTCATCTATGAATAAATAGATGTGATAGACATGATACATATTAAATATCTGCTGTGTGATGTCCATATACTTAAGGATATTTTATGTATATTTTATTAGAGGTAAAGTTTTGCTTACTATTACAAATGTTGGGTATAATATGTCTAATCCAGATATTGTATACTGACAAGGGTAGGTTTTGTGTATTCTTTCTTAATTGGCCCTTATGGCGGTGCCCACGTTGTTTAGACAATGCTGGGATTTTTATGTTTTTTTGTAGGTTCTAGCTTATTTTATTTTTTTTCCCTCATCTCTCTCCCCCTTGCCTCCCCTCTACCCCCTCTCCATGATCTACTTGTTGGATATTGACGGTAAAACCGCCAGATAAAATATAGGAGATAAGATGAGTTTTAATCAAAGTAAAAATGTGAATTTGCTGTCCTGGAATGTTGGTGGAGTATCTTCTCCAAGGAAGCGCAAACTTATAATTAAATGCTTAGCCAAACATAAACCGGATGTAGTATTTTTGCAAGAACTACACCTCTCTGAAGTAGAATTACCCAAACTTGGTGGGGGATTTAATAGCTACACCTGTTAGAAATAGAAAGGCTGGAGTAGCAATCTTATTTCATAAAGATTTAGATTTTAAAATTATTAACACAGAACTGGATATGGAAGCTAGATACATTATTGCTCAGGTTTTAATTAATGGTGTTCTCCTCGTATTATGTAATGTGTATGGTCCTAATATACATAGCCCATTATTCTGGGAAAAATTAAAAGCAAAATTATATCCCTTCAAGGGACAAAACCTTATAATCGGAGGTGATTTCAACATTTCTCCTTTCCCTGAGCTTGACAGACTATCAAAGAAAAAGCTGTACGATTATAATAGAAGTGCAAAAACTCTTAAATCCTTTCTCTCCAAACTTAAGATGTTTGATATTTGGAGGATTAATAATCCAGATGCTAAGGTTTATTCATGCGAATCAAAGTCCCATAAAACCTTTTCCCGGATTGACATTTTATTTGTCTCAGAATCACTTTCCATTATGAATATAATTCCGCGGATAAATGATATAGAAATATCTGATCATGCAATTATTTCTTTAACATTTCCGGCCCTGGCAAGATAAAAAAATGGCACTCAAAATTTTGTCTTTCCACGTTTCTGGGTGAATAATCCTAGATTTATTCTTTGGCTGAAGCAGAAATGGAACGATTATGTCTCCTTTAATATTGCTAGCTTTAATAAAATTGAGACATTTTGGGAGGCCTCTAAAGCCGTGCTAAGAGCAGAAATCAAGGCGTACTTGTACGCTTGGAATAAAAAAAATACGGCAAGTGAAATTCAAACTGCTAATAGGATAAGGAATGCATACAGAAAATGTTGTAATGAGAGATCCAAAGAAAATTGGGAAATATATTGTTCAGCTAGAAAAGATCGTGATATTTTGTTAAAGCAGAAATCATGTCGGGAGGAGGTAAAACTTAATATTTAAATTTAAAGGTTCATTTGGTTGTTCAGCTAAGCATCTAGCTAGGTTAGTTAAGAATAGAAAGAGCCGGAACTTCATAACTGCAATTAAAACAGAAGCAAATAGATATCTAGATACGGAAAACATAAGTCAAGCTTTTCATTCATTTTATAAGAAAATTTATAACAAGGTTAATATCAATATTGATAATCTAGAAAAATTCTGGACAAAGATAAAATTACCTACAATCCCGGCTGAATATCTTAAAATCTTAAATGCGCCGATATCAGGCGAAGAAATTCTTAAAGCAATAGAAAAAATGAAAAAGAACAAAGCGGCGGGTCCCGACTCTACCCGCAGAATATTATAAAATTTTAGCAGATGAAATAAAAACCTCGCTGGAAAAATTATATAATGATTATTTTTGTTCTAATAATCCTATGTCTAAATATTTTGCGGCGGCTAATATTTCTCTAATTTTGAAGAAAAATAAAGACGCGAAAAATCCGGCCTCTTATAGACCGATTTCGGTACTTAATAGTGATTATAAGATTCTAACTTCTATTATTGCGACTAGACTAGCTAAGGGGCTAGAACATATTATACATCCCGATCAGACGGAATTTATGACCGCCAGAAATTCATTAAAAAATATTCGTAAAGTTACATTATTATTAGATTATTTCTGGAATCTGGAAAAGAATAAAATAATCAAGAGGACTACCGATCTTGCTTTGCTCACGCTTGACGCAGAAAAAGCGTTTGATTCGATTATCTGGCAATATTTATTTCAGGCCCTGGAAAAATTTGGCTTAAAGGATCAATTTATGTTCTTTGTCCGCAAAATATATAATTCTCCAATATCTTATTTAATAATTAATGGTATCCACTCACCAAAATTAACACTTGAAAGGGGTACCAGGCAGGGATGTGCATTATCCCCTCTCCTATTTAATATGGCACTTGAACCGCTTGCAATATGGTTGAGGGATAATCTATCGGGGGTCTCCTTTGGTTCCCATACTATGAAAATATTACTGTATGCGGATGATCTTCTATTAGTTTGCGAGAATACTCCACAGACTATTCCGTTAATTCAATATATGTTAGCTGAATTTAGCTCTATCTCAGGCTATAAAATAAATTTTGAGAAAAGTGAACTTATGTGGGTAAATAAATTAAGGGCAAGCTGTCAATCACATCCTTTTAAAACAGTAGAATATTTTAGATATCTAGACATAATGCTCCATAAAAATCCACAAAAATGGTATAATTTAAATTTCCGTCCAATTTTAGAGAAGGCAAAGAAAGATCTTGAGCTCTGGGCCTCTTTTCCTCTATCTATCTCAGCTCGAATAGATTTAATGAAATCAATTATTCTACCACGTATCCTATATCCATTACAGAATTTACCCTTGTTGCTTACTAATGGAGATATACAGTGCTTTCAAAGATCTGTATCTAGGTTTATCTGGGGAGGGAAAAAACCTCGCATCTCTTTAAATAAACTAATGCAGAAGCATAATGTAGCAGGCTTAGCTCTTCCCAATCTCAGATTTTATAATCTGGCTACTTTAGCTAACATAGCGCTGGATTGGATTACAGACTCTAATAATTTTGCAACTATTGATCTAGAAAGTTTTCTTATACAACCTTTTGCTTTAAAAGCTATGTTACATTGTACTTTAAAGTTACTCACATCTAAGGTTAGATCAATGATTACAATCAAAAATATTATTATAGCTTGGCAAAAGTTTTGTAATATTATGCAAATTGAACCACATTTTTCAAAATTCTTACCCATAGTTGGAAATCCAGACTTCATACCAGCGATTCAATATAAAATGTTTAGATTATGGGAAGAGAAGGGGCTTGTTTATGTGATTCAAGCGCTTTCTGAAAATATGGAAATGCTTCCTCGAGAGGCTCTCTTTAATCAATTTGGCTTGGATAGGAATAACGACTTCGCATATCTTCAGTTATGTCATTTTTATTACAAACAGAGTTCTTCTGTAGATTCGATGGGTAAATGGGTAGACCTTAACATCTGTATTAATAAATTTAGAAATGGTAATACATCTATCTCTTTATTATATGATCTCTTGCTGGCTAAACAAAGCTTGCCAGTGTTAGATAATCTATGCAATAGTTGGATAAAGATATTTCCTGGGTTCGAGGCGGACACCATTAAGCATAGTTTTGATTCTTTGGATAAATGTGTTATCCCCACAAATTGGAAAGAATCACATTTTAAACTTGTTAATAATTATTATCCGACACCTTTCAAGATGTCACGTTTTTTTCCTAACCAGTTTTTTGTTTGTAACCGCTGCCGGTATCCTAATGCGGAAATATTACATATTTTCTGGCTTTGTCCTAAAATATTTCAGTTCTGGCAAAAAATTCAGTACTGGTTTACTCAGCTATTTAAAGAACCATTGCAAATTTCTCCAGAGCAGATATTTTTTTTAGAGTTACCTAATGACATGGCATTGCATTTTCAATACGTGGTTAAAATTTCTATATTGACAGCAAGATTCCTTATTATTAAAAACTGGTTGGCCTCTGCAGCACCCTCTATGGGGGCATTTTTTAAAGAGATTCAAGCACATATAATATTTGAGTCCTTCTATAAAAGATTAGCCTCCGAAAAAAAATAGCTAAATTTATTTACACGTGGTTACCAATAATTAAGTCCTATCCGCTTGCTATACAAAAAAATATTCTTAATCCATTCCTTAGTTCCAAATGCTTTGCTGACTTGGTAGTATTGAACGAATTTCCACCGATGTGGGTTTCAAATTTCAGAGAGGTGGGTTAGGGGATGGTAGGTGGGGGCTATGAGGGAGAAGAATAACATATTTTCAAACATTCTTTAGTTTTTTTTTTTTTTTTTTTTTTTGTTGTTTGTTTTGTGTTAGTTTTGTTTTATTAATTAGAAAATATCTCAATTTCTATTTGGGAAGGTCACGTAGCATCCTTTATTATATAATAGGGTTTAAATTTTGACATATAGATAATGTTTCATGTTATTTTTGCAAGATATGTATTGAAGCTATGTTTTTGTTTCATTTTTCCTGTCATTTTTTTGTTGACCTCCTTATTTGACGATTACTGTATTTGATCTTTGAGTCAGAATAAATAAAGTCTTTAAAAAAAATAAAAATAAAAGAATAATTTGTTACTGGCAGACTGGCTGGCAGTAAAAAATATGGCAGTGTGGGGGGAGGTAAGATAGCTGTTGTGGGGATCAGAGAGGGTGAGGCGGGACCCCTACACTACATAAATAAATAAAAAAAGAAGCCCTAAACTGCATACTAGCAGACCGTCTGCCTGTACCCTAGATGGTGGTGATCGGGTGGAAAAAGAAAGGTGTTTGGGAGGTATCGGGTACGAATCAGGGTGTGGGAGGTGACAGGTGGGAGGGTAATCTCTACACTACAGCAAAAATTAACCCCTTCAATGCTGGGAAATTCTCTTGGTATCCTTTGTTGAAAAGCATGCCTAGATTAGCTCAGGAGCAGCACTTCGAGTTGCTTGCCATTGACTACCTGATATGATCAGCTATCTCCCAGTTAGTCTGCAAGCTGTGTGCATCCTAAAGTTATCCTCCTCTAATAAATCAACATGAACGTGCAGCCCCCAAATCAGACTCCATGCTTGTAGGAGGCACATTGAACCTTTTTTCAGAAGGTTTGATTGGAGTCAGTTAAGGATCCCAGGGTTCTAAGTATAGTTTCTCAGAGATACTTTACTGGTTTTCATTCAAGTGTATATCAAGGGGAAGGAGGTTTCTCACATTTTGAGATTGGTGGAAAAAAATTACTGCATTATCTCAGAAATTCTTGGAGTAAGGAACTGGGAAGCAGATTTTCTCAGTTGTCAGGTTCTCCATCCCGAAGAGTGGTCCTTGAATCAAGAAGTGTTCAATCAAATTGTCAGTTGTGTGGTCTTCAAGAGATAGATCTAATGTTTTTTTTTTGTTTGGATAACAAACTTCCTAGATATTGTGCAAGATCTTAGTATCCTGAGGTGGATTTTGCACACACTTAGGTAGTTCCTTTGGACATTTCATCTCATCTATCTACCTATTTCCTCCCTTTGTGTTGCTGTCAAGGGTGATCGCTTGGATCAAGCAGGAACAGGCATCAGTCATGGTTACTCCAGCTTGGCCTCTTAGGACACAGACCTGATTCAGATGTCCAATTACATTAGGATCTTTTGTCCTAAGGTTCTTTTTTTTTTTTTTTTTTCCCATCATGATCTAAAAGCTCTGAATTTAATGACTTGGAGATTGAAAGCTTGATTTGTGTCAGAGAGATGTTTGATTTCGTTATTGACACTCTTATTCAAGCTAAGAGACGTGACTAGAAATATTTATCATAAGTATTGAAAGTCTTTATTCTTGGTGTTAAGGTAAGTGTTTATGCTATAATTCTTTTTAAATTCCACACATTCTTCAATTCCTTCAAGTTGGCCTAGATAAGGATTTATCTGCAGGTTCCTTGAAGGGTCAAATTTTTGCTTTCTCTGGTTTTTTTTCATCACAAGAGGATCACCAAGCTACTGGACATACAATATTTTGCTTAAAGCTTTGTATAGTATTAGACTTGTTTTAAACCAGTGTCTCCTCCTTGGAATATGAATTTGGTTCTGAACCCCTCCACTTTGAGTCTATGCCTTGCTTGGATATTCAGCTACTGACCTGAAAGGTTTCTTTCCTTCTAGCTATTTCTCCAACGAAGAGTTTCTGAATTATCAACATTGTCTGGCGATCTACCTTATCTTATTTCTCATCAAGATATGGTAGTTATTAGAATTTCCTGTGGTATCTTCAGTTACCATTAATCAGGAAATCGCTGATATCTCTTTATGCCCAGTTCCTAATACATTTAATTAGGATAGCTTACTTGGTTGCGAGAAATTACAGCTCACTCCCCATCTTGGGCCTTCAGGAATGACACATTAATAGAACAAACTTGCAAATCAGCTGGTTTGTTCTTTCCTACACAACATTTTTAATTTTGGTGTTTTGCAAAGGCTGCTTTTAGCAGGAAAGTACGTCAGGCAACACTGTCTGGTACTTACTATGACTTCCTTTATCTTCATTTACCAATATTTTCCTTGGTGATCTTGTGGCCCTCACAGCTTGGGTATTAGATCATGAATTCTCACCACCTAATGAAATAAAACACAATTTATGCTTACCTCATAAATTAAAGAGATCTGAACCCCAGAAAGATTCTGATGATTCACATGAGCATATTATTTTGAACAACTTTCCAATTTACTTTCTCTTGATATCTTCTGATGAAAAGCATACCTCGGGAGCTAGCTGCTGATTGGTGGCTGCACATATATACCTCTTTTCTCCAACATAGGTGTGTCCGGTCCACGGCGTCATCCTTACTTGTGGGATATTCTCCTCCCCAACAGGAAATGGCAAAGAGCCCAGCAAAGCTGGTCACATGATCCCTCCTAGGCTCCGCCTACCCCAGTCATTCTCTTTGCCGTTGTACAGGCAACATCTCCACGGAGATGGCTTAGAGTTTTTTAGTGTTTAACTGTAGTTTTTATTATTCAATCAAGAGTTTGTTATTTTGAAATAGTGCTGGTATGTACTATTTACTCAGAAACAGAAAAGAGATGAAGATTTCTGTTTGTATGAGGAAAATGATTTTAGCAACCGTAACTAAAATCCATGGCTGTTCCACACAGGACTGTTGAGAGCAATTAACTTCAGTTGGGGGAACAGTATGCAGTCTCTTGCTGCTTGAGGTATGACACATTCTAACAAGACGATGTAATGCTGGAAGCTGTCATTTTCCCTATGGGATCCGGTAAGCCATGTTTATTACGATCGTAAATAAGGGCTTCACAAGGGCTTATTTAGACTGTAGACTTTTCTGGGCTAAATCGATTCATTATTAACACATATTTAGCCTTGAGGAATCATTTTATCTGGGTATTTTGATATAAGAATATCGGCAGGCACTGTATTAGACACCTTATTCCTTAGGGGCTTTCCCAAAGCATAAGCAGAGCCTCATTTTCGCGCCGGTGTGGCGCACTTGTTTTTGAGAGGCATGGCATGCAGTCGCATGTGTGAGGAGCTCTGATACCTAGAAAAGACTTTCTGAAGGCGTCATTTGGTATCGTATTCCCCTTTGGGCTTGGTTGGGTCTCAGCAAAGCAGATACCAGGGACTGTAAAGGGGTTAAAGTTTAAAACGGCTCCGGTTCCGTTATTTTAAGGGTTAAAGCTTCCAAATTTGGTGTGCAATACTTTTAAGGCTTTAAGACACTGTGGTGAAAATTTGGTGAATTTTGTACAATTCCTTCATGTTTTTTCGCAATTGCAGTAATAAAGTGTGTTCAGTTTAAAATTTAAAGTGACAGTAACGGTTTTATTTTAAAACGTTTTTTGTACTTTGTTATCAAGTTTATGCCTGTTTAACATGTCTGAACTACCAGATAGACTGTGTTCTGAATGTGGGGAAGCCAGAATTCCTATTCATTTAAATAAATGTGATTTATGTGATAATGACAATGATGCCCAAGATGATTCCTCAAGTGAGGGGAGTAAGCATGGTACTGCATCATTCCCTCCTTCGTCTACACGAGTCTTGCCCACTCAGGAGGCCCCTAGTACATCTAGCGCGCCAATACTCCTTACTATGCAACAATTAACAGTCTGATGGGGCCAGGGAGGTTTTGTCTGAGGGAGAAATTACTGATTCAGGGAACATTTCTCAACAGGCTGAACCTGATGTGATTGCATTTAAATTTAAGTTGGAACATCTCCGCATTCTGCTTAAGGAGGTATTATCCACTCTGGATGATTGTGACAAGTTGGTCATCCCAGAGAAACTATGTAAAATGGACAAGTTCCTAGAGGTGCCGGGGCTCCCAGAAGCTTTTCCTATACCCAAGCGGGTGGCGGACATTGTTAATAAAGACTGGGAAAGGCCCGGTATTCCTTTCGTCCCTCCCCCCATATTTAAAAAATTGTTTCCTTTGGTCGACCCCAGAAAGGACTTATGGCAGACAGTCCCCAAGGTCGAGGGAGCGGTTTCCACTTTAAACAAACGCACCACTATACCCATAGAGGATAGTTGTGCTTTCAAAGATCCTATGGATAAAAAATTAGAAGGTTTGCTTAAAAAGATGTTTGTTCAGCAGGGTTACCTTCTACAGCCAATTGCATGCATTGTCCCTGTCGCTACAGCCGCATGTTTCTGGTTCGATGAGCTGATAAAGGCGGTCGATAGTGATTCTCCTCCTTATGAGGAGATTATGGACAGAATCAATGCTCTCAAATTGGCTAATTCTTTCATCCTAGACGCCACTTTGCAATTGGCTAGGTTAGCGGCTAAGAATTCCGGGTTTGCTATTGTGGCGCGCAGAGCGCTTTGGTTGAAATCTTGGTCGGCTGATGCGTCTTCCAAGAACAAGCTACTTAACATTCCTTTCAAGGGGAAAACGCTGTTTGGCCCTGACTTGAAAGAGATTATCTCTGATATCACTGGGGGTAAGGGCCACGCCCTTCCTCAGGATCGGCCTTTCAAGGCAAAAAATAAACCTAATTTTCGTCCCTTTCGTAGAAACGGACCAGCCCGAGGTGCTACGTCCTCTAAGCAAGAGGGTAATACTTCTCAAGCCAAGCCAGCTTGGAGACCAATGCAAGGCTGGAACAAGGGAAAGCAGGCCAAGAAACCTGCCACTGCTACCAAGACTGCATGAAATGTTGGCCCCCGATCCGGGACCGGATCTGGTGGGGGGCAGACTCTCTCTCTTCGCTCAGGCTTGGGCAAGAGATGTTCTGGATCCTTGGGCGCTAGAAATAGTCTCTCAAGGTTATCTTCTGGAATTCAAGGGACTTCCCCCAAGGGGGAGGTTCCACAGGTCTCAGTTGTCTTCAGACCACATAAAAGGACAGGCATTCTTACATTGTGTAGAAGACCTGTTAAAAATGGGAGTGATTCATCCTGTTCCATTAAGAGAACAAGGGATGGGGTTCTACTCCAATCTGTTCATAGTTCCCAAAAAAGAGGGAACGTTCAGACCAATCTTAGATCTCAAGATCTTAAACAAGTTTCTCAAGGTTCCATCGTTCAAGATGGAAACCATTCGAACTATTCTTCCTTCCATCCAGGAAGGTCAATTCATGACCACGGTGGATTTAAAGGATGCGTATCTACATATTCCTATCCACAAGGAACATCATCGGTTCCTAAGGTTCGCATTCCTGGACAAGCATTACCAGTTCGTGGCGCTTCCTTTCGGATTAGCCACTGCTCCAAGGATTTTCACAAAGGTACTAGGGTCCCTTCTAGCTGTGCTAAGACCAAGGGGCATTGCTGTAGTACCTTACTTGGACGACATTCTGATTCAAGCGTCGTCCCTTCCTCAAGCAAAGGCTCACACGGACATCGTCCTGGCCTTTCTCAGATCTCACGGATGGAAAGTGAACGTGGAAAAGAGTTCTCTCTCTCCGTCAACAAGGGTTCCCTTCTTGGGAACGATAATAGACTCCTTAGAAATGAGGATATTTCTGACAGAGGCCAGAAAAACAAAGCTTCTAGACTCTTGTCGGATACTTCATTCCGTTCCTCTTCCTTCCATAGCTCAGTGCATGGAAGTGATCGGGTTGATGGTAGCGGCAATGGATATAGTTCCTTTTGCGCGCATTCATCTAAGACCATTACAACTGTGCATGCTCAGTCAGTGGAATGGGGATTATACAGACTTGTCTCCGAAGATACAAGTAAATCAGAGGACCAGAGACTCACTCCGTTGGTGGCTGTCCCTGGACAACCTGTCACAAGGGATGACATTCCGCAGACCAGAGTGGGTCATTGTCACGACCGACGCCAGTCTGATGGGCTGGGGCGCGGTCTGGGGATCCCTGAAAGCTCAGGGTCTTTGGTCTCGGGAAGAATCTCTTCTACCGATAAATATTCTGGAACTGAGAGCGATATTCAATGCTCTCAAGGCTTGGCCTCAGCTAGCGAGGGCCAAGTTCATACGGTTTCAATCAGACAACATGACAACTGTTGCGTACATCAACCATCAGGGGGGAACAAGGAGTTCCCTAGCGATGGAAGAAGTGACCAAAATCATTCTATGGGCGGAGTCTCACTCCTGCCACCTGTCCGCTATCCACATCCCAGGAGTGGAAAATTGGGAAGCGGATTTTCTGAGTCGTCAGACATTGCATCCGGGGGAGTGGGAACTCCATCCGGAAATCTTTGCCCAAGTCACTCAGCTGTGGGGCATTCCAGACATGGATCTGATGGCCTCTCGTCAGAACTTCAAAGTTCCTTGCTACGGGTCCAGATCCAGGGATCCCAAGGCGGCTCTAGTGGATGCACTAGTAGCACCTTGGACCTTCAAACTAGCTTATGTGTTCCCGCCGTTCCCTCTCATCCCCAGGCTGGTAGCCAGGATCAATCAGGAGAGGGCGTCTGTGATCTTGATAGCTCCTGCGTGGCCACGCAGGACTTGGTATGCAGATCTGGTGAATATGTCATCGGCTCCACCTTGGAAGCTACCTTTGAGACGAGACCTTCTTGTCCAGGGTCCGTTCGAACATCCGAACCTGGTTTCACTCCAGCTGACTGCTTGGAGATTGAACGCTTGATCTTATCAAAGCGAGGGTTCTCAGATTCTGTTATCGATACTCTTGTTCAGGCCAGAAAGCCTGTAACTAGAAAGATTTACCACAAAATTTGGAAAAAATATATCTGTTGGTGTGAATCTAAAGGATTCCCTTGGGACAAGGTTAAGATTCCTAAGATTCTATCCTTCCTTCAAGAAGGATTGGAAAAAGGATTATCTGCAAGTTCCCTGAAGGGACAGATTTCTGCCTTGTCTGTGTTACTTCACAAAAAGGCTGGCAGCTGTGCCAGATGTTCAAGCCTTTGTTCAGGCTCTGGTTAGAATTAAGCCTGTTTACAAACCTTTGACTCCTCCTTGGAGTCTCAACTTAGTTCTTTCAGTTCTTCAGGGGGTTCCGTTTGAACCCTTACATTCCGTTGATATTAAGTTATTATCTTGGAAAGTTTTGTTTTTAGTTGCAATTTCTTCTGCTAGAAGAGTTTCAGAATTATCTGCTCTGCAGTGTTCTCCTCCTTATCTGGTGTTCCATGCAGATAAGGTGGTTTTACGTACTAAACCTGGTTTTCTTCCAAAGGTTGTTTCTAACAAAAACATTAACCAGGAGATTATCGTACCTTCTCTGTGTCCGAAACCGGTTTCAAAGAAGGAACGTTTGTTGCACAATTTGGATGTTGTTCGCGCTCTAAAATTCTATTTAGATGCTACAAAGGATTTTAGACAAACATCTTCCTTGTTTGTTGTTTATTCTGGTAAAAGGAGAGGTCAAAAGGCAACTTCTACCTCTCTCTCTTTTTGGATTAAAAGCATCATCAGATTGGCTTACGAGACTGCCGGACGGCAGCCTCCCGAAAGAATCACAGCTCATTCCACTAGGGCTGTGGCTTCCACATGGGCCTTCAAGAACGAGGCTTCTGTTGATCAGATATGTAGGGCAGCGACTTGGTCTTCACTGCACACTTTTACCAAATTTTACAAGTTTGATACTTTTGCTTCTTCTGAGGCTATTTTTGGGAGAAAGGTTTTGCAAGCCGTGGTGCCTTCCATTTAGGTGACCTGATTTGCTCCCTCCCTTCATCCGTGTCCTAAAGCTTTGGTATTGGTTCCCACAAGTAAGGATGACGCCGTGGACCGGACACACCTATGTTGGAGAAAACAGAATTTATGTTTACCTGATAAATTACTTTCTCCAACGGTGTGTCCGGTCCACGGCCCGCCCTGGTTTTTTTAATCAGGTCTGATAATTTATTTTCTTTAACTACAGTCACCACGGTACCATATGGTTTCTCCTATGCAAATATTCCTCCTTAACGTCGGTCGAATGACTGGGGTAGGCGGAGCCTAGGAGGGATCATGTGACCAGCTTTGCTGGGCTCTTTGCCATTTCCTGTTGGGGAGGAGAATATCCCACAAGTAAGGATGACGCCGTGGACCGGACACACCGTTGGAGAAAGTAATTTATCAGGTAAACATAAATTCTGTTTTTATTGGCTTATCAATGTGCTGTGGTCAGCTAGCTCGAATTTGTGCCGTGCTGCTTCTTCATAAAGGATACCAAGAGAATGAAGCAAAACTAATAATAGAAGTAGATTGTAAAGTTGTTTAAAATTGTATGTTCTGAGGTTCTGGTGGAGGAGGAGCAAGATGTGAGCTGCTGAGCTCTGTACTCCAGTCCTAAAGACTTTGGCGGTGAAACTGCGCGCCCTATCCAAGTTGGATGAATGCCTGCTGGACAGTTTATGTCAACACACTCATGGAACCTGAGTTAGTGGAACATCATCCCACTATCCTAAAGAAATTAAAGTCACCCAAACAGACTTCCAACCCAACTAACTTTGGACATTAAGGAATAAACAATCCATATAAACTTACTGCCGACCAGCTATTTTTTTTTTTTTTCCCTTGTGAGGACGCTACTTTGCTCCCTGAAGTTACACTACTATACAGCAATTCAAGTACTACCGTACAAAAACAAACTCACCACCCCTCTACACTACTGCTTTACCTGAAGATCTTGTTCACTCCAGGGATTACACATTCACCTGCAGGAGATACCCGCGGCTTCTTTTGAATTTCCCTGGGCCACTCCGGATCGCTGTTGCTGCCTTCTCTCCTCCCCCACTGGTGCTGCGTGGGAGGAGAGTGAGTCCGGTTGGGGCTGCTGAAGATCTGGGAGACTGCCCTCTGAGGACGAACACGTTGTGCTGAAACCCCCCTTCCTCCTCCCCCACCGGTGCTGCGTGGGAGGAGAGCGAGATCGGCTGGGGCCGCTGGAGACCTGGAAGATTGCCCTCAGGGGACGAGTACGCTGTGCTGACATCGCCCGGCCGGGCCCCCCTCCCTCCTCCCCCACCGGTGATGCGTGGGAGGAGGTGAGCCCGGCAGTGTTGAAGCTACGAGTAAGAAAAATACAACGCATCAGGAAATCTATTCCTGTTACTCACTACTGGTGACTCAGGATCGACATCCCTAGACTACTAGAAGACTGCAGGCAAGTGTGTAAGAGGAGGTGAGTGCTAAAATCTTAACATGCTGGTTTGTGAATACTCCTCGTGAACTGATAAAACCCTAAAAAAAGAAAAAAACATATTTGTGGAAGACATAAGTTGTACAAGATCCCTGACAACCTAGTTACCTTATAAAATTAAAAGAAAAACTCTAACAAACATGCCCTACTGGGGTTGCGACTGGGCATAAAAGAAAGCTGAATATTATATTGAGACAAACACAATACCTCCCTATTTTGCCTCGATACCTCTGCTGCAGGTTCAAAAAGCAGTGCGGAGAGGAGGGGAGAGAGGGAGGGGAGGCAGTGGAGAGAAGTAAGGAGGGAAATAAATGGCAACATTGTATGCATAAGCAACAGTATTAAATAATCTAAAAGACACTTTGGTATCAGTTTGTAAGAACGTTTAGCTGAACAAACGGGAATTATTGAAACATCTACCAAGGACTTTGATGGTTAATGGAAAACTCTCAGTTCAGTTATATAGCTTAAATGTCTGTTAAAAAGAAAGCTGCCTCTACGCTTTTCAGAACTGGTTAATACTCGGTGAAACAAAAAGAAAATTGTAAAAACTAATTTTGATGTGTGTTCAAGATTGGCTTATTTAAACTGGGTAGCAAATTTTACATGAAAAATAATTTTCTCATTTGTTAACATAAAGATAAGTTAAAGAATGACTTAATAGCAAAATACATAATTCAGAGAGAACTAGAGAACAGTTCATCCCAGAGATTAATCTGCTTGCCTAGTAGGGAAAATTTACTCTAACTCTGTTAAAAACCATCATTTTAGAAAAGTAAAAGCAATCTAAACAACTTTGATAACTGGCAAAGAAATACTGTCTAAGGTTGTTTAATATAGTTTAACTTAAAAAGAACTTATGTATTGTAGAATAGCATAACCCACGCAAGAAAGTATTCCTACCTTCTGTATTTTTTCTGTTTTCCCTCTCCTCTAAATTCTTATAGAAATCTTTCTGTATATACACAAGAATTATAGAGAGGGTTATTTAGATTCCTTCAAAAATCTGTTACTCTATAATAACATATTTAAACATCAGTTGAACTCACAATAAGGATAAATAAGTAAATATCTGAAGTAAAGGATCAGAATTGAATTAACATAAGTTGAAATAGAGGGATTTACTAGTAGGTAATAGAACTGCAACTGGTGTACTTAAATAACTTCTAACTTATTTTGCGAAATTAGATATTTGTAACTCAAAACAAACAAGTACACACTTACTGGCCTAACCTCCAGAAATAAATGAATGTAAGACAGAGATTGCTGTTTTGAACACTATTAGAGTATATTGCTGTGGAATCTGCTGATAAAATCCCTGTTCAAGTTCTGCCACATCCTGGGTTTATATTTTCACAGTAACACAGAAATAAATACATCACTAAGATCAATTAAACTCACTCTCCCCCCTCTTTTTTTTTTTTCTTTTTTTTTTCTTTTTTTCTCCATTTCCCTTTCTTTTCCACACACAGATAATCACCACCTTCACCTTCATCCTTACCCAGTCCTTCTTTTCCCCGATCTTTTGTATCACTATTTTTTATGGATAAATTTATTACCTCACCATCCCTCACAACCAAACACAATCCAGGTATGGCAGCTAAACAGAGGGAACGAAAAAACAAAACTTTCACAGATAGCTCAGCTGAATTACAAATAGAAAACACTGCAAAAACTCAAAATACCATGTCTTTACTAGACACACAAGCTCTAGTTGCTAGCATAATGGAAGCTATAAACCCCAAGTTCGACGTATTGAAAACTGAGATTAAACAAGACATTTTAAATCTATCAACAGAGGTAAAACAATTTGCTAAAAGATTGCAGGAGGTTGAACAACGAATCTCAGATATTGAAGATGTTACAAATTTATATATTCCTAAAACAGAAGCTAACCAGAGTGAAATAGAAAAATTACAGACTAAAATAGAGGAGTTGGAAAATAGGTCCAGAAGAAATAACCTTAGGGTTATAGGTTTCCCAGAAACTAGGCATGAAGAAGATTTAAATAAAATCATGACCCAAATATTACCACAACTACTAAATATACCACCACCTCAGCAACCCTATATCATTGAGAGAGTCCACAGATTGGGGAAACCACGTGATATCTCAAATTAACTTATTAAACCAAGACCAATAATAGCGAAATTCTTGAATTATCAAGATAAAATATCTTTTTTACAGCATTTTCGCAAAAAACAACCGATATATTATAACAATTCTAAAATTTTATTGTTCCAAGATTTTTCATTTGAAACCTCCACAAAAAGGAGAGAGTTATCCCCAATCTGTGGCAAGATGATAAATGCAGGGTGGCAAGCCACAGTAATATACCCAGCTAGACTTAAACTCACTCTTGAAGGACAAACTTTCTTTTTTGACTCAGCAAAAGAAGCTGAAGAAAAATTTGCTGAACACAGGCCCAAAAATCATTAAATAAAAGAAAACACTATATACCTGAAATTTAACTCTTTTCGTGGTCAAGATGTGTCAGATGTGTAGATATTTTAATTCTCTCTTGCTGTTTCTGTTCTTTTGTGCTTTTCCGCCCTTTTTTCTTTCCCTTTTTTTTTTTTTTTTTTTTTCTCTCTCTTCCCTTCCTTCCTCCTCTTCCTCTCCCTTTTGCCCCTATCTCTCCCCCCTACATTCCCTGGCTCATATTGCTCACAAAAAAAAGAACTATGAATACAAATATTAGATTCATCTCGTGGAATGTTGGGGGAATTTATTTTCAAATAAAACGGAAAACTATTATAAACCACCTTCGTAAATTAAACACAAATATAGCGTTAATACAAGAAACACATTTAAATGCAGAAGAATCGACTAAATTAAAATCTTCATGGGTAGCAGAAGTCATCTTCTCTCCAACTCCTAATAGGAAAAAAGGTGTAGCGATTCTATTAGGGAAAAAATTAACCTATGAAAAATTACTAACTATACTTGACCTTGAAAGTAGATTTATAATTTTAAAAATAAAAACAATGGACTCAATTTATACCATATGCAATGTGTATGCGCCCAATATAATTGACCAAGAATTTTGGAACTCTCTCCAGGCTCAAATCTTACAGGTGGCAGAAGGTCATATAATTCTAGCAGGAGACTTTAACATGGCTCCACGGTTTCCCATTGATAGATTAAGACAAAGTCATTCCCTTAAAAAAACAAAAAAAGATAATCTTGAAGAAAAATTATTCAATTCCATCTTTCATAATCTAGCAGTTAGAGATATCTGGAGAATGCAAAACCCGGATGATAAAAATTATACATGCTACTCTAGGGCGTTTAAATCATTTTCTCGGATTGATCTTATACTGACCAGCGAGAGCTTATATAAAATCGGAGCAAAAGCTTTAATTTCTGAAATATGTATTTCAGATCACGCCCCCATAATGTTAGACATTCCAAGCAAAAATATTCATACAAGATCAAATCGCTTTTTTTACCCAAACTATTTAAATTCTAATCCCAAATTTAATAATTGGCTAAAAACCAAAGTTGAGGAGTACTTCCAATTTAATATTGGTTCAGTGTCAAATTTTGCGATAATATGGGAAACTGCAAAGGCGGTAATAAGGGGGGATATAATCGCATATGTGGCTAAGTTTAAAAAAGGTCTGAGACAAAGAGAAGTGACAGCGGCCGTAACTAATGCCTACAACAGATACTTAAATATCTCTTCAAATGACAATTGGAGAAGGTACTTAAAGGCAAAAAATGAACGTGATACATTTTTAATTTCCAGTACCTCCCATGCTGACTTAAAATACCAGGCAAATCTATTTAAATACGGCAACAAATCAGGTAGACTACTCTCTAAACTTGTAAAAAACTGTAAACAGACCTCAATAATTAACGCTATACAAGAAGATGGCATAATACTCACATCACATGAGGAAATCTCTAATTCCTTTTATCACTACTATAAAACAATTTATTCATCGCCCCTCCCAGCTGATAATTCACATGAGAAGTTTTGGGAGGATATTCTAATACCTCATAATAGCAATGAATTCAATCTTAAATTAAACTCTGAGATCTTAGAGAGTGAAGTTAATCAAGCAATTCAATTACTCAAATCTACAAAAGCTCCAGGCCCAGATGCACTCCCAAATGAGTTATATAAAAAGTTAGCTCCTACTCTTGTTCCACATCTGACAAAACTTTTTAATTTATATTATATGGATAATTTGGCAATCTCTTGTAATTTTGCGGCGTCTCAAACTATTCTCATACTCAAACCAGGGAAAGATCCTAGTAAAAAAGAGTCATACAGGCCTATTGCCCTCCTAAATTCGGATTACAAAATATTCATGGCCATTTTAGCCAAAAGATTACAAGAGGGACTAGCAGACAGTATCCACAAAGATCAAGCTGGGTTTCTTTACAACCGTAACTCTTCAGCTAAGATAAGACAATTATTGCTTATTACTGATTATTTTAAAAATCAAGCTGAACAAGAGTTGACTGACCAATCCGATGCAGTAGTTATAGCTATCGACGCGGAAAAAGCGTTTGATAGAGTGAACCATGATCATATTCTGGTTCAGCCTTATTGTTCACATGGCACATATTGTTTCATGTGACCAAAAAGTGGGAACTGACGGTCATTACTACAAACTGTCTTGTATAGGGTTAATTTTCAATGTGACAATTTATTAAGATCTCGCTGTTTAACTGGAGAAAGGGTTATATAGAGTTAATCCATATGTTTTTCAACAAGGCTGTTATATTATAGCCATTCATTTCTGTATTGATACATTGTCTCCCAATATATTGGAAAATGTAATATATTAAACAATATTACTGCAGAGAGTTCTTGGAGAAAGACTGACACTGTCATATGATGGGATATTTAGTTCCTGCTATTATCATCTCCTTAATTGCTTGTGAGGCAGGAAATGAACAAACTAATAGGAGGAAAGATCCCAGCAGACTGATCTCTGGATATCAAGCAGCAAGTCAGTTTATAGAGAAATACAATCCAAACAGCAAGAAAGAGTTTAGCGCTGAACTTTAACCCTTATTGTTCCATATGCTAAATCTGCTTTCACGATGCAGAATAAACAGAGATAGCAAAGATAAAAAAGCAGCAAAAAGAGCGCTAAACATCAAAGGATAGGTTATATAAGCTATATATTTTAGTATTCAAGAAACCCAACAATATTTATTATTAGTGACGTCACTACAAGATTTTTAAAATGTATCAATTCATAAAAATTTCTATATGAGAGTATATAAACAGCGCTGTATACAGCAAATATAAACTAGAAATGCACAATGTGTAGAAAAAAACACTTTATTTTACTGACAGACCATGTCTTAGAACATTTAAAAAGATATAACATATACCTATTCACAAAGCAATAGTATTAAATGTTGCTATTGTATATAGTCCTAACACATAGGTTAAAAAACTATTTGCACAATGGAGGGCAAATTAACGTTTTTGAGATAAATGAAGAGTGAGAGAAACTGCAAACACTTGCCTGGCCAGACATGAGAATATTTGTATATAATAGAGCTAGAATTTTTAAAAAAATGTTTTTATTGTTACTCTATTCTGAGAATATACAGTATGTATATAGTAAAGCTATGCCTTTAATAACATTTAAGAACACATAAGTATTTGAAGACTTGAAAAGGTGATGCTCTCACTCAGTAGAAGCCTATTGGTCATTTAGGCAAGTGCTGTCTGTTAAATAGGAGCGATTGATTCTGTCAGTTACACCTGAGGAAGGGGCGTGGCCCTGAAACTAGTAGTGGTAACGTATACACAGAGTCTGGCCAGGCAAGTGTTTGCAGTTTCTCTCGCTCTTTATTTATTATATATATATATATATATATATATATATATACACGTATGTAGATTAATAGTGTTCATAACAGTATATAAATTAGGGGAGTAGCAAATTGTTCAATGATTATAGATTGTAAACATTAAAAGAAAATAACTTCTGCACACGTCGTAGAATGTTGTAGATGAGGTAGTGAACAAAAACACAACCCAAACTGTGTATCATCATAGCAACACAACCCATCACAGTAGCACAATGAACTTCAGAGCAAATGTATTTTACTCTCTGTGGAGGACAATAAGGCAACACAGGCCATGTGTCACAGCTGTACAATACTCCATAGAGTACAGTAACACAACATACACATTTGTTTAAGCACTGCTATAAATTTCCTGTTACAGCTGCACAATACTGTGAGCATGCCTCTAATCAACATAACTCATATCATGTAACATATTATGTGTGCTGTATTTTTGTTGACAACTACCCAACTTATCCTTTTGCCATATATTGCAGTGATTGGCACAATATTTCACAACTAAACCACATTTCACATTTGCAGAAGCCCCAAAATGTGCTTTCACTTTTTGTAAAAACAACAAAAACTATATTATCTATCACAGATAAACAGCCCACACAGTGCACAACCTAACACAATATCTCACAGCAGCATTAAACACACTATGCTCAACAACAGTTCATCTGTCATAATGGCTCAACAACATACTATGTGACAGAACAACACTATCAATTTGCCACAGCTTCACATTTACACTATAAATGACAAAAAATATATACTGTGTGTGTTTATATATATATATATATATATATATATATATATATATATATATATATATATATATATATATATATATATATATATAATAATAATAAATAAATAAACATAATCGGCTTAATGATTACTAATCAAGTTACATGATCAATGTTCACTACTTATTTGTCTTCTACAAGATACGACAAGTCCACGGATTTCATCCTTACTTGTGGGATATTAACCTCCTGCTCCTCCCTTCCCTCCACCCCCAGTCATTCTCTTTGCCTGTGTTAGTAATAGGAAGAGGTAAAGTGAGGTGTTAGTTTTAGATTCTTCAATCAAGAAGTTTTTTTATTTTAAATGGTACCGGTGAGTACTATTTTCCTCAGGGAGATATGGAAGAAGAAGGTTTCTGCCCTGAGGTTGATGAGCTTAGCAGATGTAACTAAGATCCATGTTGGTTCCCACAAAGCTTCTGAAGGTAGTGCAAGAGAAATCTTCAGTGTGGAGAACGGTTTCATGCTACAAGCAGCATTGAGGTATGTTCAGTCTTTTATTTCTGAGGAGACTTGGTATATCAGAACTGGCTGATATTTTTTCCCTGCAAGGGAAGGGGTAAGCAATAGACCTGTACACAGAGGGTATTTCTGAAAATCCCGTGTTTAAATATTTTACTTGACATTGTATTGGGCTGAGAGCAATATTCAATGGGACACTGGGAGAGGCAGCTTGACGTTTTTATATTTTATTCCAAAAGAGTCAGTAGGGCTGCAGTATTATTAATGGTGTTTAAGGGGACCACATGGCTTAATTTTCAAACCGCTTCCCATGCGGTTATACAGACTGTGAGGACGACGTCCATGATGGGCGGGGCCTATTTTCGCGCGCTCAGACACGCAGTTTACTCTGGCTGAGAAGGCAGCAGGCATTAGCTCCGGTGGGGCCTAAACTTGTGTTCTGTTCACCGGATCGTTGTTAAGTAATTTTGCAGTACCCTGGGGGCAGGTAGGCGCCACAGCAGAGCTGTGGCGAGGTGCAGGGGTAATTTTTTTCTCTTAAGATATATTTTTTGCTATAAAATGTCTCTTAGAGGGTAAATTCACTCTTTGCTTATAGGGTGCAATAATTTTTGGGCCAATTGAATCAGTATATTTAATTGTGTAGTGTTATTTAACGTTTTAGGCAATTTAGGAAAAATTGTGCGCTTTTTATTTCTTAAAGGCGCAGTACACATTTTTCTAAAAGTTGTTGAAATCAATAAATAAGGTGTTTTTCGACTATTGTGGTTATTACTAGTCTGTTCAACATGTCTGACATTGAGGAAACTAATTGCTCTATGTGTTTAGAAGCCATTGTGGAACCCCCTCTTACTTTGTGTACCTCTTGTACTGAAAGGGCCTTACAATGTAAAAAGCATATTTTAGGTAAAGAAAGTGTGCCTAAGGATGATTCTCAGTCTGAAGAGGATCAGGATATGCCATCTAATTCTCCCCAAGTGTCACAACCTTTAACGCCAACACAAGCGACGCCAAGTACCTCAACTGCGTCAAATTCTTTTATTCTGCAGGATATGGCTGCAGTTATGTCAACTACCCTTACAGAGGTATTATCTAAGTTACCAGTGTTACAGGGTAAACGCAGTAGGTCAGGTATTAATGTGAATACTGAACCCTCTGATGCTTTATTGGCTATTTCCGATGTACCCTCACAGGGCTCTGAGTTGGGGGTCAGGGAATTGTTGTCTGAGGGAGAACTTTCAGACTCAGGAAATATGTTACCTCAGACAGATTCGGACGTCATGTCCTTTAAATTTAAGCTTGAACAACTCCGCCTGTTACTTCTGGAGGTTTTAGCGACTCTGGATGATTGTGACCCTATTGTGATACCACCAGAGAAATTGTGTAAAATGGACAAATATCTAGAGGTACCTACTTACACTGATATTTTTCCGGTTCCTAAAAGAATTTCGGAAATTATAAAAAAGGAATGGGACAGACCGGGTATACCGTTCTCTCCTCCTCCTAATTTCAAGAAAATGTATCCCATATCAGACACCATTCGGGACTCTTGGCAGTCGGTGGAGGGAGCTATTTCTACCCTGGCTAAGCGTACAACTATACCTATTGAAGACAGTTGTGCTTTCAAAGACCCTATGGATAAGAAGTTAGAGGGTCTTCTAAAGAAATGATTTATTCATCAGGGTTTTCTTTTACAACCTACAGCTTGCATTGTTCCAGTTACTACTGCAGCAGCTTTTTGGTTTGATGCTCTAAAGAGTCTCTGAAGGTTTAGACCCCTTTAGAGGACATTTTGGATAGAATTAAGGCTATCAAGCTAGCTAATACTTTTATTACAGATGCCGCCTTTCAAATTGCTAAATTGGCGGCGAAAAATGCAGGATTTGCCATTTTAGCGCGTAGAGCATTATGGCTAAAATCATGGTCTGCTGATGTGTCATCAAACTCTAAGCTCTTAGCTATTCCTTTCAAGGGTAAGACCCTATTGGGGCCTGAGTTGAAGGAAATCATTTCTGACATTACTGGAGGTAAAGGTCACGCCCTACCTCAGGATAAGTCTGTTAAGATGAGGGGTAAACAAAATAATTTTCATTCTTTTCGAAATTTTAAAGGAGTACCCTCTGCTTCCTCTTCCTCCACAAAGCAGGAAGGGAATTTTGCTCAGTCCAAGTCCGTTTGGAGACCCAACCAGGCTTGGAACAAAGGTAAACAACCCAAGAAGCCCGCTGCTGCTGCTACAAAGACAGCATGAAGGGGCGGCCCCCGATCCGGGACCGGATCTAGTAAGGGGCAGACTTTCTTTCTTTGACCAGGCAAGGGCAAGAGATGTTCAGGACCCCTGGGCATTGGAAACGTGACCCACGGGTATCAACTGGAATTCAAGGATTTTCTCCCAAGAGGGAGATTTCTTCTTTCACGATTATCTGTAGACCAGATAAAAAGAGAGGCGTTCATACGTTGTGTAAAATACCTCTCTACTATGGGAGTAATTTGTCCCATTCCAAGACAGGGACAGGGGTTTTACTCAAATCTTTTTGTGGTTCCCAAAAAAGAGGGAACTTTCAGAGAGTTTCTCGGAGTCCCATCGTTCAAGATGGAGACTATCCGAACAATTTTACCAATGATCCAGGAGGGTCAATATATGACTACCGTGGACTTGAAGGATGCATACCTTCATATCCCTATTCACAAGGATCATCATCAGTTCCTAAGGTTTGCCTTCCTGGACAAACATTTTCAGTTTGTGGCTCTTCCCTTCGGGTTGGCCACAGCACCCAGGATCTTCACAAAGGTTCTAGGGTCCCTTCTGGCAGTTCTCAGGCGGGGCATAGCAGTGGCGCCTTATCTGGACGATATTTTGATTCAGCCGTCGACTTATCATCTAACGAAATCTCATACAGACACAGTGTTGTCCTTTCTGAAAACTCACGGTTGGAAGGTGAACCTAGAAAAGAGTTCACTAGTTCCACGGACAAGGGGTCCCTTCTTGGGAACTCTGATAGACTCGGTAGACATGAAAATATTTCTGACGGATATCAGAAAATCAAAAATTCTAAATACTTGCCGAGCGCTTCAGTGTATGGAGGCAATTGGATTGATGATAGCGGCAATGGACATCATTCCATTTGCTCGCTTTCATTTCAGACCACTGCAGCTGTGCATGCTCGGACAGTGGAATGGGGACTATGCGAATTTATCTCCTCAGATAAATCTGGATCAAGAGACAAGAGACTCTCTGCTTTGGTGGTTGTCGCCGGATCATCTGTCCCAGGGGACGTGTTTCCGCAGACCCTCGTGGGTGATAGTGAGAACGGACGCCAGCCTCCTGGGCTGGGGAGCAGTCTGGAATTCCCTGAAGGCTCAGGGTGTATGGACTGAGGTGGAGTCTCTACTTCCAATCAATATTCTGGAATTGAGAGCAATATTCAATGAGCTTCAGGCATGGCCTCAGTTGGCTTCAGCCAAATTCATCAGATTCCAGTCGGACAATATCACGACTGTGGCTTATATCAATCATCAGGGGGGAACAAGGAGTTCCTTAGCGATGATAGAAGTATCCAAGATAATTCAATGGGCGGAGGCCCACTCTTGTTATCTGTCGGCAATCTACATCCCAGGAGTAGAGAACTGGGAGGCGGATTTTCTAAGTCGACAGACTTTTCATCCGGGGAGTGGGAACTCCACACGGAGGTGTTTGCCTCACTGATTTTCCAATGGGGCAGACCAGAATTGGATCTGATGGCATCTCAACAGAATGCCAAGCTTCCAAGATACGGATCCAGGTCGAGGGATCCTCAGGCCGAACTGATAGATGCCTTGGCAGTGCCTTGGTCGTTCAGCCTAGCTTATGTGTTTCCACCGTTTCCTCTCCTTCCACAGGTGATTGCTCGGATCAAACAGGAGAGAGCTTCGGTAATCCTGATCGCGCCTGCGTGGCCACGCAGGACTTGGTATGCGGATTTAGTGGAGATGTCCTCTCTGCCACCGTGGAAACTTCCTTTGAGACAGGACCTTCTCATTCAAGGACCTTTCCAACATCTAAATCTAAATTCTCTGCAGCTGACTGCTTGGAGATTGAACGTTTAATTTTATCTAAGCCAGGATTCTCAGATTCGGTCATTGATACTTTGTTACAGGCACGTAAGCCTGTCACTAGAAAGATCTATCATTAGATATGGCGTAAATATCTTTTTTGGTGTGAATCCAAGGGCTACTCATGGAGTAAAGTTAGGATTCCCAGGATTCTGTCTTTTCTCCAAGAAGGATTGGAGAAAGGGTCATCAGCGAGTTCCTTAAAGGGACAGATTTCTGCTTTGTCAGTTTTGCTTCACAAACGTTTGGCAGATGTTTCAGATGTTCAGTCTTTTTGTCAGGCTCCAATCAGAATTAAGCCTGTATTTAGACCAATTACTCCTCCCTGGAGTTTGAATTTAGTTCTTAGAGTTCTTCAAGGGGTTCCGTTTGAACCCATGCATTCCATAGATATTAAAATGTTATCTTGGAAAGTTTTGTTTTTGGTTGCTATTTCTTCTGCTCGTAGAGTTTCTGAGCTTTCAGCATTACAATGTGATTCGCTTTGCGTACCAAACCTGGATTCCTTCCTAAGGTTGTTTCAAATAAGAATATTAATCAGGAAATTGTTGTTCCTTCCTTGTGTCCTAATCCTTCTTCTAAGAAGGAGCGTCTGTTACATAACCTGGACGTGGTCCGTGCCTTGAAGTTTTACTTACAGGCGACTAAGGATTTCCGTCAATCATCTTCATTATTCATTGTTTATTCCGGAAAGCGTAGGGGTCAGAAAGCTACGGCTACCTCTCTTTCTTTTTGGCTGATGAGTATCATCCGTCTGGCATATGAGACTGCTGGACAGCAGCCTCCTGAAAGAATTACGGCTCATTCTACTAGGGCTGTGGCTTCCACATGGGCTTTTAAAAACGATGCTTCTGTTCAATAGATTTGCAAGGCTGCGACTTGGTCGTCTCTTCATACTTTTTCCAAATTTTACAAATTTGATACTTTTGCTTCTTCTGAGGCTGCTCTTGGGAGAAAGGTTCTTCAAGCAGTGGTGCCTTCTGTTTAGGTCTCTGTCTTGTCCCTCCCGTTTCATCCGTGTCCTGTAGCTTTGGTATTGTTTCCCACAAGTAAGGAGGAAATCCGTGGACTCTTCGTATTTTGTAGAAGAAAAGTAAATTTATGCTTACCTAATAAATTAATTTCTTCTACGATACGACGAGTCCACGGCCTTCCCTGTCATTTTTCAGACAGATTATATTTTATTTTTTATAACTTCAGTCACCTCTGCACCTTTAGCTTTTCCTTTCTCTTCCTAAACCTTCAGTCGAATGATTGGGGGTGGAGGGAAGGGAGGAGCTATATATACAGCTCTGCTGTGGTGCTCTTTGCCACTTCCTGTTAGCAGGAGGTTAATATCCCACAAGTAAGGATGAAATCCGTGGACTCGTCGTATCATAGAAGAAATTAATTTATCAGGTAAACATAAATTTACTTTTTTAATTTTTTTTTAATGAAAACTATTGTCAGTAAGGTTTAATAAAAACACAGCTTCTTTATGCAGAATTAAAAATTGTTCATCATGCATAAGTTTTACACTGACCAAGATTTAATATATATTTGGCTGAATAACTCTGCATTAGTCATAGTAACCCAATCAGAAAATATGTATTACAGTATTGCAACACACATCATGTGTTTCTAAACACTGACATTCAATTGACTTCATTGCAGTATTAAAGGGACAGTCAACACTAAAAATAAACTACCTTGAATGCATTACTTACAACACGATTATTTCAGACATCCTTATTCACATCCTATAATGCAGACTGAATCTATTTTTCTTTAAAAAAAAACAACTGCCGTTCTAAGCCAAAAACTCCTCCTATGTTGACGTCACTCTCAGGCTGATTCTAACTGCAAATCACAGGAGTGTCGGCCACAACGACTCCTGAGCGTTCACACCCAATTGCGCATGCGTAAATCGTATGTTGAGTCAGTATCTGCCTCTTTATACCCGGAACTGTGTAAAGGTTCCCTATTCAGCGACGGACCAGCGCAACAGGTAAGAGATGTTTTTATAGTAGCAAGTGTTCTACAGTAGCAATTTTATGGATGTACTACAGTTACTATACTATTCTATATATATATATATATATATATATATATCTATTAGGGACACACTTGTAATATGTTATTGACCATTATATACTGTGTTGGACCATTATCTACTAGAATAAGAACTTCCAGCACTTAAACTGTTAAAGCGCATTAGCAAATGAGCATTGACATATGCGGGACTTGTCAGTGACATGCTGATCATTGGTACTGAATATCGGGAAAGACATAGGTCAAAGATTAACAAATGTACTTCAAATTTAGCAGACTCGAAGAATACATTTTCCAAGCACCAGGAATTGTTTTCTTTTAATGCTAAATAAGTAGCAATTGGATTTAAAAATAAAAAATTTACAAGCATATTACGCTAATTTTGGAAGAGGTAGTTTTGCATTGTATCTATAAAGTTATTCTGCCTGGACTTGTGATTTAATAGGTGTCATGTCTTTATAATATATTCATTTAAAGTGTGTATGGATTAGCCATTGGTATAAAATGTTATAGTAGACGAGACCTGTTTACCCTCACAAGATAAACCTACCCCCTGAATAATGCAAAATTTTATATATATATATATATATATATATATATATATATATATATATATATATATATATATATATATATATATATATATATATATATATATATATATATATACATATAATATATATAAATATATATATATATATATATATATATATATAATATATAAAAATGCATAGAAAGTAGCAGTATTTTAATTATTCCCCAAAAAAACAAATACACCTCACCGCCCTATTGGTTTACAGAGACACATCTCTGCAAGCTTTACAAAATATGTTGGTTATTTAAAACAGAAATTTGTGCTTAAAAAATAGAAATAATACATTTTATATAAAACAAAATAACTGATAACTAGCGCGATCCTTTGAATCCCTTGGACCCATATACTGTGCTATATTATATCTGCCCTTCCCTCTCTGCTGGGAGGCTGCTCCCTGTATCGTGTTCAGTGAGTAGGAACACTTTCTGAAAGTTTCCCTCGTGCCCCCCGAATGCAATCTCTGTTTCACCTGAGAGTGCTGCTTGCACTGTGTATGTAATAAAAGACAGGTACAAGTCTGGTGTCAGATTCATTGAAACAGTCTCATGTGAAACAGCGTAGAGCAAACAGTACTGTGAGCGTGTGACATATCTAGGTGTGCTTGAGTGGTGCGCTGCAGGATATGACATTGCTGAGTGCATTTGGTGGGCGTGATGTCTATGGTATTGGTGGGTAATGTATGACAGAGGAGGTCGGTCGCTCTAATTCACTCTACGTTGAAAGTCGCGGTTTTATACAACATATGATGACACAGTTATACTCAAACAACATTACACACACATTACACGCATAACACATCAGTCTACAAAAATACACTCACACTGTGGTCCCACATGCCTCACATACACCGCTCACTTCCAGTCCTTGCACAGATAATTCCACCTATCGTTGTGAATGTAGAAACAGTTACCTGGAACTGATATACAAATAAAAACAAAAGCTGCACAAAATAAAAGGAACAGCGTGCAACTATGCGCATGCGTCAGTTGTTAGAATCTTTGGCGGGCACTACAGAGTTTCAAACTAGCCGTGGGGAAGAAGAAGATGAGAGGAGGAGTTATGGAGCCATGTTTTTTTACCCAAACGGCTCAGAACGGCAGTTGTTTTTTTGTTTTTTTTTACAAAATCGATTCAATCTGGATTATATGATGTGAATAAGGATGTCTGCAATAGTCGTGTTGTAAGTAATGCATTCAAGTTATCAAATATCTACCAGGTACGCTCGGCACTATTCCGGCCCAGTGTACCTGGCTTTCGATCCGCCGCCCTGGAGGCGGCAGATGCCATAGGAATCAATGGGAGTCAGAAAGCAGCGAAAGCTTATGTTCGCTGTTGCCCGATATCCCATTGATTTCTATGGAAGAATAAAGTTACGTTTACACCTAACACCCTAACATGTACGCCGAGTCTAAACACCCCTAATCTGCCCCCCCTACACTGCCGCCACCTAAATAAAAGTTATTAACCTCTATCCCGCCGCTCCTGGACCCTGCCGCAACTAAATAAACTTAGCCAATAGGATTTTTCCTACCTTAATTCCGATTGGCTGATAGAATTCTATCAGCCAATCGGAAATGAAGGGACGCCATCTTGGATGACGTCACTTAAAGGAACCTTCATTCTTCAGTCGCTGTCGAAAGAAGAGGATGCTCCGCGTCGGATGTCCTGAAGATGGACCCGCGCCCGATGGATGAAGATAGAAGATGCCGCCTGAATGAAGACTTCTGCCCGTCTGGAGGACCACTTCGGCCCGGTTGGGTGAAGACTTCTCGAGGTAGGGTGATCTTCAAGGGGTTAGTGTTAGTTTTTTTTTTAAGGGAGTATTGGGTGGGTGTTTTAGAGTAGGGTTGGTTGTGTGGGTGGTGGGTTTTAATGTTGGGGGGTGGTTGTAATTTTTTTTTTTTTTACAGGTAAAAGAGCGGATTACTTTGGAGCAATGCCCTGCAAAAGGCCCTTTTAAGGGCGGTTTAGGGCTTAATAATTGTATTTAGTTGCGGCGGGGTCCAGGAGCGGCGATTTAGGGGTTAATACATTTATTAGAGTTGCGGTGGGCTCCGGGAGTGGCGTTATAGGGGGTAAACAGTATAGTATAGTGTGGGTGTTTAGTGACAGGGTACCAAGAAAGCTGTAAAAAAGCTGAAGAGCAGCGAGATCGATGACTGTTAGTTAACAATCCGCTGCTCATCGCACCCTACTTGGTGCGACAGCTTTTTTGATAATTTTGGAGAGGGTATTCAGGTCCGTGGCGGCGATGTTAGGCGAGTGTATTGGTGCCGTTGAATGCAAGTCAGTTGACGCTTTGATAAATAGATGCCTATGTATACGATGCAGAAAATGAGGGTGTGGGTCTGGGGATAAAGCGATAGATAAAGTGAAGCCAAGATTGTTAATAAAGGTTAGGAGTGGCTGTGACACTGCTCCAGTCCTAGCTCCTAAGTCAGGCTCTCTCATATCTCATTCTCTCCTTATAAGATTGGTCAATATTGGCCTCTTTTTTTTACTCTGAAATAATAATCCAGACAGAGAATTGGGAGCTCAGTTCATCAAAATGAAACTAGCTAGGTGCCAGCCAGCGCCAGGGTTACTGGACATAAACCCACACAGACAGTTCAGAAATGTTCAGCCACCCGGCAACCCGCTGCCCCCCCCAGCCTGAGCTCACCATCTGCGTGCTTCGCCAGGCCCTGGCCCCTGCCTCAACTCAGTGCTGCCTCTGCAAGTCCCGGCACTCCAGTCTTACTGCCGCACTGCAGACTCCTACTGAAAAGACTACACGTGCAGCAAGTCAGTCAGGAGGAGCTGCGCGCCAAAGAATCCAAAATTGTTAGTTCCGGGCTGCTTGTCATGCAAAAAGAAGTTATTGCTAATACAATTAATCCCAATACACTAGCCAAGAATGGCCAACATAGTCGACAACAACAAGAATGGCTTATCCAGTTGTTGGACCTGGTATTGACCAATAACTTCTTTTTGCATGACAAGCAGTTTTACATGCAAAAGAATGGGACGGCTATGGGGTCCAATGTGGCCCCAGCCTATGCCTGTTTGGTCATGGACCACATTGAAGAAAGAGTAGTTTACAATGACCCCTTTTTCAAGGAGCATTGTCAGGGGTGGTTCCGCTACATAGATGATCTGTTCATCATGTGGCGGGGCCCCCCTGAAAAATTAAGGGATCTCCAGACCAACATTGAGAATGATGTTCCTTTCCTAAAATTCAGCTGCAAACATGATTGCCACAAGGTGGAGTTTCTGGACACTACTGTCCTCAAACAGAATGGGTCCTTAACTACTGATTTATTTGTGAAGCCCACAGACCGCAATACCTTATTGCATCGTATCAGTTTTCACCCCCCTAAGGTGTTTGACAGTGTCCAAAAATCCCAATTAATGAGGGTGGACAGAATAGTCACAGACCCCCAAAAGAAAACAGCCAGATTTGCCGAGATGAAAAATAAATTTATCCAAAGGGGTTATGATAGTCAGCAATTAGATATAGTAGAACAATCTATTAAAAGTCCCCATAAGTCACATACTATATCTGCTAATAAAAGAATGAATTTTGTTACATCTTATAACACCATGAGCCAAAAAGTGTTCAATATTATCAAGAGGAATTGGCCTTTACTTAAGGAAGCTTGTCCAGAAATTGAAGAATTCCAGATTATCCCTAGAGCAGCTTATCGTAGGGGTAAGACCATAGGTAAAAGGCTGGTTAGAGCCATGTCTAGTTCTGATGCCACTAGAAGAGGAGATCAGAGATTCCTTGGTAAACCGAAGGAGGGCACATTCCCCTGCCTAGGTTGTGGCCAATGTGGAAATGTCATAAAGGGTGGTAGCATCTCTCATCCATACACAGGGGAAAAATTCTCAATTAAAGGGTATTACACATGTAATTCTACACATGTGGTGTATGCGTTAAAGTGCCCATGTGGGCTGTTATATGTTGGCGAGATGACCCAACGGGTCAAGGACAGCATATGCCAACATAAATCCACGATTAGAAATGAGAAAACTGCTAACCTCCCTGTACCTGCACATTTTATTGAGAAAGGCCACCAAATCAACCAGCTCAGATACATGGTAATAGACCAGGCCCCTACACAGATTAGAGGGGGTGATAGGATTAAGGACCTCCTATATAAGGAGGCCAGATGGATCTGGAAGTTAGATACTATGCACCCCAAGGGATTAAATAGGGAATTTGATTTACTTCCTTTTATTTAAGGCCTCTGTTCATTTTGTTTTTGTTCTAGTTGATCAATACACTATGGATATTTTACATGTAGCCAAATATTTAGCCATATAGCATAGTTTATATAGCAACTCGCTGCATCTGTTTTTAAATGGAGTCTTTTTCACATGAGGTTCTGAAGGGGTTAAAATTTTGACTATGTGATAATTACTCACTTATTTGTTAGGTCAGGTGAGACCTTAACAGGTGTGTGACCCCTCCCTCTGAGTTTGTGATTGGTCTCCTATGTATATAAATGTGTGTTTTTTCTTCATATATGTTAGCTTGATAAAGGGGCAGGAGCCCCGAAACGTTGCTCTGTAATAAAGGCACTGTTGCCATTTTTTGAGTGCCACCAGTGTGTTGTTTTATTATACTTGTCACTGGACTTTGGTTAGGGGAGTCCCCCTGGTGTGCACCAACTCGAATCACTGGAAAAATTAAGGATTAAGTGAGTGCTGGTCCTGCTTGTTTAAATAACATTTAATACTATTGCTTTGTGAATAGGTATATGTTATATCTTTTTTAAATGTTCTAAGACATGATCTGTCAGTAAAATAAAGTGTTTTTTTTCTACACATGTGTATTTCTAGTTTATATTTGCTGTATACAGCGCTGTTAATATACTCTCATACAACCTTTCTTGTTCCTAAAAATAGCTGAAGTTCAGCCCTTAATCAAGTGATTAGATACCTAGTATATACTAGTGGCATAAAATCTTTAGTTGATTGTAACTAAAATATACTTTTCTCAGTGTGTGGCGGTCTCCTTTTTTAACTGCTAACTATAAAAATATCTATAATGCTAAAATTGGTAAAAAAAAAAAAAAAAAAGGCTAAAAAAATTGTACCACCTTTAGTGCAAATTTTCTTGGAAATACTGCGCCTTTTTAAAAGTCTTTTTTAGTTTGTCAAATAAGCAGCCCACAAATAAAGGTATTATTGTACCAATGTACTGCCTTGTTATATGATTAGAAAATAACAGTAGATTATTGTATTTGTTCCTGATACAAAGACGCTGTGAGTTAACTCTGTGGGTCTGATGATCTCTTGGCTGGTGTCGTGAGATTCTATAAGAAGCCAGCACTTCTATTACCCTGGTGCAATGAAAACAGGGTGTCTTGCTAAGGGGCTTATACTGCATTTTCGTATGGAGAGGAGAAGCATACATTACAAAAGTTCACAATAAAATTCACATTTTAAACATCATACAAAAGCTGCGACAACTAATCGGCATAATCGATTATGAAAATAGTTGTCAACTAATCTCATAATCGATTATTTGGTTTGCAATTAGTTGGTCTGTGCACAACACCAGATGCTTCACTCCAATGAGTTTATGCACATGGTATTGTGTTTTATGGTTATGCCCTCAGACTAAAGGACGTCTACAGATGTTTACTTTTCAGGACTCTATAAGTTTCTTTTTAAGTTTACAACTACTCCTGACTTATGTGCAACCCAGAAATAATAGGAATCATAATTTGGATTGTTTATATTAAAATCGGGTGATTTGGGACAATGCTTTGCATGATATAGCACCGAGCTTGTTATTTACACCTAGCCCTAGATTGATGGCATTTGTTATATGAATTGATGTCACTATTACCTGTTTGCACAATTATTAGCGGATTGCTTGCTATTGATGATTATATGTTCTCTATATAGATAAATGTGTAAGGCTGAATTCTCTTACTGATATATAGTCTTAGCCCTTTTGCCTTTTTTTGTTTTTTTATATTTTTAATTAACTGGAATATGTACCAAATTCAACCTCTAAGTATATATCTGTTATTTTAAGAGTGTACTAGATATTTTTTACCCTAACCTTATAGCTGGTTGTTTACCATTGCATATAGATATTCAATATATTTTTATGTCAGAATCAAGTCCAGGCTTACTTTAAGAGGTCCCTTGCATTGGTGGAGAGCCAACAAAAAAATAGCCCACCTTGGTGAAATTGGCAAAAACCCTACTTATGCATCTCAGGCACCTCAACACCACCTGAGCGCCTCTTCTCTGCTCCAGGCAAAATAGCTTGCAAAAAAATAAATGATTTATTTATTTTTTATCCGATTAGTCAATTAATCGAAAAAATAATCGTTAGTTGCAGCCCTATTCCCCAAAAAATATGCAGGAAAAAATTGTATTGTTAATGTGCATCAAAAATTGTATTTGATAAAAAAAAGTAAAATGTGTATGTAAATTATACAGGAATAAATTGTATTAAATTTGAACAGCATAAATTGTAATTTAAGTACACTGGATGTGCAAAAAACACTTAGAAAATTGTACTTATAAATACAAAACACAAAGCATAATTGTTGTTTTTTCTTAAAATGGGCTGAACATGGGCGTTCCATGGGTGTATATGAAATTGTCGCTCTAATCCCAGGGTAATTCTATAAAGCTTTTCGCACAACAGATCTCAGTTTTTCTCACAAACTAAAATTGTGGCAAGCCTTTCTCAAAACACTCAAAATAACAGTAAGAGAAAACGCATAATACGAAAATATTGTAAAGTGCTATAAACAGAAAGCAGCGTAATGGGATTTATATTGGCTGGTTCACTGCTAACTTCAATCTACTGAGCAGTGTGCCTTTCCAGCGAGCTTCATTCCTTTCAGGGCAGGGACTGCCCCTTTTTTACGATAATTCCACCAGGACAGCCCCTGCAAGGTTTGGCATGAAAAAACGCATCAGAACTTGCGCGGCTTAGATCATGGGGCCCTGTGTGTAGTCGGGTATACTGAACTGTTTCCAAAGAGTTCCAATCATGTGATGTGTTCAAGGAGAGCCAATCAGCTTGGAGTATTCACTGATATATTTATTTAAAACCACTGGTTATAATCCTCAAGTTTGCTTCTGTTACTTTCATTTAGTCTTAATCATCAAATATTGTACAGAACATTCCACAACTGACAGCTTCAATGTTCTGATGCTGGTAACGCTTCACTGCAATGTGGAGATCTGTTCATTATACTCTGCGATTTACTTTTCGATTTACTTTCATTATCACCAGCTACTAAGCATTTGCTAGAGTGAATACGCATTTGAGTCTGTGATTGGCCGAT
Organism: Bombina bombina; assembly: GCF_027579735.1. Classification (NCBI taxonomy): domain Eukaryota; kingdom Metazoa; phylum Chordata; class Amphibia; order Anura; family Bombinatoridae; genus Bombina; species Bombina bombina. The sequence continues at coordinate 286,399,945 of NC_069499.1, forward strand.
GGCTGTCGCATGATACAGAGGACCAACAAATTGCAGTAAATTTTGAAATTTGTCAGATTTTTTTTTTTTTTTTTTTACTGCTCTTTCAAAATTCAGAGTAAGTGCAATTGCATTGTATTTTATAATGCACTTAATGTGTATGCAGTTCTACTGTATTTATCGGTCCTTTAACTCTGGGACATGCTTCAGTTGTAGCGCATACACCCCAAGCAAAGCATTACACATCCCTCCCACTTCCCCTACCCTCTCTGTAGTACTTTGCCACGTTTCATGGAGTTTGTCAGAGAGGTGCTCTGCTGAAGATTCAGGCTTTTTGTTCTCAAAAGGATTGTTTCCAGAAAGAGATGGCAGAAGTGTGTTTAGGAGCCCTGTAATCCTACACATTGGCATTTTGTGCACTTGAAAAACTACGGGCTAGATAACAAGTGGAGCGATAACTGTTTCACGCCTATGATATGGGGTATTTTGCAGCTCTTTGTGCGTGTCGTAAGTAGCACGCGTATTACGAGGTGAAAGTAAAGTTGCTTGCTTGAGCGCAATTTAATTTAAATTTAGCTCGACTGGTTAACTGTCATGTGAAACAAAAAAGTTGCACCAAAAATATATAATACATTTTAAAAGTACAGTTACACTCATAATGACACTGTCTGATAAAAAAATTTTCTTTCATGTAATTAGCAAGAGTCCATGAGCTAGTGACGTATGAGATATACATTCCTACCAGGAGGGGCAAAGTTTCCCAAACCTCAAAATGCCTATAAAAACACCCCTCACCACACCCACAATTCAGTTTTACAAACTTTGCCTCCTATGGAGGTGGTGAAGTAAGTGTGTGCTAGATTCTACGTTGATATGCGCTCCGCAGCAAGTTGGAGCCCGGTTTTCCTTTCAGCGTGCAGTGAATGTCAGAGGGATGTGAGGAGAGTATTGCCTATTTGAATGCAGTGATCTCCTTCTAAGGGGTCTATTTCATAGGTTCTCTGTTATCGGTCGTAGAGATTCATCTCTTACCTCCCTTTTCAGATCGACGATATACTCTTATATATACCATTACCTCTGCTGATTCTCGTTTCAGTACTGGTTTGGCTATCTACTATATGTAGATGAGTGTCCTGGGGTAAGTAAGTCTTATTTTCTGTGACACTCCTAGCTATGGTTGGGCACTTTGTTTATAAAGTTCTAAATATATGTATTCAAACATTTATTTGCCTTGACTCAGAATGTTCAACTTTCCTTATTTTAAGACAGTCAGTTTCATATTTTGGATAATGCATTTTAATTTAACATTTTTCTTACCTTAAAATTTGACTTTTTCCCTGTGGGCTGTTAGGCTCGCGGGGGCTGAAAATGCTTCATTTTATTGCGTCATTCTTGGCGCGGACTTTTTTGGCGCAAAAATTCTATTTCCGTTTCCGGCGTCATACGTGTCGCCGGAAGTTGCGTCATGTTTTGACGTTATTTTGCGCCAAAAATGTCGTCGTTCCGGATGTGGCGTCATTTTTGGCGCCAAAAAAGCATTTAGGCGCCAAATAATGTGGGCGTCTTATTTGGCGCGAAAAAATATGGGCGTCACTTTTGTCTCCACATTATTTAAGTCTCATTTTTTATTGCTTCTGGTTGCTAGAAGCTTGTTCTTTGGCATTTTTTCCCATTCCTGAAACTGTCATTTAAGGAATTTGATCAATTTTGCTTTATATATATGTTGTTTTTTCTCTTACATATTGCAAGATGTCTCACGTTGCATCTGAGTCAGAAGATACTACAGGAAAATCGCTGTCAAGTGCTGAATCTACCAAAGCTAAGTGTATCTGCTGTAAACTTTTGGTAGCTATTCCTCCAGCTGTTGTTTGTATTGATTGTCATGACAAACTTGTTAAAGCAGATAATATTTCCTTTAGTAAAGTACCATTGCCTGTTGCAGTTCCTTCAACATCTAAGGTGCAGAATGTTCCTGATAATATAAGAGATTTTGTTTCTGAATCCATAAAGAAGGCTATGTCTGTTATTTCTCCTTCTAGTAAACGTAAAAAATCTTTTAAAACTTCTCTCCCTACAGATGAATTTTTAACTGAACATCATCATTCTGATTCTGATGATTCCTCTGGTTCAGAGGATTCTGTCTCAGAGGTTGATGCTGATAAATCTTCATATTTATTTAAAATGGAATTTATTCGTTCTTTACTTAAAGAAGTCCTAATTGCTTTAGAAATAGAGGATTCTGGTCCTCTTGATACTAAATCTAAACGTTTAAATAAGGTTTTTAAATCTCCTGTAGTTATTCCAGAAGTTTTTCCTGTCCCTGATGCTATTTCTGCAGTAATTTCCAAAGAATGGGATAATTTGGGTAATTCATTTACTCCTTCTAAACGTTTTAAGCAATTATATCCTGTGCCGTCTGACAGATTAGAATTTTGGGACAAGATCCCTAAAGTTGATGGGGCTATTTCTACCCTTGCTAAACGTACTACTATTCCTACGTCAGATGGTACTTCGTTTAACCCCTTAATGACCGAAGACGTGCAGGGTACGTCCTCAAAAAAAAGGCAGTTAATGCCTGAGGACGTACCCTGCACGTCCTCGGTGTGGAAAGCAGCTGGAAGCGATCCTGCTCGCTTCCAGCTGCTTTCCGGTTATTGCAGTGATGCCTCGATATGGAGGCATCCTGCAATAACCATACATGGCCATCCGATGCAGAGAGAGCCACTCTGTGGCCCTCTCTGCACCGGACATCGATGGCCGGTATCGTTGGTGGGTGGGAGCCGAATTGGGAGGCGGGTGGGCGGCCATCGGTGTTGCGCGTGACGTCACGGGGGGCGGGATCGGGATCGGGACCGTCGGGGGCGCGGCGGGCGGGCGCGTGCACGGGGCGGGAGCGGGTGGGAACCGCTACACTACAGAAAAGTTAACAAGTAAAAGTAAAAAAATAATGTAATAAACTTTATTTTAAAAACCATCTAAGGGATCTGGAAGGGGTGGGGGTTGGTCTTGGGGGGGGGGGGGAAAGCTACACTACAGAAAAGGGACATTTTATTTAAAAAAAAAAGCTTTTTTTCACTAAACTGGGTACTGGCAGACAGCTGCCAGTACCCAAGATGGCGCACATTAAGTCAGAGGGGGAGGGTTAGAGAGCTGTTTAGTGGGGGATCAGTGAGGTTGGGGGCTAAGGGGGATCCCTACACAGAAGCATATGTAAATATGCTAACAAAAAATGCACAAAAAAGCCCAAATATACCTTTTATTTTAGTACTGGCAGAGTTTCTGCCAGTACTTAAGATGGCGGGGACATTTGTGGGGTAGGGGAGGGAAGAGAGATGTTTGGGAGGGATCAGGGGGTCTGATGTTTCAGGTGGGAGGCTGATCTTTACACTAAAGCTAAAATTAACCCTGCAAGCTCCCTACAAGCTACCTAATTGACCCCTTCACTGCTAGCCATAATACACGTGTGATGCGCAGCGCCATTTAGCAGCATTCTAATTACCAAAAAGCAACTCCAAAGTCATATATGTCTGCTATTTCTGAACAAAGGGGATCCCAGAGAAGCATTTACAACCATTTGTGCCATAATTGCACAAGCTGTTTGTAAATTATTTCAGTGAGAAACCTAAAATTATGAAAAATTTTACGTTTTTTTTAATTTTATCGCATTTGGCGGTGAAATGGTGGCATGAAATATACCAAAATGGGCCTAGATCAATACTTGGGGTTGTCTACTACACTACACTAAAGCTAAAATTACCCCAAAAAGCTCCTTACATGCTCCCTAATTAACCCCTTCACTGCTGGGCATAATATACGTGTGGTGCGCAGTGGCATTTAGCGGCCTTCTAATTACCAAAAAGCAATGCCAAAGCCATATATGTCTGCTATTTCTGAACAAAGGGGATCCCAGAGAAGAATTTACAACCATTTATGCCATAATTGCACAAGCAGTATGTAAATAATTTCAGTGAGAAACTGAAAGTTTGTGAAAAAATTTGTGAAAAAGTGAACAATTTTTTGTATTTGATCGCATTTGGCGGTGAAATGGTGGCATGAAATATACCAAAATGGGCCTAGATCAATAATTTGGGATGTCTTCTAAAAAAAAATATATACATGTCAATGGATATTCAGGGATTCCTGAAAGATATTAGTGTTCTAATGTAACTAGCGTTAATTTTGAAAAAAAATGGTTTGAAAATAGCAAAGTGCTACTTGTATTTATGGCCCTATAAGTTACAAAAAAAGCAAAGAAGATGTAAACATTGGGTATTTCTAAACTCAGGACAAAATTTAGAAACAATTTAGCATGGGTGTTTTTTGGTGGTTGTAGATATGTAACAGATTTTGGGGTTCAAAGTTAGAAAAAGTGTGTTTTTTTCAATTTTTCCTCATATTTTATATTTTTTTTTATAGTAAATGATAAGATATGATGAAAATAATGGTATTTTTAGAAAGTCCATTTAATGGCGAGAAAAACGGTATATAATATGTGTGGGTACAGTAAATGAGTAAGAGGAAAATTTCAGCTAAACACAAACACCGCAGAAATGTAAAAATAGCCTTGATCCCAAACGGACAGAAAATGGAAAAGTGCTCTGGTCACTAAGGGGTTAAGGATCCTCTAGATAGGAAAATTGAGTCCTTTCTAAGAAAAGCTTATCTGTGTTCAGGTAATCTTCTTAGACCTGCTATATCTTTGGCTGATGTTGCTGCAGCTTCAACTTTTTGGTTGGAAACTTTAGCGCAACAAGTAACACATCGTGATTCTCATGATATTATTATTCTTCTTCAACATGCTAATAATTTTATCTGTGATGCCATTTTTGATATTATCAGAGTTGATGTCAGGTTTATGTCTCTAGCTATTTTAGCTAGAAGAGCTTTATGGCTTAAAACTTGGAATGCTGATATGGCTTCTAAATCAACTTTACTTTCCATTTCTTTCCAGGGTAACAAATTATTTGGTTCTCAGTTGGATTCCATTATTTCAACTGTTACTGGTGGGAAAGGAACTTTTTTACCACAGGATAAAAAATCTAAAGGTAAAAACAGGGCTAATAATCGTTTTCGTTCCTTTCGTTTCAACAAAGAACAAAAGCCTGATCCTTCATCCTCAGGAGCAGTTTCAGTTTGGAGACCATCTCCAGTCTGGAATAAATCCAAGCCAGCTAGAAAGGCAAAGCCTGCTTCTAAGTCCACATGAAGGTGCGGCCCTCATTCCAGCTCAGCTGGTAGGGGGCAGGTTACGTTTTTTCAAGGAAATTTGGATCAATTCTGTTCACAATCTTTGGATTCAGAGCATTGTTTCAGAAGGGTACAGAATTGGTTTCAAGTTGAGACCTCCTGCAAAGAGATTTTTTCTTTCCCGTGTCCCAGTAAATCCAGTAAAAGCTCAAGCATTTCTGAAATGTGTTTCAGATCTAGAGTTGACTGGAGTAATTATGCCAGTTCCAGTTCCGGAACAGGGGATGGGGTTTTATTCAAATCTCTTCATTGTACCAAAGAAGGAGAATTCTTTCAGACCAGTTCTGGATCTAAAAATATTGAATCGTTATATAAGGATACCAACGTTCAAGATGGTAACTGTAAGGACTATCTTACCTTTTGTTCAGCAAGGGAATTATATGTCCACAATAGATTTACAGGATGCATATCTGCATATTCCGATTCATCCAGATCATTATCAGTTCCTGAGATTCTCGTTTCTGGACAAGCATTACCAGTTTGTGGCTCTGCCGTTTGGCCTAGCTACAGCTCCAAGAATTTTTACAAAGGTTCTCGGTGCCCTGCTGTCTGTAATCAGAGAACAGGGTATTGTGGTATTTCCTTATTTGGACGATATCTTGGTACTTGCTCAGTCTTTACATTTAGCAGAATCTCATACAAATCGACTTGTGTTGTTTCTTCAAGATCATGGTTGGAGGATCAATTTACCAAAAAGTTCTTTGATTCCTCAGACAAGGGTAACCTTTCTGGGTTTCCAGATGGATTCAGTGTCCATGACTCTGTCTTTAACAGACAAGAGACGTCTAAAGTTGATTACAGCTTGTCGAAACCTTCAGTCACAATCATTCCCTTCGGTAGCCTTATGCATGGAAATTCTAGGTCTTATGACTGCTGCATCGGACGCGATCCCCTTTGCTCGTTTTCACATGCGACCTCTTCAGCTCTGTATGCTGAAGCAATGGTGCAAGGATTACACGAAGATATCTCAATTAATATCTTTAAAACCGATTGTTCGACACTCTCTAACATGGTGGACAGATCACCATCGTTTAATTCAGGGGGCTTCTTTTGTGCTTCCGACCTGGACTGTAATTTCAACAGATGCAAGTCTCACAGGTTGGGGAGCTGTGTGGGGATCTCTGACGGCACAAGGAGTTTGGGAATCTCAGGAGGTGAGATTACCGATCAATATTTTGGAACTCCGTGCAATTTTCAGAGCTCTTCAGTTTTGGCCTCTTCTGAACAGAGAATCGTTCATTTGTTTTCAGACAGACAATGTCACAACTGTGGCATACATCAATCATCAAGGAGGGACTCACAGTCCTCTGGCTATGAAAGAAGTATCTCGAATTTTGGTTTGGGCGGAATCCAGCTCCTGTCTAATCTCTGCGGTTCATATCCCAGGTGTAGACAATTGGGAAGCGGATTATCTCAGTCGCCAAACGTTGCATCCGGGCGAATGGTCTCTTCACCCAGAGGTATTTCTTCAGATTGTTCAAATGTGGGAACTTCCAGAAATAGATCTGATGGCGTCCCATCTAAACAAGAAACTTCCCAGGTATCTGTCCAGATTCCGGGATCCTCAGGCGGAGGCAGTGGATGCATTATCACTTCCTTGGAAGTATCATCCTGCCTATATCTTTCCGCCTCTAGTTCTTCTTCCAAGAGTAATCTCCAAGATTCTGAAGGAATGCTCGTTTGTTCTGCTGGTAGCTCCGGCATGGCCTCACAGGTTTTGGTATGCGGATCTTGTCCGGATGGCCTCTTGCCAACCGTGGACTCTTCCGTTAAGACCAGACCTTCTGTCACAAGGTCCTTTTTTCCATCAGGATCTGAAATCCTTAAATTTAAAGGTATGGAGATTGAACGCTTGATTCTTGGTCAAAGAGGTTTCTCTGACTCTGTGATTAATACTATGTTACAGGCTCGTAAATCTGTATCTCGAGAGATATATTATAGAGTCTGGAAGACTTATATTTCTTGGTGTCTTTCTCATCATTTTTCCTGGCATTCTTTTAGAATACCGAGAATTTTACAGTTCCTTCAGGATGGTTTAGATAAGGGTTTGTCCGCAAGTTCTTTGAAAGGACAAATCTCTGCTCTTTCTGTTCTTTTTCACAGAAAGATTGCTATTCTTCCTGATATTCATTGTTTTGTACAAGCTTTGGTTCGTATAAAACCTGTCATTAAGTCAATTTCTCCTTCTTGGAGTTTGAATTTGGTTCTGGGAGCTCTTCAAGCTCCTCCGTTTGAACCTATGCATTCATTGGACATTAAATTACTTTCTTGGAAAGTTTTGTTCCTTTTGGCCATCTCTTCTGCCAGAAGAGTTTCTGAATTATCTGCTCTTTCTTGTGAGTCTCCTTTTCTGATTTTTCATCAGGATAAGGCGGTGTTGCGAACTTCTTTTGAATTTTTACCTAAAGTTGTGAATTCCAACAACATTAGTAGAGAAATTGTGGTTCCTTCATTATGTCCTAATCCTAAGAATTCTAAGGAGAAATCGTTGCATTCTTTGGATGTTGTTAGAGCTTTGAAATATTATGTTGAAGCTACGAAATCTTTTCGTAAGACTTCTAGTCTATTTGTTATCTTTTCCGGTTCTAGAAAAGGCCAGAAAGCTTCTGCCATTTCTTTGGCATCTTGGTTGAAATCTTTAATTCATCTTGCCTATGTTGAGTCGGGTAAAACTCCGCCTCAGAGAATTACAGCTCATTCTACTAGGTCAGTTTCTACTTCCTGGGCGTTTAGGAATGAAGCTTCGGTTGACCAGATCTGCAAAGCAGCAACTTGGTCCTCTTTGCATACTTTTACTAAATTCTACCATTTTGATGTATTTTCTTCTTCTGAAGCAGTTTTTGGTAGAAAAGTACTTCAGGCAGCGGCTTCAGTTTGAATCTTCTGCTTATGTTTTTCGTTAAACTTTATTTTGGGTGTGGATTATTTTCAGCAGGAATTGGCTGTCTTTATTTTATCCCTCCCTCTCTAGTGACTCTCTTGTGTGGAAAGATCCACTTCTTGGGTAGTCATTATCCCATACGTCACTAGCTCATGGACTCTTGCTAATTACATGAAAGAAAACATAATTTATGTAAGAACTTACCTGATAAATTCATTTCTTTCATATTAGCAAGAGTCCATGAGGCCCGCCCTTTTTTTGTGGTGGTTATGATTTTGTATAAAGCACAATTATTCCAATTCCTTATTTTATATGCTTTCGCACTTTTTTATCACCCCACTTCTTGGCTATTCGTTAAACTGAATTGTGGGTGTGGTGAGGGGTGTATTTATAGGCATTTTGAGGTTTGGGAAACTTTGCCCCTCCTGGTAGGAATGTATATCTCATACGTCACTAGCTCATGGACTCTTGCTAATATGAAAGAAATGAATTTATCAGGTAAGTTCTTACATAAATTATGTTTTTTATAAAATTGCATTAAAATCTCAGGTGTCCTAAAATTCTGCACATTTAACCACAGTCCAAATTATGACCGAAGAAGAGAGTGTCTGATTTTACGTAGTTATGTAATCAAGCCTACAATGCTGCCTGTGTTTATTGGAAATTGAAACACAATTAAAGGGATGTTAACCAGTAAATGCATGCTAGAGACATAATGATGTATTCAAGGCTAATATTAGCTTTAGAATATGTAGCTGTATTATTTTACAATTATATTAGTTTGTCCCTTATTTTCCCAAACTTTTTTATAGTCTCCCAGGCTCACTTATTTATCTGCAACAACATATTTATCCCTTATTTTTTTTACAACATGTAAAACCTTAATTTCAAACATGTACTCTTGTACCCTTATTCAGCTAATAATTTTGATGTATCTAACAGTTCAATGTCTTTATTCCCACTGTGCCTTCAATGAGAAATATTATTCACAGATTAGCAGGAAGTTGTTGAATGTATTAACCTTTTCGTGACAGGGCTAAAGTGCATACATAGGAACAACTGTTCCGATTTAGACAAATTGAAACCGCGCGATCGTGCACACGATCGCGAGATTTCAATTATTGGATCGCGTCTGGGGGGCGTCCCTACAACCCTAGGAACGCCCTCCAGACCGCGATCAAATTCTGGAAGCACAGAAGGCTTCAGGACAGCCGTTGGCTATGATGTTCTATTCCTCCATAACAGCTTTAAAGCCCAGTGTAATTATGACAGAATAGAACTGCATAACGGCGTTAAAAGGTTAAAAAAAAACAACACCCAAAGGTTTCTTTCATAATTAATAGAGAATATAACTTTTTAAAAAGGTTTCCAAATTCTATCAAATGTGCTTTGCTCTCTTGTTGTTCTTTGTTAATGAGATATCTAGATAGGCAGCATGCACATGTCTGCAGCACTACATAACAGGAAATAGTGCTGCCATCTAGTGCTCTGGCTAATGTATAGCATTATTGAAGAACTGCAGTCATATTGTGCTGCACACACGTGCACACTCCTGAACTTACCTGCTTTTCAACAAAGAATAAAAAAATGATAATAGGAGTAAATAATAAAGTTGTTTAAAATTGTATGGTCTATCTGAATCATGAAAGAGCAAAAAAAATGGTTTTTATGTCCCTTTAAGCTACTGTGTGAATAAAGATGATTTGTATTAAGATTTTTTTTTTCTTTCACTATTTTATTTTATTTTTGTGTTTTCATTGAGAATAAAAAATCTGAACATGATGTAGACAATAAGTAAATCAATATCAATATGTCTATTAACATTTAATTTCTATGAATCCTGACATTTATTAAATATATGAAGTACTGAATACTTGGCATTAAGTTGCTTAAAGGGACAATTTTTTTTTCTTTCAAATGGATTCAGATAGCGCATGCTATTTTAAGCAACTTTCTAATTTACTCCTATTAACAATTTTTTCTTCATTCTCTTGCTATCTTTATTTAAAAAGCAGGAATGTGATGCATAGGAACCGGCCCATTTTTGGTTGAGAACCTGGGTTATGCTTGCTTATTGGTGGGTAAATCTCCGCCTCCAATAAGCAAGCGCTATCCATGGTGCTGAACCTAAAAGGCTGGCTGCTAAGATTTACATTCATGGTTTTCAAATAAAGATAGCAAGAAAACGAAGAAAAATTGATAATAGGAGTAAATTAGAAAGTTGCTTAAAATTGCATGCTCTAGCTGAATCATGAAAGAAAAAATTTGGGTTCAGTGACCCTTTAACCGACAAATCTTGTCATATGTATGGTTGCCTCTTGCTATGTATCTGAATTATGTTGCTTTCTGTATTTACTTTTGTTTGTGTTATAATGGACTGTGAAATCATGCCAATGTACGTTTTGTTGATCATAAATAAATTATATAAAATTTTTATTTTATTTTACCATACTGTATCGAATAGTAAAATAAAGTGTTTTCTCCCCAGTAACTACTGTATAATTTGTCCAACAAAAAAAAAGGTTGTCAACCCTAGTGGCAGTTATCTGGCAAATTACCTGTAGCTTACTTCTGCTTTAGCAGCATTTCATTGGTGAATGTGCTTAAAGGGACACTGAACCCAATTTTTTTCTTTCCTGATTCAGATAGAGCATGACATTTTAAGCAACTTTCTAATTTACTCCTATTATCAAATTTTCTTCGTTCTCTTGCTATCTTTATTTTAAAAAAGAAGGCATCTACGCTTTTTTGGTTCAGACCTCTGGACAACACTTTTTTATTGGTGGATGAATTTATCCACCAATCAGCAAGAACAACCCAGGTTGTTCACCAAAAATGGTCCGGCATCTAAACTTCCATTCTTGCATTTCAAATGAAGATACCAAGAGAATGAAGAAAATTTGATAATAGGAGTAAATTAGAAAGTTGCTTAAAATTGCATGCTATACCTTAGTTGCAGCTACGCATTTTGTGTATGAGCCTTCTCTGACAGCCAGGGCATTACATAGATCATAACATATAGAATCATTTCCATTATCTGGATTAAGATTTTACTATAGAGTGCTTACTGCCTATTAGTGTGTTGCTAATTAACAAATGATAGTAAACCAGGGTACAAGAACCCATCATGAGAATCTAGCCTGTACTGACTACAGCAAAATGTTTTGCTCCAATAATAGTCTGAAACTTCAGGGAACAAGCATAGCCAACAAATTAAAGAGCCAAGAAACCCATCATTTTTCTTTCATTATTCAGATAGAGGATACAATTTTTTTTAAAAAAAAGTTTCCAATTTACTTTTATTATTAAATTTGCTCATGTTATTCTTTGTTAAAGCGATATCTAGGTAGGTAGTGTGCACATGCTAGAAGCACTACATGACAGGAAATTCTACTGCCATCCTAGTGCTCTTGCTAATGTATAACATTACAAAACTGCTGCCATATTGTGCATCAGACAGGTGCACACTCCTGAGCTTGCATCCCTGCTTTTCAACAAAGGATAACAAGGAAACAAAGACAAATTTATAATAGAAGTAAATTGGAAAGTTGTTTAAAATTATATGCTCTGAATCACTTTAGGGTTTTATGTCCCTTCTTAAAGTGGCTCCTCACAGTTCTTGTGTACATATTTTTAACCTGTTGAAGGCTACTTCTGTGTTTAATTATTTCACTTCAAATATAAATTGAGATAAGCTGATACTAATAAATATTTTTGAGCTTCAGAAAACCTCATGCATTTTACACCTATAGCATGCTCTGGTGGGCTCCATACTTTTCAAACACCATCACTTGGTTTTGCTGTGCATGGACACAGTCATCATATAACTATGAATTGTGTTAAAGAGACAGTCTACTCCAAATTTCTTTTCATTTAAAAAAAAAAAGAAATAGATCATGCCTTTTACTACCCGTTCCCAAGCTTTGCACAACCTACATTGTTATATCAATATAGTTAATAACCTTTACATTTCTACATTTCTGTGGTCTCTAAGCCATTACAGACCGCCTCTTATCTCAGAGAATTTTTATAGATTTTCACAAGACACTAGTTCATGTGTATGTATATATATATATATATATATATATATCTCATTGTTCTCACTCCTGTGGAGTTATTCATGAGTCAACACTAACTGGTTAAAATAGTCTGTAAATAGCACTGAAATAAGGGGGCAGTCTGCTTAGATACAAGGTAATCACAAAGGTAAAACGTATATTAAAGGGACAGTCTACACCAGAATTTTTATTGTTTTAAAAGATAGATAATCCCTTTATTACCCATTCCCTAATTTTGCATAACCAACATAGTTATAATTATGCACGTTTAACCTCTTTGATTACCTTGTAGCTAAGCCTCTGCAAACTGCCCCCTTATTTCAGTTCTTTTGACAGCCTTGCATTTTAGCCATTCAGTGCTGACTCCTAGGTAAGTCCACGTGCGTTAGTTCATGTGTGTCATATAGATAACACTGTGCTAACACCCTTTAGTGGTGAAAAACTGTTAAAATGCTTTCAGATAAGAAGCCATCTTCAAGGTCTAAGAAATTAGCATATGAACCGCCTAGGTTTAGCTTTTAACTAAGAATACCAAGAGAACAAAGCAAAATTGGTGATAAAAGTAAATTAGAAAGTTGTTTAAAATCACATGCCCTATCTGAATCATGAAAGTTCATTTGGACTAGACTTCCCTTTAATATAACAGTGTTATTACTGGGGAATAATAAATGGATTATCTATCTTTTTAAACAATAAACATTTTGGTGTAGACTGTCCCTTTTTCTGTTCTTAGTTAGGAATATAACTCCTTACTGCCTCACCCAGGGTGTGTGTGGTTGGGCATAGGTCTGGCCTGTCAATAAAACTGTCATTTCAGTGAGTAGGTCCATTGAGTTCAAACTGTCTAAACATTATAGCAAGGGCTGTGTAATGTAGTGTAGCTCTACAGCATTGGTGTGAAAACAGAGGGGGTCCCTAGGCAGCCATTGGAGTATTCACATGGCCCTTATTCTGTACTCTAAAGCAGCCCTTCTTAAACTGGGGGTCGCGTAACCCTAATGTTGGGGTCGCAGGCCTCCTGATTCCATATTTAATACGATCGTGCACGCACTATTTAACCCCAATATTTAACCAAATGCAATCAAATAAAAAAAAATCGTTCCCTTTTTCATAAACTTTTTCACAAACTTTAGGTTTCTCACTGAAATAATTTACAAACAGCTTGTGCAATTATGGCACAAATGGTTGTAAATGCTTCTCTGGGATTCCCTTTTTCAGAAATAGCAGACATATATGGCTTTGGTGTTGCTTTTTAGTAATTAGAAGGCCGCTAAATGCCGCTGCGCATCACACGTGTAAATGCCGCTGCGCACCACACGTGTATTATAGGAGTTAATTAGGTAGCTTGCAGGGTTAATTTTAGCTTTAGTGTAGAGATCAGCCTCCCACCTGAAACATCAGACCCCCTGATCCCTCCCAAACAGCTCTCTTCCCTCCCCCACCCCACAATTGTCCCCGCCATCTTAAGTACTGGCAGAAAGTCTGCCAGTACTAAAATAAAAGGTATATTTGTTTTTTTTGTGTTTTTAAAAAAATCATATTTACATATGCTGCTGTGTAGGATCCCCCTTAGCCCCCAACCTCACTGATTCCCCCATCAAACAGCTCTCTAACCCTCCCCCTCTACCTTAATGGGCGCCATCTTGGGTACTGGCAGCTGTCTGCCAGTACCCAGTTTAGAAAAAAATTATGCTTTTTTTTTTTTTTAATTTTTTTTTTGCCCTTTTCTGTAGTGTAGCTTCCCCCCCCCAAAGACCAACCCCCCACAGCTCCCAGATCCCTTAGATTGTTTTTATAATAGTAAATCCCCCCCCTCCTTTTCTCCCACTTACTAACATTAAGTTTTTCTATAGTGTAGCGGTTCCCACCCGCTCCCGCCCCGTGCACGCGCCCGCCTGCCCGTTGCCCCCTGTGCATGCGCGCACGCCCCCGTCGGTCCCGCCCCCTTCCACATCACACGGCCCATCGATGGCTGCCCACGTCGGCTCCCACCCACCAACGATACCGGCCATCGATGTCCGGTGCAGAGAGAGCCACAGAGTGTCTCTCTCTGCATCGGATGGCCATGCAGGGTTATTGCAGGATATCGAGACATCACTGCAATAACTGGAAAGCAGCTGGAAGCGAGCAGGATCGCTTCCAGCTGCTTTCCAGACCGAGGACGTGCAGGGTACGTCCTCAGGCGTTAACTGTCTTTTTTTAGAGGACGTACCCTGCATGTCCTCGGTCATTAAGGGGTTAATCCATTTTTCACACACTAGATTTTAATACATTTTCTGGAAATTAAAGGCATTTTGCAACCCATTAGTGGATTCAGTGGTACAAATTGGTTTCACGTTATTGCATTTCATATATATATATATATATATTTTAAATGGACAGTCTACTTGAAAATTGTTGTGTTTAAAAAGAGAGATAATCCCTTTATTTCCCATTCCCCAGTTTTGCATAACCAACACTGTGATATTAATACACTTTTTACCTCTGTGATTACCTTGTATCTAAGCCTCTGACTGCCCCCTTATCTTAGTTCTTTTGACAGACTTGCATTTTAGCCAATCAGTGCTGATTTATAAATAACTCCATGGGAGTGAGAAATAATCCAGTGGTCTTCAATATATCCTCCTGCATCTCACCACGCTATTGAGCAAAAGCACTTTTTAATAGCTGTAGTGTCAGTAATATCTGTGTGCTGAGGAGTAAGGCCCCACTGCAATAAGTTTAGTTCCAAGTACTCAACAAACACTCCTGAACTTGCCAGATAAGAGAGTGAAACCATTGTATATTTAAAAAAAGTGCAGGGACATTTCAGTCAAAATGTAAATACACATATATTTATTACATCTTTGAATAGAAACATATTTGTAATATAAATGTATTGGCAAAAATGCTTCTAGTAAAAGTTATCACTGTTTTAGTGTTAACATTTTTCTCTGCACGTGCATGTGAAGCATAGCTAGATATTGTCACTGCACCCACATTTTAAATAATGCAGCTGCTCAGATCATCAGTGGGGCTTGTATCATGTTAGCAATTAACAAATTGAGTCATTACCAGATGGTAAAAGCAACTTAGGCTCTCTGAGCAAGTGCTGTGTTTAAAATGCTGGTGCACGGTGCATACTTAAATACACCTTTGAAACAGCTATAGCTTTTATTAGAAGCATTTTTGCTAATGCATTTATATTACAAAATTTCTTCTGTTCAATACCAAAATGCACCCATGGGGTTTCCAATTTTGGCTGGAATATCCCTTTAAGCACTTTGTCTGAACAAGATATTGCTGGATATACACTACATTTTTAAAGCTGTTCTCATGATTTTACTACTTTTTAAAGGGACAGTCTACTTGAAAATGTTTATTGTTTAAAAAAGATAAATAATCCCTTTATTGACTATTCCCCAGTTTTGCATACCAACACTGTTATATTAATAAAAATGTTACCTCTGTGATTACCTTGTATTTAAGCCTAGCAGTCTGCCCCCTTATCTCAGTTGTTTTGACAGACTTGCATTTTAGCCAGTCAGTGTTGACTCATAAATACCTCCATGAGAGTGAGCACAATGTTTATCTATATGACACACATGAACTAGGACTGTCTAACTGTGAAAAACTGTCAAAATACTCAGAGATAAGAGGTAGCCTTCAGCGACTTAGAAATCAGTTTATGAGCTTACCTAGGTTTTTAGCTTTTAAGGGTGTCAGTAAAGTCAAAATTAGACATTAAAGGGCCATGATACCCAAATGTTGAAACACTTGAAAGTGATGCAGCATAGCTGTAAAAAGCTGACTAGAAAATATCAGCTGAACATCTCTATGTAAAAAAGAAAGATATTTTACCTCAAAAAATTCCTCAGTAGCCACATCCCATTGTAAAGGACTTCTAAGCAGCAAACGAGTATGTCTGTCCCGGGACAGCTAAGGGAGTGAGCTTTCGTGCACAGTCATCTTATTTCCCTATTCAGTTTAAGGAAGTCTCAGGAGATCACAGTAAAAGAGTTCACGACCTCAGCACTGTTGATGCTGATTGGCTGCTGTTCATTTCTTCTTTTTTTTTTTTTTTTTTTTTACCTGCAGCTGGACAGCAGCCGAGTATAACTTTTTACACAGAACTTACTCTGGTGAGCTGAGGAAATTGTGAGGTAAAATCTCTTCCTTTTTTACATAGAGATGCTCAGGTGATATTTTCAAGTCAGCTTTTTACAGCTATACTGCATCAGTTTCAAGTGATTTAGCATATGAGTAGTATGTCCCTTTATTGATTTAGACAGAGCATACAATTTTTGAACAACTTTCCAATTTACTTGTATTATTTAAGTTGCTTCCTTCTCTTGTTATCCTTTGCTGAAATGTTTATCTAGGTAAGCTCAGGAGCAGCAAAGAACCTAGGTTCTAGCTGCTAATTGGTGGCTGCATTTATATGCAGATTGTCATTAGCTCACCCATGTGTTAGAAACCAGTAGTGCATTGCTGCTCCTTCAACAAATGATACCAAGACAATGAAGCAAATTTGATAATAGAAGTAAACTGCTGCTCCTTCAACAAATGGTACCAAGACAATGAAGCAAATTTGATAATAGAAGTAAACTGGAAAGTTGTTTAAAATTGTATGTTCTACCTAAATCATGAAAGAAAAATGTTGGGTTTCATGTTCCTTTAACAAAGAATATCAAGTGAACAAAGCAAATTTTATGATAAAAAATAAATTGGAAAGTTGTTTAAATTTGAATGCCCTATCTGAATCATGAAAGTTTAATTTTGACTTGAGTGTCCCTTTAAAGCTACAGTCTAGACCTAATACTTCTTGTTACATATCGGACAAGCATCTTTCAACGAGCTCCACATCTATAAACTTGTAAGAAGCACATAAAACTTTTAAATAACCATCATTTGTTGGCAGCCAAAAATAGCCACCAAGCTCCACCCACAGCTTTCTTCTTGGCCAGTTAGCTGTTTACTTGTATTTCAGTTTAGCAGTGCACGTGTAATATTTTTCAGCTAGCTATATCAAATTGCGCATGCACAAATCAGCACGTGCGAGTAGGAAAACATTTAAGAGTCGACTGTGATTGGAGAAACTTAACATACCAAAATATACAAGCAATAGGCAGGCGGAGCGTGGCGTCTATTTTTGGCTCCTAACAAACTATGAATCCTTTAAATGTTTCATGTACTCCTTACAAGCTTATAGATGTGGGACCAGTTGCAGGATGCCTCTCTGGTATGTAACAATAAGTAATCAAAATGATGTATTGGGTCTAGACTGTCCCTTTAAGTATGCATTTTGTTTCACTAGCCTTATGGCTACTGGCACACTGTCTCTGGCACTGGTTATTATTTTGTTACCCAGATGCGATTCTGTTTTCACAATGCTCTGGGATAGAATCACTGCTCTGCATTGGTTAATCAATCACTAGATGTTTGGATATTCTAATGCATTGTTTTCACAATAACCTCTATAATCAAAATTCCAAAATCTGCTTGTAAAGATGTTGCATAGGGCTGTGCAGTGCTCTGTCACTGGTAACATTACACTAATCTAATGCACGGTAATGTGTCTGAAATGGGTCTATATTTAACTACAATATTCCCATCTGCAGTTATTGTCTGTAAATGTGAATTCTGTTTGTGTAAAATGCTCTGTAGGAGGTGACAGGGGGCTGTCTGTAAGACCAAGTCTCTTCTCTCCACCCCACAAAGATAAAAGGTTGTGGCCTGGTAGGGAAGTAATTATTCACACTGATAAAAGCTGGAAACAAGATGTTTTAAACCTATCTGAGACCAGAAAAGATCATGCTGCTCCCTCAGATCTAGAGTCTGATAGACATCAACCAGACCGTTGTATATGGTAAGGACCCAGCTAATCTCTCCAAGCATGCAGGGGTCTTAAATACTAATGACAGCTTAATTAGTTCTGATATGTGTTAGAATCTGAATAGTAAAGTGACAATGTTGTGTGATACTTTTATCTGTTATGTTTTTACTTTGTTTTATTATTGAAAAAGGGAAAATAACTTATCAGGTAGATACATGTAGCTGAAGGATTTGTGAATGAAGTCAAAACCATAAATACCCTGGGAAGCTGCCAGAGATATAAAGCCTGGAGCCAAAGCATGACTATCTTTATTTATTTAATCAGACACAATACATTTTTTCAGCCTAGTACTCCCAGGAGTGTAGATCTAATAAACAGCTGATTGTGATATGTTGCAGCAGATCCTATGGACAGTAAGTGGGGTGTAGGAAACTAAAAAGTTCCATTTGTAACTGTCTCCTGGTGATTCCGATGCTCCAGTGAGAAACACTGTAATTTGCTTAATAAAGGGAAGTTTTTGTTGGGCAGATGCATGATACGCCCTACTATCCAATGCAGACTACTATCACATTTCCTTGAGTTATTTTTATTTGCTTTCATTTGCATCTTTATATTGCTCTGTTCTGTTTATCTTTAGCCTTGCTGTCCTACTTTAGCTAATTGCATTGTACCACTGGAAGGATGGGGTTTACAGGGTATTTCAGAGACCTGTTATGTGGTTCAAGTTGCTGGGGCAAACATCTGCATTTGTGGAAAGTGAAATTTGTTTTATTTTTCTACACAATTTATATACTTTTATTTAAATAAATAAAAACGCATTAAACAATGAAAACCTTTCACATAATGTTTCACGGACACATTGATCCAGATAAGATAAATGGGTGCTATATTCAGGGCTGGCAAGTTATGAGGACAATATGATACTCCGATACTTTTATAATCTGTAATGAAGTCACTGGAGAATGAGAGGCTATGTCTCTGTATAGGATGGGTACATATCCTGGCACACAAGTGTCCTGTCTCAGGAGATGTGACTTATCTGCATGACAAGAAGCATCAGGAAGCGGCCCATAGGTCAGAGTACTGGCATGGGAAGGGGTTTCTGGCAAATAGAGAACTCACTGGAGCACAGTATCTCTCTGCTACACTAAGACTACAGAAGCCCCTCCAGTTTTGCTGATTCCTATGTAATCCTATGGAGCAGAATCACAAAGAATAAAAAAGAACTGAGCTTTATATCAGGCATCATAGATTAACACACAAAGTAGAATTTTTTTTTTCATTCTTAATATATTGGACAGAGTTGTTTTAATTGCCATATCTACATTTTACTTCCTCACACAGGTATAACAGGCTTCATTAAATGCCTTGTGTTCTGTGACCTCTGTCCTGATGTTACTTTGTCAGACCTAAAGATTTCCCTGAATTCCCTTTTTTTCCAACTGTGATTAGAAAGTGCTGCACAAGCAAGGCAGCAAGTGCCTGTGTGTGGTATAGGCAGATTAGTGTTAAATCCATGGGTACTGTACAATTGTCTGCATTCCTCTACTAGACACTCCCAGACATCAGAATTTGCCTCTTTATCATTAGCTGCCACTGTACATGATACATATATGAATTACGTTATAAATGCTGGAGATTTTGATCAGACTGTTAACCTTTGAATTGTGCTGATATCACTCATTTCATATTTTATTTACTTCTTTCACATTAAGGTATGCTGGGTTCCGACATGGCTAAACCTCTGCTGGAGTCTGAAAATGGCGCTGAATCATGTGTCCAGCCGCTTGGGCAAACTATTGGGATTCTGGGTACTGGGGACTTTGCCCGCTCACTGACCACTCGACTGCTGTACTCTGGTTTCAAAGTTGTTGTTGGAAGTCGTAACCCAAAGCGCAGTGTAGGCCTGTTCCCAGCTGATGCTGAGGTGATGCTCCATGAAGATGTAGTGACACGAGCAGATGTGTTTTTTGTGGCCCTGTACAGAGAACATTTTTCTACACTGAGCAAGTTATCAAGACACCTTGCTGGGAAGATATTGGTGGATGTCAGCAACAACTTCAAGGTCAACCGTTACGGGGAATCTAATGCTGAATATTTGGCGTCTCTCTTCCCACAAAGCACTGTGGTCAAAGGATTTAATGTGGTGTCTGCTTGGGCTCTGCAGTCTGGCCCCTCAGATGGAAATAAACAGGTGATGATAATATAGGTATGGAATGATGTAATATAGTGGTAATTAATTATGATGCTGCAGCGTCTGATAGATTAACGCTGTCTGTATGGCCAGGAGAGATAATTCAACAAGTTTTACATTAAATGATATTTAACTGGAGGTTTTAAAGGAATGTGAATCAAGACTTTGCTTCCTGACATTTAACCCTTGCATTTCTGTGAAACTAGTTTACCTCATTCATTTCCAATCGTAAGGGAGAGAGTAACATATTAGATAATAACGATGAGCTAAAAATGAGATATAAACAGAACAGTGTATTTAGATGTGTGCTATTCCATGGTTACATAGCTCCTAAATTATTAATTTGAGAATGTTTGTTTTTTTTATATTTTTTTAGAGTTTTAGAAAAACTTGTATTTGTTATTAAAGGGTAATAACTGTACAATAATATAATGCTTCTGTTTGTTATTATTAAACACATTTTTGTAAGTTGAGTTAATGAGTTAAAAGCATAGTTAAAGCTGAAATGAGGGGCTGCAATAAATTACAACTCCTGAGTAGGAAAGGCTGGTGAGCCAATCAGGAAGAGCATAGGTATGTAGCAGCTAATCACCTGCTGTGTCCAGCTTCAACATGCTATGGGAGTGCACCTGGTGATTGACTTTAAATGGAAAATGAATATTATTAAAAGATAGATAATCCCTTCATTACCCATTCTCCAGTTTTGTATAACCAACACGTTTATATTAATATACGTTTTACCTCTGTGATTACCTTGTATCTAAGCATCTTCTGACAGCCCCCTGATCACATGACTTTTTATTTATTATCGATTGACTTGCATTTTAGCCAATTAGTGCAGTATAACCATTTTAATTCTCCACAGGAGTGAGCACAATTTTATCTATATGGCACACATGATCTAGCACTGTCTTGCTGTTGTGGGATTTAAAAAGCTAATAAAAATCACTGAGATAAGGGGCTTAGAAACAGGCAAACTTAGAGGTTAGCAAATTTATTAATATAACAGACCACATACAAACACAGACATGCACAACCACAGACACACATTGGTACACACACAGACCACATACAAGCACAGACACACATTAGAACACACATACACACACAACCACAGACACACATTGGTACACACACAGACCACATACAAGCACAGACACACATTAGTACACACATACATACACAGACATGCACAACCACAGATACACATTAGTACACACATACACACAGACATGCACAACCACAGATACACATTAGTACACACATACATACACAGACATGCACAAGCACAGACACACATTAGTACACACATACATACACAGACATGCACAAGCACAGACACACATTAGTACACACATACATACACAGACATGCACAAACACAGATACACATTAGAACATACATACACACAGACATGCACAACCACAGATACACATTAGTACACACAGACATGCACAAGCACAGACACACATTAGAACATACATACACACAGACATGCACAACCACAGACACACATTAGTACACACAGACATGCACAACCACAGACACACATTAGAACACACAGACATGCACAACCACAGACACACATTAGAACACACAGACATGCACAAGCACAGACACACATTAGTACACACATACATACACAGACATGCACAACCACAGATACACATTAGTACACACAGACATGCACAACCACAGATACACATTAGTACACACATACATACACAGACATGCACAAACACAGATACACATTAGAACATACATACACACAGACATGCACAACCACAGATACACATTAGTACACACAGACACGCACAAGCACAGACACACATTAGAACATACATACACACAGACATGCACAACCACAGATACACATTAGTACACACAGACATGCACAACCACAGACACACATTAGAACACACAGACATGCACAACCACAGACACACATTAGAACACACAGACACACATTAGTACACACATACATACACAGACATGCACAACCACAGATACACATTAGTACACACAGACATGCACAACCACAGATACACATTAGTACACACATACATACACAGACATGCACAACCACAGATACACATTAGAACATACATACACACAGACATGCACAACCACAGATACACATTAGTACACACATACATACACAGACATGCACAAACACAGATACACATTAGAACATACATACACACAGACATGCACAACCACAGATACACATTAGTACACACATACATACACACAGACATGCACAACCACAGATACACATTAGTACACACATACATACACACAGACATGCACAACCACAGATACACATTAGTACACACATACATACACACAGACATGCACAACCACAGATACACATTAGTACACACATACATACACAGACATGCACAACCACAGATACACATTAGTACACACATACATACACAGACATGCACAACCACAGATACACATTAGTACACACATACATACACAGACATGCACAACCACAGATACACATTAGAACATACATACACACAGACATGCACAACCACAGATACACATTAGTACACACATACATACACAGACATGCACAACCACAGATACACATTAGTACACACATACATACACAGACATGCACAACCACAGATACACATTAGTACACACATACATACACAGACATGCACAACCACAGATACACATTAGTACACACATACATACACAGACATGCACAACCACAGATACACATTAGAACATACATACACACAGACATGCACAACCACAGATACACATTAGTACACACATACACACAGACATGCACAACCACAGATACACATTAGTACACACATACATACACAGACATGCACAAACACAGATACACATTAGAACATACATACACACAGACATGCACAACCACAGATACACATTAGTACACACATACATACACACAGACATGCACAACCACAGATACACATTAGTACACACATACATACACAGACATGCACAACCACAGATACACATTAGTACACACATACATACACACAGACATGCACAACCACAGATACACATTAGTACACACATACATACACACAGACATGCACAACCACAGATACACATTAGTACACACATACATACACAGACATGCACAACCACAGATACACATTAGTACACACATACATACACAGACATGCACAACCACAGATACACATTAGAACATACATACACACAGACATGCACAACCACAGATACACATTAGTACACACATACATACACAGACATGCACAACCACAGATACACATTAGTACACACATACATACACAGACATGCACAACCACAGATACACATTAGAACATACATACACACAGACATGCACAACCACAGATACACATTAGTACACACATACATACACAGACATGCACAAACACAGATACACATTAGAACATACATACACACAGACATGCACAACCACAGATACACATTAGTACACACATACATACACACAGACATGCACAACCACAGATACACATTAGTACACACATACATACACACAGACATGCACAACCACAGATACACATTAGTACACACATACATACACACAGACATGCACAACCACAGATACACATTAGTACACACATACATACACAGACATGCACAACCACAGATACACATTAGAACATACATACACACAGACATGCACAACCACAGATACACATTAGTACACACATACATACACAGACATGCACAAACACAGATACACATTAGAACATACATACACACAGACATGCACAACCACAGATACACATTAGTACACACAGACATGCACAAGCACAGACACACATTAGAACATACATACACACAGACATGCACAACCACAGATACACATTAGTACACACAGACATGCACAACCACAGACACACATTAGAACACACAGACATGCACAAGCACAGACACACATTAGTACACACATACATACACAGACATGCACAAGCACAGACACACATTAGTACACACATACATACACAGACATGCACAACCACAGATACACATTAGTACACACAGACATGCACAACCACAGACACACATTAGAACACACAGACATGCACAAGCACAGACACACATTAGTACACACATACATACACAGACATGCACAAACACAGATACACATTAGAACACACATACATACACAGACATGCACAAACACAGATACACATTAGAACATACATACACACAGACATGCACAAACACAGATACACATTAGAACATACATACACAGACATGCACAACCACAGATACACATTAGAACACACATACACACAGACATGCACAACCACAGATACACATTAGTACACACATACACACACAGACATGCACAACCACAGACACACATTAGTACACACATACACACACAGACATGCACAACCACAGACACACATTAGTACACACATACACACAGACATGCACAACCACAGATACACATTAGAACACACATACACACAGACATGCACAACCACAGATACACATTAGAACACACATACACACAGACATGCACAACCACAGACACACATTAGTACACACATACACACAGACATGCACAACCACAGATACACATTAGAACACACATACATACACAGACATGCACAACCACAGATACACATTAGTACACACATACATACACAGACATGCACAACCACAGATACACATTAGAACATACATACACACAGACATGCACAAACACAGATACACATTAGTACACACATACATACACAGACATGCACAACCACAGATACACATTAGAACATACATACACACAGACATGCACAACCACAGATACACATTAGAACACACATACACACACACAGACATGCACAACTACAGAATAGGGATAGACAGATATAGTTTTTTTTAAGGGCCGATACCATTATTGGCTGCCTTTCTGGCCAATAACAGGAGCCGATATTCTGTACATTTAAAGTTTTGAAAAATCAACACAATTTCTACACAAATCTGGTATAAACTGAACACACACAGACATGCACAACTACAGAATAGGGATAGACAGATATAGTTTTTTTTAAGGGCCGATACCATTATTGGCTGCCTTTCTGGCCAATAACAGGAGCCGATATTCTGTACATTTAAAGTTTTGAAAAATCAACACAATTTCTACACAAATCTGGTATAAACTGAACATGCTTATTAAAATTTTGCTTGAAAATTAACTTATTAAATGGCTTCCCAGAGAAAAATGGCGTAAATACCTTTTAAACTGCACACTAATATAAAATTGAAGTCACTACTGATAAGCTAGACACTACACGATTTCTTCAATACTCCCAGTTAAGTAGAAAAACATTATAGTGCAGAAAGCATCACTTGGTACACTTTACAGATAAGGGTTAAAAGTAAAGTAAAAAAAATAAAATAAAAAAAAAAAAAAAATATATATATATATATATATATATATATATATATATATATATATATATATATATATATATATAGAAGGGACATACTAGAATATCAGTGCTAGATTTATTTATTTGCTTTAATTTTTAATATGCTCATAAATTTACTGGATTGCAAATACCTTCCCTGGTACTTAGGATTGGACTATAAGTTTCTTTATTATGTCACTTATGGGCAGTTTTATACATGTGTAACAGCGCCACCTAATGGTCAGAGCATTGTTATCCACTGCTAGAGAATATTGATACTAGTCTCCTATACTGCATAGCTTTCTACTCAAGGTTTGTTGTTGTGGACATTTTAATTGATGTGCCTGAACTATCATTATTGTTTTTTATGTTTTTTTTCTATGCCCATCAAAGGGGAAAATAAAATATTTAAATTTAAAAATCATCAAAAGCAGCTTTAGTGAAATGTTTTGCAAATGTGTAAAATTTATCAGAATGCAACAAATAATGTTCTATTTCTGACAGCAATTAGCAAGCAGATTGATTTTATTTAACTAAATTAAAACAGAGAAGCGCTCAACCTGGGAACGAACAATAGCATTATAGCTTGTTCCATGGCTAGTTACCACCCAAGAAGCAGCCTCCTTTTGCTCAACATGTGCCTTTCACAGAGAAGAACTTTTCTGCAGCATATCAGTTTGATCCTGACTTCACAGTACAATCCAGCCCGAAATACCAGGCAATTCCTCTCTGAACAAGAGAAATGGCAAAACCCCAGATGTACGCTTCGGCCTATTTATTGCTGACTCCTATGAGCAAATTAAAAGTAATTTAGCTCTGTGTACTTCAGGGAAACTATGTAGCTTTAATTGCCCTTAAAGATCACATTTTCCAATCATATAGGTTTTTTTTTATGCAAGTCCATCTACAGGCCTGCCATTGGGGGTATGGTAGTTGGTAACTGAGCTCCCAGGAACACCTGGGCTTGGACTCTGTTATCAGTGCTATTTATTATTAGATGCTATGCTATGTCCAGCTTATATGTGCTATAGATGATTTGTGTCACTTAAAACTACATAGTTTCTCTGAAGTACAAAGAGCTAAATTTCTTTTGATTTGCTCCATATCGGTAATATCGATAAAATTCTGGCCGATACCGATTATTTTAGAAATTCCAAATATCGGCCATAATATTCAGCCGCTCCGATAATCGGTCTATCCCTACTACAGATACACATTAGTACACACACACATACATACATACATACACACATATATATATATATATATATATATATACACACACATACACACCACCACATATACACATTAGAACACACATAAACACACAGACCACATACAGACAGACATGTACAACCACAGACACACATTAGAACACACACAGACCACATACAAACACAAATGCACCATCAGATACACATTAGAACACACACACACACAGACCACATACAAACAGACATGTACAAACACAGACACACATTAGAACTGTGGCCGGACTGTTAGCCGATGGACATTTGGCAGACGGACATTTGGCCGACTGATAATAGTCCGACACACAAGTGGCTGTCAGATAACAGTCTGGCCACGAGATAGGTAGATAGATTTGATAGATTAGATAAATAGATGCAATAGATAGATACATTCGATAGATTCAATAGATAGATATATCGATAGATAATTTCACAGACAGAGAATTACAAGACGTGCGGGCTGGGACCTATGGTTGGGTTCCCAGAGGTGGTTGTGGCACCCGAGGCTCTGATTAGAACAGAGCACTCTGGAGCTTATCTGCCCTCGGCCGAACTCGGAACATGCTTCGGCATTCTGTCCGTCGGTCAAATGTCCATCGGACAGAATGCTGTCGGACAAATGTCTGTCGGCATTTTGTCCGAGCACCATTAGAACACACAGACACACATTAGAATACACACACAGACCACCTACAAACACACATGCACCACCACAGATACACATTAGAACACACATATACACACACAGACCATATGTTCACATGTACAAAGAACACACAATTGTTTGGTTCTTAAACATGAATTAAAAAGTGTCCAGGGTTGCCCTCATATAAAAGGACTGGAAGCCCTTGTCCAACACTTTAGTATTATGTGACAGCTCTTTCTGTGACATCATCAAATTGCAAATCTGTGCACTCATCTGTGATATATATATATATATATTTTTTTTTTGTAGCTGTTGTCTCTCTCCCATATACTATATGTTTACTCGCCAGAAAATATAAAACAAGTATTGGGATTGAAACCGCAGCACTTTACTTTATTATATTTATTAATATCTTAAAAAAAAAAAAGAACAAAGACATTACAAAAGACAAAAAAAAAAAAAAGAAGAAGAACATATAAACTCTCTCCCCCCCGCCCGCGCACTCCCTATACTTTGTCTTTATTTAAAAATGTTTCCCAGTAGAAACGTATCATTAGGAAATAATCCTCCCTTTTAGATTTTTTATATGAGAACTCTTCTAGTTCCAATAACTCGTTTACTCTGGGTATTAGCATGTCCTCCTTTAGAGCTTCCCTTTTCTTCCAATTGCGTGCTATAATAGATTTAGTGCCATTTAATATATATATTATAAGTTTGGCTTTGATTTTACAAATACCATTAATAGGTTTATTCATAAGGGCATTGTATATGTCCAATTGAATTGTTTTATTTAAAATGAACTGAATACAGGAGGAGGTGCCCGACCACAACCTCTGATTCGATGGGCAATCCCACCATATATGCTTCATTGTCCCAGTCATGCCACACCCCCTCCAGCAGTTTTTTGATGCGTTCGGGTAAATGCTATGTAATCTGGCTGGTGTCAGGTACCATCTGGTTAATATTTTATAATTAAGTTCTTGAATATTTGAAGATACTGAAGTCTCTGCTGTCTTTATAAAGATATGGTTCCATTCTGTGTTTTCCAGCTGGGTGCCAATCTCTTTTTCCCATTTATGTATGTATACGTGATTTTTAGGCTTGTCTGTCTCTGTTAACATTTTATAACTATAAGAGATTGTCCCCTTTATTGGAATTCCTTTATAGCATATTTTTTCATAAGTGGTTAGCTTTCTAACTAAATTATCTTTCAGCCTGTGGTTAAGAATAAAGTTTTTTAATTGAAGATATTTTAGCCATTTTGAATATGCTCCCCCTGCTATATTTGTAAGGTTTTCCCTAGACTTCAGTTTGCCTTGTGTAAGGAAATTTACTAGCGGAGTCGTGTCTTGTGTCTGTTTAATGTTAAAACATCTAGGTATTATTCCTCCCTGGAATTCCGCATTGTTGTCTATTGGTAATAGTGGCGATGGGAATGTCGATATATTGGGATATGTGGCTATTATCTTATCCCATTGTGTTATTATATGTTGGATCAGAGGGTAGTCTCCTATACCTGTGGGTCTGCTTTCTGCCGTTATCCAGCATAAATTGCTGATTGTTTGGGCTTGACTTAGATCAGTTTCTAATGCTACCCATGCTTTATTATTTTTATTTGTGTGCCAATCTATTGCTCTCTGTAATACTATTGCTCTATAATAGTTCTTGATATTCGGTACTCCCAACCCTCCTTTTTTCTTTGGCATATATACTGTAGTTATGTTTATCCGGGGTTTTTTCCCGTTCCAGATGAAAGTATTGATCATCCTTTGGAAATCAATACAGTAATTTTTTGGGAGAGCTATGGGGACTGTCTGTAGGATATATAAAAGGCGGGGGAGAACATTCATTTTTATTGTGTGTATCCGCCCAAACCAGGAGAGTGTTTTTTTTTTCCATTGATTAAGATCTTGCTGTATGTTTTCTGCCAATTTCACATAATTTTCTAAGTATAGGTTTGCCATATCTTGCGTTAAATGAACACCTAGATATTTAAGCGATGACTCTTTCCAAGAGTATGAATTTTGTTGTTTGCAGGTCTGAAGAATCAGTGCAGGTGTTGAGATAAATAGAGCCTCTGATTTGTTAGTATTTATCAAGAAATTTGAGTATTTACCAAACTCTTGAAATGCCTCTTCTAGGGCGTTAATTGAGTCCTCTGGATTGGTCAGAGTCATTAAAACGTCATCGGCGTATAACGATATCTTATACTCTTTCTGCCCAATATTCAGCCCCTTAATTTTATTATTTGCCCGAATTCTAGCCGCTAAAATTTCCATAGAAATTACAAATAGTATGGGCGACAGGGGGCACCCCTGTCTAGTGCCATTAGTTATATTAAATGAATCAGAAATCATACCATTCACTCTTACCCTTGCCGATGGACAGGTATATAAGTGGAATATTTGCTGAATGATTTTTTCCCCAAATCCAAATCTTTTAAGCGTTTGCTGAAGGAATGACCAGCTAAGCCGGTCAAACGCTTTTTCAGCGTCCATTGATATTGTAACCAAAGGGATCTTGTTTAACTTAGCATATTTGATTAAATGTAATGTTTTGATGGTATTGTCTCGTGCTTCTCTGCCTGGGACAAATCCCACCTGATCAGTGTTAATTATACAAGGCAGAATCCTGTTTATTCTATTGGAAATGATCTTTGAGTAAATTTTTATGTCATTATTAAGTAATGAAATTGGTCTGAAATGTTTCGTATTATTGGGTTCTTTACCCGGTTTGGGTAGCACGACTATTCTTGCTTCTAGCATTTCTTTCAAAAAGGATGAGTTATCATTCAATGAATTAAACAATCTGAGTAATTTCGGTGCTAATGATTCTATAAAAGTTTTATAATATGTTGCATTGAGGCCGTCCGGGCCCGGGCTCTTACCGACTGGAAGATTCCTAATAGTCTTAGTGACCTCTTGTAATGTAAATGGTTCGTCTAATGACCTTTGTTGTGTTTCTGTAAGAGTAGGTACTTCCGTTTCTTTTATATATGCCAATTTTTCTAGCTCATTATTTTGAAAGTTATTATTGGGATTTAAATTGTATAATTTCTGGTAATACTTTTTAAATTCTCTGGCTATCTCTTGACTCCCCACTATATAATTCCCTTGCGCATCCTGTATTTTTGAAACATGTGATTGAAATATTTTTTTCTTTAGGGCTCTTGCCAGCAGTTTTCCAGCTTTATTGCCTCCATTAAAGAAGCATTTTTTAAGTGCCAGCGCCTTTTGTTGGGCGCCTTTATTCAGGAATACATTAAGATTGTTACGTGCTTCTTTAAGCTGTATTGCTGTGCCCATATTATATGGGTCCTTTTTATGTAATTGTTCTGCCATTTGCAATGCGTCATTTAAGGAGAGATAGGTTTTATTTAAGTTTTTTTTTATTCTAGCCTTGTGTTTAATAAATTCTCCTCTTATCACTTGTTTATGTGCCTCCCACCAGATTGCAGGGGAGGTATCTCCCCATTGGTTACAATGAAAATACATATTTATTGTTTCTTGAATTGATGACTTGATTTGTAAATCATTCAGCAAATAATCCTCTAGTCTCCATTGATATGGGGCCACTGGTGTTTCTGGCCACTTTATACTTATTGAGATTAATGAGTGATCTGACCAAGATATATTATATATTTTTGTTTCCTGAACCATAGAGTAATTATTTTGATCAATAAAAAAATAATCTATACGTGAATATGATTGTTGAGGGGCCGAATAGAATGTATAGTCCCTTGTTGTGGGATGTAATGTTCTCCAGCTATCTACCAGGGATAAAGAAAGTAGATTAGATTTGACCGACTTAATTATGTGTTTAGCTATATTGCTCTTTTTTTTTTGAGCAATCTATCAATGGCTCAAACGCTAGGTTAAAATCTCCACCCATTATTAGTGTACCTTTCATATTTTCCATTATCAAGTTAGTGATTCTTCTAAAAAAAGCTTTTTGTCCTATGTTGGGCGCATATATATTAACTAGTGTAACAGGTCTGTTATATAATAAACCGACCAAGCACAGGAATCTACCCTCCAGATCCTTTTCCATGTGTAATAGTTGAAAAGGTGTATCTTTCTGAATTATTATGCATACTCCGTTTCGTTTCTGTGTATTTGAGCTATAATAAACAGTTGGGTAAAATTTATTTGTAAATTTAGGTTCGTTATTACATAAAAAATGAGATTCTTGAACAAAAACAATATCTCCTTTTGATTTATGAAAGCTATGTAACGCGATATGCCTTTTATGGGGTGCATTAAGGCCCTTAGCATTTTGAGATAAAATTTTTATTTGTTTTATGTCCATTTTACTTTAATTGAGAGGAAATGCTTACTAGTAAGTAATCCTATTCTCTGGGTTAACATCTTCCCAGCAAAATGAGAGCGCCCCGGCGGCCAGGGGGAAAGGAGGGGGGAGAGAGAAAAAAAAAAACCTTGCAACACATAAGAGTCGTACATAGACCAACAAAAAAACCCAGAACAACGTCCATGTACCTCCTGAGCAGCATTGCCGTCAAAAAACTTAAAAAAAAAAAAAAAATACTCTGTCTCCCTCATTCTCCGTGAGAGAGATAGGGGAGGGAGGAAAAAAAGAAAAAAGGGGGAAAGAGAAAAAAAAAAAAAATTCAAGAGGGAGAAACATTCTATAAGATATCTTCTCTATACTTAATCGATTTCTATTAATCCAGGAATTAAGCTTTCTTGTTGTGTGCTTGCTATCCTTATCTATTACCAACCTTATATAGTGTTCAATTTTACTACATGCCTATTTCTTACAAAATATCTTCTCTGTCTGTGATTTATCTACTGAAAATATATTCTCTGTGCTTAATCTGTTTCTATAAATCTAAAAATTTAACTTTCTTATTATGTATTTACTATCTGTGTCCGTTACCAACCTTATATAGTGTTCAATATTACTACATGCCTATATCTTACAAAATATCTACTCTATCTGTGATGTGTCTACTAAAAAATAATATGTTCTCTATGCTTAATTTATTTCTATAAATCCAAAGATTAATCTTTCTTATTATGTGCTTGCTACCCGTGTTCGTTACTAACCTTTTATAATATTCAATATTATTTCATGCCTATTTTCTACAAAATATCTCTCTATCTGTGATGTGTCTGCTAATTCTACTATTTGTTGTTATACTATCAGTCCTATATATTTTCCCTTTACTTTCTTTCTCTTCTCTCCTCCTCCTCGTGAGAAGAAGAGAAAAAAAAAAAAAACACACCCCCAACCTCTATTCACACCGTAAATTTGCTATTATTCTCTGGTCTTGAGGGTAATTATTCTAAATATGTGGTAAATTACCTTCTCTTCTAACGTGATTAAGTGGCTAGTGATATTCCATAAAAAATTCTCTATTTGTTAATAATTATCTTCCTAATTACAGTCAACTCCCCCTTATGAATCTTCCTTGCATGTATGTAACTAACCCTGTGTGATATTAAGTGTTGCTTTATACCTACAGTTTTATAGGTTTATTTTCCCTTACTATATATCTATTGATTCTTATATTTGTGATAGTGTGTGTTTTAACCTATACTATAGTTTTAAGAGAAAAAAAAAACAAAACAAAAAAAAAACAAACCACCCCTCTTCTTCTCTTTCCCTTAACTTTTCTTTAGAGATGGAGTCTTATCTTTCTATCCACTTTCCAATCCCTTCCTGTTCCCTTTTCCTTTCTTTTCTGCTTCTTTCTACCCCCCTCCCTTCCCGCTCTTCTCTCTTCTTCCCCTTTTATTGCTTATATGTCACTTTAGACCATTGTGAGCCCTGCAAATGTAGGGGAGCTTTTGGTTGTTTTGCATATTGAACTGAAACAGTGTTATGAGATTCTTGATTTTCCATCTGAGTGGGTTGGGGTGGGGGGTCTATTCCCAAAGTAGTACAGAATGTATTTATATCATCCATTGATCTTAAAATCGCCGTTTTCCCATTTATTGTTGCCCTTAGGTCAAATGGGAACCCCCATCTGTAGTTAATATTCAGTTGGCGTAAATGTGTAGTCAAGTGTCTCACTTCTCTTCTCCTCTGTAATGTCCTTGGGCTAAGATCTGTAAAAATCTGTATATTTTGTCCGTCATATGTTATATTTTGTTGTTTCCTTGCCATTTGCAGAATGAGATCTTTATCCTTGTAATGTGCAAATTTAATTATTATGTCCCTCGGTGGTTCCCCCTGTCTGGGTTTAGGCCTGAGGGCTCTGTGACTTCTTTCGAGGGTCCTTAATGCATAGTTATCGGTGCCTGTGAAATTGTTAAAGAATTGGAGGAGATATTCTTCTAATTCTTCCTTCATCACATCCTCTGTGATCCCCCTTATTCTGAGATTGAGCCTTCTATGTCTGTTCTCCATATCTTCTATTTGATTCTGTTGTGTTAAGAGTGCCTCCCCTTGTTGGCGTATTTGAGTTGTTAAGCTATCAATAGTATTATTAACTATTATATTTTCTTCCTCCACTTGTGCCACCCTGTTACCAATCTCAGAAACATCTTTTTTTATGGCTATAAGCTCCGTTTTAATACATTGTTTAACCTGGGAGATTTCATCAAGGAGGGTCTGGATATCTTTTTTACTGGGTAGATTCTGTAAATCTGCCTTTGTTACAGGAGACGAATTTAATTCAGATATTCTCTGTGAGGGCCTAGAGGGAGATTGATCTTCTAGAGTGCTTGTTAGGGATGTGTCTGTTGTTTTAAAGTACTTATCCACTTTTGATCCTTGTGGTGTAGTGATTTTATTTACTTTGTCTTGTTTATTTCCTTTTTTAGAGGTCATATTAGTGGTTTTTAGTTTTTACCCAGCTTTAGGGACTGTATGTGCTTTATTTGCTGGGTTTCACCCCTCTTATCACCATCACCTCTATCCCTTGCCCTTTATGAGTCTACAATCACCCTCGCCTTTTGGCTGTTTGTATGTAGTGCTTTCAGTTATTAAGCAAGTAATATGCTCCCCCAAATTCGTTTTTCCATTCAGTATAGGGCCTAACTAAGTGAGTGTTTCTGCACATACATTGCGTTATATTCCTCTGCTTTTTAGTTATTCCCTTAAATTGCCTTAATTTTAAATATATGATTTTATTTGTATAAGTCACTCAAGGCAGTTCGCGGTGCTACACATCCTCACTGTATAGTATAGGTCAAATCTATGGAACATATAATTGCTCATACATTTAATATAACTAGCATTTCACTGTACATGCAAGAGTGTTAAACTTTTAGCAGTAAATAGCCTCTCAGTGTTAAAGTCTCAATATGCGTTATTGCCAAAATATATCAGCCTAAAAGCATTCCGTTTTCTTATTACCTTTGGTATAAAGTAGTATTGCTTACTTTTTTTATCCAATACTGGTATAGACAAAGAAAATACTTGCTATTTTAAGGGTCCTTGGGAGTTTTTTCCTTACGCCCCAGTTTCTTTTCCAGGACTCCAGTGAAAGGGATCGGGGCTCCTCCAGCAACTCGCGCCGGCCAGCAGCTTTCTGCTCCAATAGACACCGCAGGCTTTGCAGACGACACCCGCCCCAGATGAGACCGGCAGCGGGGATTCCACCTGTAAACCTATCTCACCTGGAAGTTTCGTAGCGCTAAAGGAATGTCTCTTCACGCTCCAATCTCGCGGCTCTGGTCGTTCCTCCACCGTTCTGCTGGCTTGTTAGCTCTAGCTATCGGGCTCCATTCAGGTGCTTCTGTCCCGCCCTCTTTCCTTTCAGCGTGCCTTGGCGTAGCGGGGCGGTGATTCTCTCGTCCCTTGAATCTCTTTCCACCTTGGAGGTTTGCCTCGACCTGTTTTAATTTTTTATGTTTACGAGCGGGGCCGCTTCTGGGTTACTATAGGAGCATCCCGATTACCATCTCTTTGCTTTAGCTCCTCTCCCCTCTCTCTCACGAAGTGTGGGTTGTTATTCAATGCTGCTCATAGGGGGTAGTATTCAGCCGGAGCTCCTAGTACCTGCAGCCATGTTCACTCTCGTCCGGCTCCGCCCCCTTGATATATATTTTTTATATATATTTTTCAAAGCTGAGAGGTCTGAGGTTAAATCTCTCGATTTTTTTTTTTATTTTTATTACTACCAACAAAAACCTAGACGTTTACAACAAATATATGCTGAACTAATAAAAAGTGTTGGAAAATTGATACTATTTTGAGCAGTAGGTTTTTGTCATATTTATGATAGCTAATGCAGTGTGTGCTATGTAAACGGAGTGTGCCTGCAGTTTTTTACATACATATTTGTATGCTGATTTTATAAGAATGAACCCATTCACCCTCAGATCACAGCACCTATGTAGCTAAATCAGGTTTTGCACAATTACAACACAGGATGTACCAAAGTTAGAAGTTCCAGGAACAGGAGTATTTTCTACATATACATGCTGCAATATTGGTATTACTAATGTTTTAGAGGAATGTCAATATCAAATATTTTCTCTCCTCCCTTCACCCCTTCCCCAGACTCTGCTACTTCCTTTATCAAATAAATCCATAGTTTTATACATTATCTGCCAAGTCTGTCTCCCTCATCATTTCCTATATATAATAGAGAGAGTGTGCGCAGAGTGTATGTATGTATGTATGTATGTGTGTATATATGTGTGTGTATGTATGTATGTGTGTATATGTGTGTGTGTGTATGTATGTGTGTGTATATATATAAGTATATATATATATATATATATATATATATATATATATATATATATATAATCAAACTCCTAACAATTCCTAACAACCCTCTAAATTAGGTCAAAAGTAGCAAGACAAAAAGTAGTATGTAGGAGCGCTCAAAGGCTAAACATATAAAATTAGAAATTAAGATAACAATTAAAACTTACTCTGCATACATGAAAAATTATCCACATATGGGGTTAAATAGCAAGCTATATGTGGGATTTAAATACTGCAATAATTTACTAGATGCAACAGGGTGTACAATATATAACAATTTATTATAAATAAAAATCAAATTATCTAAAATTCGGACGTCTCCGATAATAAATATATTTAAAACAAAAATTGTAATCAAGGACTAGACTAGGGCGTATTTGCCACCACTATAGTCTTAGAAGAGACACATATTATCCACCTGTAGTGTAAAAAACACAAGCTGGTGTTGCAAGGTATTGAAACAATGTCTCTAGACAGGCCGCAGGGATTCCACAGCAGTTAGAAGTTCAAGCTTGGATTAGTAACCTAAAACCAGTATAGGCACAGTACCTGACTTCCAGACTCGAAAAAGAGCGAGGGTCATACAAACTTTTACCGACAGCTCAGCCTCTATATTTCCTATCCTCTGCCGTGTAGGTCACTTGTGCGTATGACGTCAGGATACTCTGATCGTATTGTTTTTCAAATCAACAGCTGATTTGCTTTCAAAGCCCTCTTGCAGGGAGAAATGCGTCGATGCTGTGCAGTCATTGCAGATTTGAGACATTTACTATAACCTGTTAAGTGTCCCCCCACAATCACGGAGAACCTAGCGGTTCACACTATTGGTACAAATATACCCAAAGACAAGCCTTTAAAGACTTTTTTGTGTGCTGACAAGTGCCTAAAAGACAAGCCTTTAAAGATTTTATTGTATGCTAATAAGTGCCAAAGATAGCCCTTTGAATAATTTCTGCACCTGCGAAAGCGGATCAGCTGTTTACCACTCGTTGTACATGCTGTGCACTCTGTTCAGTTCCCAGGTTCTTCTGACTTCCCGCCACTTGAGTCGCTGACCGGTGCTGATTGGCTATTAGAGCTGCCTCAATTGGGGCTTATTGGCGGTGCTGAGCTTTAACCACCCAGTGGGTGGTGCTGGTGCTCGCCGCTCATAGGCAGAATAGTAGTCATAAACAGATAATTCCCAAAGAACAGGGAAAAACAAGGCGCGCTAAACAATCAGAGCATTTCATACAAAGAACACAATGTGTATATAGAAATCCACCTGCTCTGTATGATAACAAAAAGGCGCAGTCCATAATTAGTAAATGCCAAACAGATGAAAGAAGTCTGTAATGAATAGGCTGCTCCTCTTGAACCCGGAGTGTAAAGTGCTGTTAAAACATAAAAGATGAAAAGAGGGCGCCTCATAGTGTGAAAACTGTATTAACAGATGGTGTCTACTTATAATGTAGCGCTTACCGGATGAAGTGGCACTGTGCTATGACCAGTGCAGGTGAGCAGACTAGCACTCAACAGTGGCTAGTACACTGATGTCTCGATATCCCTGCAGATGTCACCGCAGCTCCTCATATAGTTTAAGCGGTGTTCTGTCTTAGGACCTCGTACCTCAGGTGTTTGTTCAGATAAAACAGAAACAAACTTCCAGTTCAAATTAAAAAGTATTAAAATGCTTTATTATTTTCAAAGCATCAGCAACGCTTGACAGGGTAACGCGTTTCTCAACCAATTTACTGGTCGTTTCCTCAGACCAAAATCAAAGCGGTTTTGGTTTTATTTTACAGGTATATTTGTAATTATTTTAACTAGGTAGCTATTAAATAGTTATTAACTATTTAATAGCTATTGTACTTAGTTAAAATAAATACAAAGTTGCCTGTAAAATAAAAATAAATCCTAAAATTTTGTAGCTATGTTAGGGTTTATTTTATAGGTAAGTATTTAGTTTTAAATAGGAATAATTTAGTTAATAATAGTAATATTATTTAGATTCATTTAAATAATTAAGTTAGGGGGGTGTTAGGGTTAGACTTAGGTTTAGGGGTTAATAACTTTATTATAGTGGCGGCGACAGATTAGGGGTTAATAGATTTAATAGGCTATGTGGGCTACGGCGGTTTAGGGGTTAATACTAGGATAGGTTTATTGCGGTGTGGGCTATGGCGTCTTTAGGGGTTAATACTAGAATCGGTTTATTGCGGTGTGGGCTATGGCGGGTTTAGGGGTTAATAATTAGGCTTATTGCGTTGTGGAGGGTTGTCGGTCTAGGGGTTAATACATTTATTATTAGGAGTGAGAGGGGGGATTGCGGATATAGGGGTATACGTGTCGGGCTTATTTTTGGGAGGCGTGTTAGACAGTTACGGGAGATTTAAAATTTTAGTTAGTTTTTCTTAGGCGCCGGCAGTTTCTAAAGTGCCGTAAGTCACTGGCGACTCCAGAAATTTGTACTTACGCTCATTTCTGGACATCGCTAGTTTATCCGACTTACGGCACTTTAGGAACTGCTGGCAGGGTATATGTAATACCCCGATCTGCGAGGTGAAATTACGGAGGCACGGGTTCCCTCGCTTGCGCCCTGAAACCTACGCCGTATATCGGATCGCGCCCCTAGTTTTTCAAAAGCCAACCTTATTTGGAGAAGCCAATGTGCAGAAGACAAAGTAAGCCACAGTCATTATGTATAATATAAAGTGCATAGTTTTGCAGCAGGCATCTACTAAACTTAACCTTAAGAACTCTGCAGGGAGCATTTCAGCACTGAGAATTAGCAAAGCCACACTTTTCAGAGCTAAATTACATGAAAGGGGAAAAAATAATAATAATGTTATACTACACAGTGTAGATAAAACCCCCAAGGTGTTTACTGTCCCTTTTTTAAAGTGACATGAAAGTCAAAACTAAGCTTTCATAGTTAACAACATACATCATGTAATTTTAAGAGACATTTACTGCTATTATCAAATGTATTTCTTTTGTAAGATGAGGAAAGTACATAGGTGTCCATGACATGGGGATATATTTCCTGCCACTAGGAGGAGGTCAAGAATCCTCACAAGAGCTTTAATCCCTCCCACCTCCTCTCCCAACTCTGTTTGTTCTTGGCATCTGAAGAGAGAGGTTGAGAAAAGTGCACTGCAAGCAAGATTTTATTATTTTTATTTAATTATTATTAGGAGCTCAGACCTGACTTGAGACCCAGTACCCCTCTTCCATCTTCTCTCAGGGAAGACTTCAGGATAATTTCTCCAATATTGTGTGTGAAGCAGGGGTAAAGGTATACATCAATTATGACATGTTAGTACATTAATGGGTAAATCTTTCAGCCATAATTGCCCTCAGGCATTGCAGGACCTTGTCTCTTAGCCTCCACCTGAGGGGTTGCTGGTATATCCGCAAGTATCTTCTGCAGTATATTTACTTGCACTGGATGGGCTCTCTACTAGATGATCATTTTGTGAGGGAGAAAGGCCTTAGCAAGCTGGTAAGATAGAGTGGAGGTGTACTGCAGACCTCGTAAGTGACTCAGACACTAAATACAGCCCAGGAACTATCCATAGTGCTCTCCTTGTATAGTTACTACATAGTTGGGGGTTCTCAGCCTTTACACATAGCATTTTATCTATGTGTTTAACACCAGAAATAATAGAATTCAGAGTTAAAATCCCTCCTTTTTTTATTGCCTTTTCTCTCTTAATATGAGAATAGTCGACGGCTTCATTCCTTACTTGTGGGAATACAGAACCTGGCCACCAGGAGGAGGCAAAGACACTCCAGACAAAGGCTTAAATACCTCCCCTCATCCCCCAGTTATTCTTTGCCTTTCGTCACAGGAGGAAGGCAGAGAAGTGTCGGAAGATTCTGAGTAGTCTGTTATGGCGGGTAGTATTCTTCGGTAATGGACTGGAGTTTTAAGTAGTCTTGTCAGCCTCTCAGTGAGAGCATTGTCGCATGTTAGGTGTCACGGATACAGGGCTGCAAGGGCTAAACCCCTACAACCTCACCCCTGTTGTTTCTCAGTGGTTTTGGGCTTCACAGAGCAACCACAATCTCTGGAAGCTTTTGTTTGCTTGTTTTGTGTTCTAAGCTTGTTAAGAGAAGAGCTGATGTATGACCGGGAAAACCCTCCTAGGCTAGCCGGGCTCCTGGAACTCCCGGTCGGCTGCCTCTCAACGGACACCCACCTAACCCCTCTCAGGCTTGCCGGGCTCCTGGAACTCCCGGTCGGCCACAGAACAGCTGGACACCCACTAATTTTACCCCTGATCACTCCAGCAACCATGTGCCCCAGAGCTCTGCTCTTTTGGGGATTAGTAGCCCCTAGGGGAGGACAAGAGGTGGGGGAATTACCGGAGGTGAGCTCCTTTGGGAACCGGGGGTTTTGGACACCCCTAACCCCATAACTTCAACGGACTGTAACTCCGGTCCCCAGTAACGAATCACGCTGATTTTTGGACTGTGGGGACCGAGAGCTTTAAAATGACATCCTGGAAGTGCCGCCGCTCCACCGGGATCGCCCCAAAACCGCCACCCCTAGGTACTGAGATTCTGTGGGACTGTGGCTGCTATGGAGGTGCCGGTCAGTTTGGAGGGGCGGGAATGGCGGGAAAATTGTGTGATTGTCCAGGGTCTTATCAAGATGAGCTGTGTGTATAAAAGGAGTGTATGTTTTACAATAAAGAGAGTTCCTGTTTCACCTGAATGCTAGTACGTCTAGTTATTTGGTTGGGCTCCTGCTAAAATCACCTTCCTGGGCTACATAGCAGCCTGTTCCAGGCAGAGGAAGGACCCTCTGGCAGAGCTACCTAGTCTGGGTAGCCGGAGTCTGCCACAGGGTGGGACCCTGAGTACTGGTGCTGACGGGCTATAGGGGTGGCTACAGGCTGTGGTCACTTGCCAGCTACATAGCTGCAGTTGGCAAGGAGGAAGCAGGACCCGTTTGGCGGAGCTACCTAGTTGGGGTAGCCAGGGTATCAGTCACATTAGGGTCTGGAGATGCAGGGAGAGTCTTTTTGCCAAACCATCTAGACTCGTATTAACAGCTCCTAAGCAATCAGTGTTGACAAGTTTCACTGCCTGCTTCTATCATTTAAGTACATGTCAGGTGCCATGCTACAAGACTGTCAAACTTCAGAGGCTGTGTGTCTGTTCCACGGCAGAGATTCCAGTAAGATCGTTTCTTTTTATTTCATATGATAACGTAAAGAAGACAGTGTCACAGTGTAACTCCTTTATCTGTATGGAATCAAGGGTTAATATCTCCAGAAGGAAGTTATTGAACAAAGGGGATTTATACATAACTTGCTTTATTATGTTTTATTTTGCGATATGTGTGAGATGAGGCTCAGGCAGATGTGGAACATTTTGGTTTTACTTTAGTTTTCGAGATAACTGTGCGGCCTGTTATTTTTGGCGTGTTTCTCTCCTGGAGCAGGGGCGGTCCTGCATGGCACTCCATGTGACCGGGTGTGGTCTCATTGACTTCCTCTTTCTTGACCGTGCGGTTTACAGGAGAAGAAGAGGCTCTGTGGGGCTATTCCTAAAGCTTATACCTGTTTTTATTGTGCTTGCACCCTGAATAAAAGGTGATGAGTATTTATTGTAAGGAGGAGGCACCCTGAATAAAAGGTGATGAATATGTATTGGAAGGGGCAGGCACCCTGAATAAAAGGGGATAAGTATGTATTGTAAGGAGGAGGCACCCTGAATAAAAGGGGATGAATATGTATTGGAAGGGACAGGCACCCTGAATAAAAGGGGATAAGTATGTATTGTAAGGAGGAGGCACCCTGAATAAAAGGGGATAAGTATGTATTGTAAGGAGGAGGCACCCTGAATAAAAGGGGATAAGTATGTATTGTAAGGAGGAGGCACCCTGAATAAAAGGGGATAAGTATGTATTGTAAGGAGGAGGCACCCTGAATAAAAGGGGATGAATATGTATTGTAAGGAGGAGGCACCCTGAATAAAAGAGGATGAATATGTATTGGAAGGGGCAGGCACCCTGAATAAAAGGGGATAAGTATGTATTGTAAGGGGCAGGCACCCTGAATAAAAGGGGATAAGTATGTATTGTAAGGGGCAGGCACCCTGAATAAAAGGGGATGAATATGTATTGGAAGGGGCAGGCACCCTGAATAAAAGGGGATAAGTATGTATTGTAAGGGGCAGGCACCCTGAATAAAAGGGGATAAGTATGTATTGTAAGGGGCAGGCACCCTGAATAAAAGGGGATAAGTATGTATTGTAAGGGGCAGGCACCCTGAATAAAAGGGGATAAGTATGTATTGTAAGGAGGAGGCACCCTGAATAAAAGGGGATGAATATGTATTGGAAGGGGCAGGCACCCTGAATAAAAGGGGATAAGTATGTATTGTAAGGGGCAGGCACCCTGAATAAAAGGGGATAAGTATGTATTGTAAGGAGGAGGCACCCTGAATAAAAGGGGATGAATATGTATTGGAAGGGGGAAGCACCCTGAATAATTCTGGAAGGTTTCTACCTACTTCACGATGATACAAGATTACCCAACCAGTTAAAATGATATAATATTGCAAATAGCGTAAAGAATGGAATTAATGTGAGCATGAATCTTGTTATATTTTAAACATTAAACTGAAAATTATGATAGCAATGACAAAAAAATATGATACACTTATGTTGGTGTGAATGTCCCAATGAGGGATGTGTTCCAAAGCGGGGAAATACAAGCCACAGTGAAGTTGTAATTGTCAGTAGTGACGTTCACTGTTGACTCTTATACCATGATATAAACTTCTGCTCTAAGTGATTTTTCTTTCATAATTCAGATAGAAAATACAATTTTAAACAACATTCCAATTTACTATTATCAAATTAGCTTTATTCTCTTGGTATAATTTGTTGAAGGAGAAGCAATGCACTACTGGGAGCCATCTGAACACATTGGGTGAGCCAATGACAAGTGGCATATATTAAAGCCACCAATCCGCAGCTAGCTCCTAGTAGTGCATTGCTGCTCCTGAGCCTACTTACAGTAGGTATGCTTTTCAACAAAGTATACAAGAGAAAGAAGCAATAATAGAAGAAAATTGGAATGTTGTTTAAAGTTGCTAGCTCTATCTGAGTAACAAAAGATTTTAATTTTGAATTTAAAGGGACATTATACACTAGATTTTTCTTTGCATAAATGTTTTGTAGATGATTCGTTTTTATAGACTGTACAGCTTTTTTTTTATTTTAAAGTATAGTTTTGCTTATTGTTAAATAACATTGCACTGATTTTCAGACTCCAAACCAAGCCCAAAGTTTTAGAAGAATAC
The DNA here is from genome assembly GCF_027579735.1 of Bombina bombina. Classification (NCBI taxonomy): domain Eukaryota; kingdom Metazoa; phylum Chordata; class Amphibia; order Anura; family Bombinatoridae; genus Bombina; species Bombina bombina. The sequence goes on from NC_069499.1 coordinate 286,443,427, forward strand.
TGATGTATCCCTACTCCAGCTTGCTCCTGGTTGTGTAAAGAGTCTTTTCATATGCAGAAGAAGGGGGAGGGGTAGTATCTGCTATTTTTGCTATATAACCACTTTCAGTGGGTGTTCCAGCAAACCTTTTCAACAGAGCTAAACTGGGAGCTTCTAAGTAAGTTTTTACACTGGATTTTTAGATCGGTATCTGTGCATATTATTTTTTTATAATAGTGTCTATTACATGCAGTTAAATGAAAATTGGTGTATACTGTCCCTTTAATGTTCCCTTAAAGGGACAGTTTACTCAAAAAATTTCTCCCCTTTAATTTGTTCCCAATGATCCACTTTACCTGCTGGAGTGTATTAAATTGTTTACAAGTAGCTCCTTTACCCTTATATTGGCATCTGAAATTGTTAATTTAGCATGTGGTATCCCCACCTATTCTGAAAGTTTGTGGCCGTGCGTACCAGCTATAGATAAGCTTTGTAAACACAGCCAGCAGAAGAAATTACACTCCCAGTGTGATAAAGCAGAGATAAGGTAATAAAATGTTGATTTTCCATTGTTCTCTCAAAGTACTGGTGATTGTTTTAAGGACAGATATAAGATAAAGAAGCAGGTATATGTGCACAATGTGATACAGTAATGAGATCTGATTATACCTACAAGCTCAACCTATTTTATTAGGCTGTGGCTTCAAAACACAAAATCAGAGCTTTAATATACAGAAATAAACCTTAAAAAGCTAATTTTTTACATTTTTTACTCTGCAGTTGGTAAAAAAAGCAATTGTAAACACATTAAGGGAAAAACTATTTTACAGTATACTGTCCCTTTAATAAAACGATAACATTGCAGTGTTTCTAATTTCCCAGTTTTCCTTGATACTAAACCCTGTGAATAAAAACAGGCAGTTCATATAAGTAAGAGCTATTCTGGCGTTTTAGAATTTGAGTATATTTTCTTTCCATCTACAAACAATAAGTTGTATTGTGAAAGCAACACTTCTCTGTGCAGTTTAATCTTACAGAGAAACATCCTAAAGGACGTTTGTAGAGAATCTGTGTCCCGGCAGCAAAAACTGGCACCGTATTTCTTTTCACTTAGCCTGGAATAGCATTCTTTGAATTAATTAATGGAAGATCAATATGTTTCTTTCTTCTTTTACTGATGAGTCTACAATGGAATTATATGGAATGTATCCTTAAAGGGACATGAAACCCCAAACATTTCTTTCATGATTCAGATAGAGAATATCATTTTAAACAACTTTCTAATTTACTTCTATTATTTAATTTGTTTCCTTCTCTTCTTATACTTTTGCTGAAAGGTTTATCTAGGAATGCTCAAGAGCAGCAAAGAACCTAGGTTCTAGCTGCTGATTGGTGGATGCATATATATATATATACTGATTGTCATTGGCTCAATCATTTGTTCAGTTAGAAATCAGTAGTGCATTGCTGCTCCTTCAACAAATGATACCAATAGAGTGAAACAAATTTGATAAAAGAAGTAAATTAGAAAGTTGTTTTAAAATGTATTCTCTATCTGAATCATGAAAGATATTTTTTGGGTTTCATGACCCTTTAACTGTCACATTGATTTTTATCATGGCAACCTTTATATCACATTTATGGTTACATATTACATTTTGTTGTGATTATATGTTTATTAATAAAGATATACCGTGCAGCACTTTGTAGCTAATGACAGTATGTTGGTGCTGACTTTTTCACAGGTCCTGATCTGCTCTGACAATATCTTTGCAAGAAATTATGTTGCTTCCATTGCTCGCAGCATGGGATTTATCCCAGTGGATATGGGAGCCCTTTACTCCGCAAGGGAAATTGAGAACATACCACTCCGGCTCCTGCCCTTCTGGAAAATCCCTGTGGTGCTTGGGGTCTGCCTCTTCTGTTTCTTTTACACGTACAATTTTATAATCGCTGTCTTGCACCCATATGTAGTTGAGAACAAGAACAAGTTCTACAAGCTTCCCATTGAGCTTATGAATGTAACGTTGCCTTGCGTGGCCTATGTCCTCCTGTCTCTGGTGTATCTTCCAGGCATCCTGGCAGCCTTTTACCAGCTGCATTACAACACTAAGTACCGGAGATTCCCTGACTGGTTGGACCAGTGGATGTTACATAGAAAACAGATCGGACTGGTCAGCTTTTTCTTCGCAGCTCTGCATGCGGTGTACAGTTTGTGTCTGCCCATGCGCCGGGCTGCCCGCTACCTCCTTATCAATGATGCATATAAACAGGTAAAATACCACAGTCCTTTCCTATGTGTATAATATGTAGGTGCTTATTATTATATTGTAAAGTTTCTCCAAATTCCATAGCACAGGATAGAGGGGAAGGGGTATGTAATGAGGCTGCTTCATAATAAAAAAGAACAGATACATAAAACAGATTAAAAAAAAACAAATGTAAGATGTACTTTTCATTTATATGCTCTTAAAATCATCATTTCCTCAGGTTAGAGGTAATACTATTATCACTGTTCAGACTCACATTCAGATGCCAGTAATTCCTGACTTATAAAACACATTTAGCTGAACATTAGTAGCTTTTTCCCCAAAATGTCTTCATACTTTTATATAAGTTGTTTTGTTTGTTTGTTTGTTTTATAAATTTCACCCATAGTGCAAAAAGTTATTTCTCCAACATTGGTGTGTCCGGTCCACGGCGTCATCCTTACTTGTGGGAATATCTCTTCCCCAACAGGAAATGGCAAAGAGTCCCAGCAAAAGCTGGCCATATAGTCCCTCCTAGGCTCCACCCACCCCAGTCATTCTCTTTGCCGTTGCACAGGCAACATCTCCACGGAGATGGTTAAGAGTATGTGGTGTTTAGTTGTAGTTTTTTATTCTACTATCAAGAGTTTGTTATTTTAAAATAGTGCTGGTATGTACTATTTACTCTGAAACAGAAAAAGATGAAGAGTTCTGTTTGTGAGAGGAAGATGATTTTAGCAGACAGTAACTAAAATCGTTTGCTGTTTCCACATAGGACTGTTGAGATGAAGTAACTTCAGTTGGGGGAAACAGTTAGCAGACTTTTCTGCTTAAGGTATGACTAGCCATATTTCTAACAAGACTGTGTAATGCTGGAAGGCTGTCATTTCCCCTCATGGGGACCGGTAAGCCATTTTCTTAGTCTCAAACAGAATAAAGGGCTTAATATGGGCTGTAAAACTGGTAGACACTGTTATGGGCAAAATCGATTGCTTTATTTGAGCATTTTATACATGTTTATGCTTGAAATTCACACTTATAAGCTTGGGGAACGTTTTTTTAACGTCAGGCACTGAGTTAGACACCTTTCCAGTCAGGAAGGGCCTTCCTAGTTGTAGGCTGAGCCTCATTTTCGCGCCATTACTGCGCAGTTACTTTTGAGAGCAAGACATGCAGATGCATGTGTGTGGATCTGAAAGTAGTTGGAACGGTTCCTAGAAGGCTTCATTTGGTATCGTATTCCCCCCTGGGTTTGGTAAAGTCGCAGCAAAGGCTGTAGCTGGGACTGTAGAGGGGTTAAAACTGTAACCGGCTCCGGTTTCGTTATTTTAAGGGTTAAAGCTCTGAAATTTGGTGTGCAATACTTTTAATGCTTTAAGACACTGTGGTGAAAATTTGGTAAATTTTGAACAATTCCTTCATACTTTTTCACATATTCAGTAATAAAGTGTGCACTGTTTAAAATTTAAAGAGACAGTAACGTTTTTGTTTTAAAACGGTTTTTGTGTTTTTTTGACAAGTTTAAGCCTGTTTAACATGTCTGTACCTTCAGATAAGCTATGTTCTATATGTATGAAAGTCAATGTGTCTCCCCCTTCAAAATTGTGTGATAATTGTGCCATAGCGTCCAAACAAAGTAAGGACAGTGCTGCCACAGATATTAAAATTGCCCAAGATGTTTCATCAGATGAAGGGAGTAGACATAGTTCTACATCATCTCCTTCTGTGTCTACGCCAGTTTTGCCCACACAGGAGGTCCCTAGTACTTCTAGCGCGCCAATGCTTATTACTATGCAACAATTGACGGCAGTAATGGATAACTCCATAGCAAATATTTTATCCAAAATGCCTACATATCAGAGAAAGCGCGATTGCTCTGTTTTAAACACTGAAGAGCAGGAGGGCGCTGATGATAATTGCTCTGTCATACCCTCACACCAATCTGAAGGGGCCATGAGGGAGGTTTTGTCAGATGGAGAAATTTCAGATTCAGGAAAAATTTCTCAACAAGCTGAACCTGATGTTGTGACATTTAAATTAGAGCATCTCCGCGCACTGCTTAAGGAGGTGTTATCTACGCTGGATGATTGTGACAACCTGGTCATTCCAGAAAAATTATGCAAGATGGACAAGTTCCTAGAGGTTCCGGTGCACCCAGACGCTTTTCCTATACCCAAGCGGGTGGCGGACATAGTGAATAAGGAGTGGGAGAAGCCCGGCATACCTTTTGTCCCCCCTCCTATATTTAAGAAATTATTTCCTATGGTCGACTCCAGAAAGGACTTATGGCAGACAGTCCCTAAGGTAGAGGGGGCAGTTTCTACTCTAAACAAGCGCACTACTATTCCTATCGAGGATAATTGTGCTTTCAAAGATCCTATGGAGAAAAAATTGGAGGGTTTGCTTAAAAAGATTTTTGTACAGCAAGGTTACCTCCTGCAACCCATTTCGTGCATTGTTCCTGTCACTACAGCAGCGTGGTTCTGGTTCGAGGAACTAGAAAAGTCGCTCAGTAGAGAGACTCCGTATGAGGAGGTTATGGACAGAGTTCACGCACTCAAGTTGGCTAATTCTTTTATTTTAGATGCCGCTTTGCAATTAGCTAGATTAGCGGCGAAAAATTCAGGGTTTGCAATTGTGGCGCGCAGAGCGCTTTGGCTAAAGTCTTGGTCAGCGGATGTATCTTCCAAGACAAAATTGCTTAATATCCCCTTCAAGGGTAAAACTCTCTTTGGGCCAGAATTGAAAGAGATTATCTCAGACATCATTGGGGGAAAGGGCCACGTCCTCCCACAAGATAGGCCTTTCAAAGCCAAGAATAAGTCTAATTTTCGTTCCTTTCGCAATTTCAGGAACGGACTGGCCTCTAACTCTGCATCCTCTAAGCAAGAGGGTAATGCTTCCCAAACCAAACCAGCCTGGAAACCGATGCAAGGCTGGAACAAGGGTAAGCAGGCCAAGAAGCCTGCTGCTGCTAACAAAACAGCAGGAAGGAGTAGCCCCCGATCCGGGACCGGATCTAGTAGGGGGCAGACTCTCTCTCTTTGCTCAGGCTTGGGCAAGAGATGCTCAGGATCCCTGGACACTAGAAATAGTTTCTCAGGGTTATCTTCTGGAATTCAAGGAACTACCCCCAAGGGGAAGGTTCCACATGTCTCACTTATCCTCAAACCAAATAAAGAGACAGGCATTCTTACATTGTGTAGATGTCACACTGGTATAGGAAATCTAAAATAAAGACACAGTTTTTTAAACAGGTCAGGTGAATCACAACTGCTGAGATGGAAGGTGGCAACAAATAGAGAGTGTATGTAGCAAGAAGATACTAAAAACCACAATAGTCACAGGGTGTGTGAAGGCGGCTTTCCTGTATCAGCAGGCTGTAATTAATGTATAGGAGGAGATTCGTTATGTTAACCCTATTGCAGGCTGAATAGAGTGGCTACACTCTAGTCTGCAGTGAAAACATATAACACAGTTCCTCCGGTAAGATAATAATCAGAATACCCAAATTTACATGAGAGAAATGGTCAGAATGAAGGTTCAATAATTAAATGAAGTTTCAGCAGGTTATTGTAAGTGAACATGGAGTATCACATATGAGGGTAGGTTTATGCGAAGGGTGGAACTGTGTCATAGTTAACAGAAGAACACTGACAAGAAGACATATGCAGTTTGAGGATGTTACAATGGTAAGCGTTATAGTGCTGGCACATATCAAGGCTGAGAGACAGAGGTTGTAACACTTACAGCGTAGTCGGAAGAGCAGGCTAGTGCTGTGGAGCGAGCGAGAGAGCAGCTGGCGTGTGACGTCACCGCGGTTGTTGCGGAGCTCCGTGGAAGTGCTGAGACAGGAGACAGGAGCGGTAGCGTCCAAGGTAAGTGTGAGTTAGCAATTCTCAGTGGTGGTTAGTAAATCACAGGTGCTTCAGAGGAAACTGAAGGTTGCAAGTATAAAGCAACAGCAGCAAAGTTCGTGAAAAGTTTGATTCCAAAGAAAAAGTTGTTGGCAGCAAATTTGAGTGAACAGAGTTCAGACAAAACTGGCTAGGCAATAGAAGTGTATTTCAATACTAAGCAAAGAATGAGTGAAATAGGTGTGCCTTAAATAGGGTGGAGACAGGTATGAGAAGCAGTGATCCTTAAAGGGACAGTACAACCAAGGATAGTGTATATGGCAGAGATGTATATCCTGACAGGATCCCCCCTTCAAAGAGCGACTCCGGAGCTCAGGGTCCAGGAGAGTCGGGATGCCGTTGATGAAAACGAGACACCAACCTGGGTGCGGAGATGTTAACAGAGGGTTCCCAGGAATCCTCATCAGGTGGGTAACCCTTCCAGCTAACCAGGTACTGTAATGCCCCATTCATCATGCGGGAATCTTTGATGGATCGAACCTCATATTCGATATCAGGGTCGACAGAAACCAGAGGAAGAGAAGAAGTTGAGGCGGAACCCCTCACTGCCCGGTAAGGTTTCAGAAGGGAGACATGAAATGTCGGGTGGATTTTCATAGTAGGAGGTAGGGTGAGACGAACAGCATTGGCATTGACGATATGCGCTATGGGATAAGGACCAACAAAGAGTGGGGATAACTTCTTGCAGGGAGTGTTCATACGTAAATGTTTTGTAGAAAGCCATACCAAGTCACCTACTTCATATTTTGGAGGAGTTGTCCTGCGTCTATCGTAGTACCTTTTGTAGAGCCTCTTTGCGTTTTCAATTGAGGATTCAATACGAGTGAAATTCGAGGAAATGCTTTGGGAAAGCTCAGCGATTGAAGGAGAAGAAGAATCTTGAGTAGGATACAATTGGAATGTTGGATGAAATCCGTAATTTGAGTAGAATGGAGTTTGATTAGTGGTGGCATGTAAGGTGTTGTTATAGCAAAATTCAGCGTATGGTAGCAAGTCCGCCCAAAGATGTTGTTCAGAGGAACAAAAAGACCTTAGGAATTGTTCCAGCCATTGGTTACAGCGTTCGGTCTGTCCATTTGACTGGGGATGGTATGCCGTTGTAAGCCGCCTGTCAATATGGAAGAGTTTGCAGAACTCCGACCAGAGTTTACTGGAGAATTGAGTGCCTCTGTCACTCAAAATGGTCTTTGGCAGGCCATGTAGCTTGATGACATTAGAAATAAGAAGTTGAACAGTTTCTATTGAGGTAGGTAGCTTATGGTACGGGATAAAATGACACATCTTTGTGAAAAGATCCACTACAACCATGATGGTGTTGTTCCTTGAGGAGAGAGGTAGGTCGACTATAAAGTCGAGAGCAATTTCGGACCACGGTGTCTTAGGAGTAGGTAAAGGTAGTAAAAGACCATATGGAGGTTGTTTATTCCTTTTTGATATGGTACAAATGGTGCAGGTGTGGACATGTTGGGATACATCGGCAGTCATATTTGGCCACCAATAACTCCTTTTCGCTAAATCCAGGGTCTTTTTTATACCAGGGTGACCCGCGAGTGGAGAGTCATGTAATGATTCCAGCAGAGGTAGACGGAGTATAGGAGGAATGTATAAACGGGAGCCATGATAATAACATCCATCGGACTTCAACTGTAGTTCCTGTAGTGGTTTCGAAAAATCCTTCTGTTGTTCTATATGAATAATAGGCCTGGTGTCGTATGTGAAACAGAGGAAATTTTCCGAAGGAATTATACTTTGTTGAGAGGGTAGTGAGATGGACTCAGGTGGTATGCGAGAAAGTGCATCAGCTTTCTGATTTTTTGTTGAAGGTCGATAGGTAATAAGGAAATTAAAACGTGAGAAAAACAAATTCCATCTAACTTGACGGGAGGTGAGTGTTCGGGAGGTTTTTAAATACTGAAGGTTACGGTGATCAGTATAGATGAGAGTAGGGTAGGTAGTACCCTCTAAAAGATGTCGCCAATGATCCAGGGATAGTTTAATTGCAAGTAATTCTTTGTCCCCGATAGGGTAGTTTTGTTCAGAGATGTTTAAGGTCCTGGAATAAAAAGCCACAGGATGGAGAGGTTTATCTAGATTCTCCCGTTGAGATAGTACTGCTCCAATTGCGAAGTTGGATGCATCAACCTCTAAAATGAACTGAAGTTTTGGGTCAGGAAAACGTAGAATGGGTGCACTGGTGAATTTCTGTTTGAGTGTATTAAAAGCTGACTGACACTCTTGAGTCCACTTGAATGGAATCTTGACTTTTGTGAGTGTGGTTAGAGGAATTGCCAATTTAGAAAAATCTTTGATAAACTTACGGTAGAAGTTTGCGAAACCCATAAAGGATTGAACCTGGCGTCTGGTCTTTGGGGTAGGCCAGTTCAGTACTGCATCAATTTTTTTATTCTCCATAAAAATTCCTGAAGGGGATATTTCATATCCAAGGAAAGATATGGTCTGGGAATTGAAAACACATTTTTCGGCTTTTGCATAGAGGAAATTGCTTCTAAGCCGGGAAAGAACTTGCCTCACATGTAGAATGTGCTGTTCTAACGTTTTTGAGTAGATGAGAATATCATCTAGATATATGACTATGTTGACATCAAGGAGGTCTCTAAAAAGATCGTTTATTAAGTGCTGAAAAGCAGCAGGCGCATTACACAACCCGAATGGCATGACTACGTACTCGAATAAACCATAACGGGTTCGGAACGCAGTCAGCCATTCGTCTCCTGATCTTATTCGGAGAAGGTTGTATGCACCCCTTAAATCCAGTTTTGTGAAAAACTTAGCTCCCTCTAATCTCTCAATAAGCTCTGGTATGAGGGGTAAAGGGTAGCGGTTCTTTACCGTAATTTTATTTAGCTGACGGTAATCGACTATAGGTCTAAGAGTGCCGTCTTTGTTTTTAACAAAAAATATTCTGGCCCCAGCCGGAGAGGTCGAGGGTCGGATGAACCCTTTTCTAAGGTTCTCTTCTAAATATGTCTTTAGGTGTGTTAGCTCAGTATGAGATAGGGGAAATATGTGCCCAATCGGGATCTCTGACCCAGGGAGTATGTCTATGGGGCAGTCGTATTTTCTATGTGGAGGCAGACTCTCTGCCTCCTTTTTGCTAAAAACATCAGAAAAATCGCTATAAACCTCTGGTATGGGTGGTATGTCCGGAGTGGCAGAAGTTTGTAATACTGTACTGGGGAGACAAGTACTTTGGCAGTATGATGAATTGTAAGTAAGTGTGGAATTGAACCAGTCTATCTGGGGGTTGTGTGTATGCAACCATTGCATCCCCAAAACCACCTGAGAGACCGGGCAATTTATTACATCGAAAGAGACATATTCTCTATGCTGCTCATGAGAGACCACAAGTAGGGGTATGGTATGAAATTCAACAGGCCCAGAAGAAATATTTTTTCCATCTATCCCTCTCAAATAAACAGGAGATTGTTTCTGCATCAGTGGTATTTTATTTACAGTGCAAAATTCCTTATCTATATAAGAAGCCGTGGCACCGGAATCAATTATCGCGGTGGCGTGAAGACGAAGTTGTTCCCACTGTAACAGAAGAGGGATTTTTATGTAAGTAACTGAACTCTGTTGAGTAGTACAACAATAAAAATCTGATAAGGTCTTACCCTTGTTTTGTTTTAGGAGGGAAGGGCAGTCTTTCACAGTGTGTTCGTCAGAGGCACAGTACAGGCATAGATTATTGGATCGACGTCTGAGCTTCTCTTGAGGAGACAGAGGACCTTTGATGAAGGCAATGTCCATGGGTTCAGGGGTGTTTTTGTGTAGTGAAGAGGCATGTGTGGGGTAGGATGCTTTCCTAGGGTTAGAGTCATGCCCAGTCTTTTCTTGGTACCTTTCCCTGAGGCGCCTGTATATTGTAATACTAAGGGACATGAGCTCTTCTAAGGTATCTGGGATGTCTGTGCGAGACAACTCGTCTTTTATTCCCTCAGAGAGGCCGAGTCTGAACTGGTTCCTAAGGGACAGATTGTTCCATTGAGAGTCCTTAGCCCATTTTTTAAATTCTGTGATGTAGTCTTCGACTACCCTCTTCTTTTGTTTAAGGCCACGCATGGCGTTTTCAGCTGTAAGCTGTTTGTATGGATCCTCATACAATTGACCCATTGCGACAAAAAAATTATCCAAAGAATTTAATATCTCTTCATTATTCTCAAAGTAAGTGTTTGCCCATGTACGGGGTTCACCTCTAAGGTAAGATATGGTCGTGAGTACTCTAATCCTATCGTTTGGGTAGGTATGAGGTCTTAAAGCAAACATTAACAGGCATGCATTTTTAAACTCTCTGTAGAGAGTCCTGTCTCCATGGAAACAATCTGGAGGGCTAACCTGGGGTTCATATATATGTGTTCTTTTGTCTACTACATCCCTAATGTATGCTTTGAGGTTATCATTCTCCACTTTTAATGCGTTGAGACCATTTGTTAACAAATCTACTCTTTGTGTTAATGCGTGCATGTGAGTGTTAATCTCAGCTGGATCCATAGGTTTTAAAAGGCTTAGTATTCTGTCACACTGGTATAGGAAATCTAAAATAAAGACACAGTTTTTTAAACAGGTCAGGTGAATCACAACTGCTGAGATGGAAGGTGGCAACAAATAGAGAGTGTATGTAGCAAGAAGATACTAAAAACCACAATAGTCACAGGGTGTGTGAAGGCGGCTTTCCTGTATCAGCAGGCTGTAATTAATGTATAGGAGGAGATTTGTTATGTTAACCCTATTGCAGGCTGAATAGAGTGGCTACACTCTAGTCTGCAGTGAAAACATATAACACAGTTCCTCCGGTAAGATAATAATCAGAATACCCAAATTTACATGAGAGAAATGGTCAGAATGAAGGTTCAATAATTAAATGAAGTTTCAGCAGGTTATTGTAAGTGAACATGGAGTATCACATATGAGGGTAGGTTTATGCGAAGGGTGGAACTGTGTCATAGTTAACAGAAGAACACTGACAAGAAGACATATGCAGTTTGAGGATGTTACAATGGTAAGCGTTATAGTGCTGGCACATATCAAGGCTGAGAGACAGAGGTTGTAACACTTACAGCGTAGTCGGAAGAGCAGGCTAGTGCTGTGGAGCGAGCGAGAGAGCAGCTGGCGTGTGACGTCACCGCGGTTGTTGCGGAGCTCCGTGGAAGTGCTGAGACAGGAGACAGGAGCGGTAGCGTCCAAGGTAAGTGTGAGTTAGCAATTCTCAGTGGTGGTTAGTAAATCACAGGTGCTTCAGAGGAAACTGAAGGTTGCAAGTATAAAGCAACAGCAGCAAAGTTCGTGAAAAGTTTGATTCCAAAGAAAAAGTTGTTGGCAGCAAATTTGAGTGAACAGAGTTCAGACAAAACTGGCTAGGCAATAGAAGTGTATTTCAATACTAAGCAAAGAATGAGTGAAATAGGTGTGCCTTAAATAGGGTGGAGACAGGTATGAGAAGCAGTGATCCTTAAAGGGACAGTACAACCAAGGATAGTGTATATGGCAGAGATGTATATCCTGACAGTAGAAGACCTGTTAAAGATGGGAGTGATACACCCAGTTCCAACGGCGGAACAAGGAATGGGATTTTACTCAAATCTGTTTATAGTTCCCAAAAAAGAGGGAACTTTCAGACCAATTGTGGATTTAAAGATCCTAAACAAATTTCTCAGAGTACCATCGTTCAAAATGGAAACCATTCGAACGATTCTACCCACAATCCAGGAAGGTCAATTTATGACTACCGTGGATCTAAAGGATGCGTATCTACATATTCCTATCCACAAAGAACATAATCAGTTCCTAAGGTTCGCCTTTCTGGACAAACATTTCCAGTTTGTGGCCCTCCCATTCGGGTTAGCCACTGCTCCAAGGATTTTCACAAAGGTACTCGGATCCCTTCTAGCAGTTCTAAGACCAAGGGGCATTGCAGTAGTACCGTACTTGGACGACATTCTAATACAAGCGTCGTCTCTTTCAAAGGCAAAGGCTCACACAGACATCGTTCTGGCCTTTCTCCGATCTCACGGATGGAAGGTGAACATAGAAAAAAGTTCTCTGTCTCCGTCGACAAGAGTTCCCTTCTTGGGAACAATAATAGATTCGTTAAAAATGAGGATTTTCCTGACAGAAGTCAGAAAGTCAAAACTTCTAAACGCTTGTCAAGTTCTTCATTCTATTCCTCGTCCTTCCGTAGCTCAGTGCATGGAAGTAGTAGGGTTGATGGTTGCAGCAATGGACATAGTTCCTTTTGCGCGAATTCATCTAAGACCATTACAACTGTGCATGCTGAAACAGTGGAATGGGGACTATACAGACTTGTCTCCTGTGATTCAAGTTTATCAGAAGACCAGAGACTCACTCCGTTGGTGGCTAACCCTGGACCACCTGTCCCAGGGAATGAGCTTCCGCAGACCAGAGTGGGTCATCGTCACGACCGACGCCAGTCTAATAGGTTGGGGCGCGGTCTGGGAATCCCTGAAAGCTCAGGGACTATGGTCTCGGGAAGAGTCTCTTCTCCCGATAAACATTTTGGAACTGAGAGCGATATTCAATGCTCTCAGGGCTTGGCCTCAACTAGCAAAGGCCAGATTCATAAGATTCCAATCAGACAACATGACGACTGTTGCTTATATCAATCATCAGGGGGGAACAAGGAGTTCCCTGGCGATGAAAGAAGTGACCAAAATAATAAAATGGGCGGAGGATCACTCCTGCCACCTATCTGCGATCCACATCCCAGGTGTGGAAAACTGGGAGGCGGATTATCTGAGTCGTCAAACATTCCATCCGGGGGAGTGGGAACTCCACCCGGAGATCTTTGCCCAGTTGACTCAATTATGGGGCATTCCAGATATGGATCTGATGGCGTCTCGTCAGAACTTCAAGGTTCCTTGCTACAGGTCCAGATCCAGGGATCCCAAGGCGACTCTAGTGGTTGCACTAGTAGCGCCTTGGACCTTCAACCTAGCCTATGTGTTTCCACTGTTTCCTCTCATTCCCAGGCTGGTAGCCAGGATCAAGCATGAGAGGGCCTCGGTGATCTTGATAGCTCCTGCGTGGCAACGCAGGACTTGGTATGCAGACCTGGTGAATATGTCATCGGTTCCACCATGGAAGCTACCTTTGAGACAGGATCTTCTTGTACAGGGTCCATTCGAACATCCAAATCTGGTCTCCCTCCAGCTGACGGCTTGGAAATTGAACGATTGATTCTATCAAAGCGTGGGTTTTCAGATTCTGTGATAGATACTCTAGTTCAAGCCAGAAAACCGGTAACTAGAAAAATTTACCATAAAATATGGAAAAGATATATCTGCTGGTGTGAATCCAAAGGATTCTTATGGAATAAGATCAAAATCCCTAAGATCCTTTCCTTTCTACAAGAAGGTTTGGATAAAGGATTATCAGCGAGTTCTCTAAAGGGACAGATTTCTGCTTTATCTGTCTTATTACACAAACGACTGGCAGCTGTGCCAGATGTTCAAGCATTTGTTCAGGCTCTGGTTAGGATCAAGCCTGTTTACAGACCTTTGACTCCTCCCTGGAGTTTAAATCTAGTTCTTTCAGTTTTTCAAGGGGTTCCGTTTGAACCTCTACATTCCATAGATATTAAGTTGTTATCTTGGAAAGTTCTGTTTTTGGTTGCTATTTCTTCTGCTAGAAGAGTTTCTGAGTTATCTGCTCTGCAGTGTTCTCCGCCCTATCTGGTGTTCCATGCAGATAAGGTTGTTTTGCGTACTAAGCCTGGTTTTCTTCCAAAGGTTGTTTCTAACAAAAATATTAACCAGGAGATAGTTGTACCTTCTTTGTGTCCGAATCCAGTTTCAAAGAAGGAGCGTTTGTTACACAATTTAGACGTAGTCCGTGCTCTAAAATTCTATTTAGAAGCTACAAAAGAGTTCAGACAAACTTCTTCTTTGTTTGTCGTCTATTCTGGTAAAAGGAGAGGTCAAAAAGCGACTTCTACCTCTCTTTCCTTTTGGCTTAAAAGCATCATCCGATTGGCTTACGAGACTGCCGGACGGCAGCCTCCTGAAAGAATCACAGCTCACTCCACTAGGGCTGTGGCTTCCACATGGGCCTTCAAGAACGAGGCTTCTGTTGATCAGATATGTAAGGCAGCGACTTGGTCTTCACTGCACACTTTTGCCAAATTTTACAAATTTGATACTTTTGCTTCTTCGGAGGCTATTTTTGGGAGAAAGGTTTTGCAAGCCGTGGTGCCTTCTGTTTAGGTAACCTGATTTGCTCCCTCCCTTCATCCGTGTCCTAAAGCTTTGGTATTGGTTCCCACAAGTAAGGATGACGCCGTGGACCGGACACACCAATGTTGGAGAAAACAGAATTTATGCTTACCCGATAAATTACTTTCTCCAACGGTGTGTCCGGTCCACGGCCCGCCCTGGTTTTTTAATCAGGTTTGATGAATTACTTTCTCTAACTACAGTCACCACGGCACCCTATAGTTTCTCCTGTTTTTTCCTCCTGTCCGTCGGTCGAATGACTGGGGTGGGCGGAGCCTAGGAGGGACTATATGGCCAGCTTTTGCTGGGGCTCTTTGCCATTTCCTGTTGGGGAAGAGAATATCCCACAAGTAAGGATGACGCCGTGGACCAGACACACCGTTGGAGAAAGTAATTTATCAGGTAAGCATAAATTCTGTTTTTCCTGTAAGTCAAAATCACTTTATTATGTATTGCAGGGCAGCCAGACTCTACTGTGTGTCTTTAGGGAGTATTTAAAAATGGGACATCACTTTTCACAATTATCAGATGCATCATATTTTTGTATATATATATATATATATATATATATATATATATATATATATATATATATGTATTTATGTGTTAATGTGTATATACACATATAAACACATAAATATATATGTATATAGTCATATACATATATATTTACAGGGAACACACATTTCCCATAGACCGCAATGTCGCACTTTTTTTTTCTAAAACCCCACTCCCACCAACTTTAGATGCCAAAAAACTGCTTAGTGCAGTTTTTTTTTTAATGCTAAATTTTTTATTTTAAAAGAATGCTACATTTTTTTAAAATTACATTGCCCTCTATTTTTGAGGGCATTTGGTGTATTTTCTGAGCGCTAATTGCTACTGTGATCTCGCAGTAGCAATAACCAGCTACTTTTAATGGCTGGTTAATTATCGCACGCCGGCAAATTGTGTGATAATTTAGCATTCCACTTGTAATCTAGCACTTTACAGTTACAGTTGAGCAAACCCATAATAGTTTGTCTGAACATATTGGCAAATAGATGAAGACTCCAGAAATAAGCACAAAAAAAACCCTGTATCTCTCAAATATCGAATTCCCGTTATCGCCTTCAAGGTTTTGTAAACGCAAAACAATATGTCACAGCTCACACTGAACATTTCTACACATTCACAAACATACACCTGTAATATAAGGGATATTCTAGTGCAGATGTTCTAATTTGCTAGAGCATGTAATTTCTTTCCTAAGATATGGAGAGTCCTCAATTACTAGTGGGAATATCACTCCTGGCCAGCAAGAGGCGGCAAAGAGCACCACAGCAAAGCTGTTAAGTGTCACTCCCCTACCCATAATCCTCAGTCATTCACTTTGCCTCTGTTAATGAAGGAGGTGACATTTTGGTGTCTGAAGAAAATTGGATTTTTTTCGCTACAAGCAAGTTTTTTTTTGGCATAGCTGTAGTCCACGTCAATCTCTACAGTAGAGTAGTGGTGGCTTTAAAGCAGTTAGGAACTTGTAAGGTGAGACAAGGGAGACCGTTTGTTTTCTGTTACATTTTACCCGGCTGGACTTGCTGGGCAGTTCCTGTTCAGTGCCGGGTTTGCCGGTCACATGACTTGCCTACTCGATGCGGAGTGGAGCGGCACAGTTTCTCCTCTGTGTCGGCTTGGTTCTCAGAGTCTCTCTGCTATTGTTTGAAAGTGTGGTAAGACTCCTCAGTAAACCTGAGGTGTAAAGTTGCCTGTACTGGTTCAGGGTATAGCTTGTATTGCGCATATAATAGTAGGTACTTTAACTACTTTTTTGTCCAAATTTTTTTTTCTCTGTGTGGGAATTTTTAGCTCAGGTTTTGAACAAATGTTTATTATGCCTACAAGCCCAAATTGTTTTGTCCATGGAATTTTGTGACTCATGTTTAGCTAGAACGCTAAAGTATAAGGATAAATGATTGCCCTCTGAGCCATACGTTTCTCAGGATGATGCTGTTCAGGCAATGTCACAGTTTTTTCCTCAAATGTCCCAAGCCTCTATGGCATCACATGCAGTGCTCTGTGATTCCTCTCAGCCTACTGGAGGAGTTTATTTGCCTGCAGATATTGCTGCTCATGTATCCTCTGCGGTATCTGTGGCATTATCTGCTTTTCCTATGCTAAAGGGAAAACGCAAAGGAAAATTAGGGATTCAGATAGTAAGGTTTCCGTTCCAACTTCTGCTACTCATGTTGCCCTCCTTCATAAGTCTGATGAGGATACGTCGGTAGCCTCTGAGGGTGAAATCTCAGATTCGGACAGTATAATTCCTTATTCTGATGCTGAATACACCTTTGTGTATTATTAATGGAGGTTTTGGCTCCTTTGGACGACTCAGATACACCTGTCCATTGTCAACCCTAAGAAATCTAGTAAACTTAATAAATACGATGTTCCTTCCTCTGTGAAAGGGTTTCCTGTTCCAGACTGTGCAACGGAAATTATTGCACAGGAATGGGAGAAGCCAAAGATACCTTTTTTCCCTGTCTCCTGTCTTTTAAAAAGAGGTTTCCTGTTGCTGACTCCATTAAAGATTCATGGTGCACGGTGCCTAAAGTAGAAGGGGCCATTTCTACTCTGGCTAAGAGAACTACTATTCCTATAGAGGATAGCTGCTCTTTTAAGGATACAATGGACAAAAAGCTGGAGGCTTATTTGAAGATGTATGTTCATCAGGGTCTTCAATGGCAACCTGCAGTTTGTATTGCCACTGTGTCAAGTGCGGCATCTTATTGGTACAACGCCTTTATTCCTTTATTTCTGATGCTACCATGCAAGTTATTAAACTGGGAGCCAAGATATCTGGCTTCGCTGTGCTAGCCCGCAGGGCGTAATGGCTAAAATCTTGGTTAGCTGATGTTACTTCCAAGTCCAAGCTTCTGGCGCTTCCTTACAAGGGTAAGACCTTGTCTGGACCTGGTCTGGCAGAAATAATTTCTGACATTACTGGTGGAAAAGGATCTTTCTTTTACAAAGATATGACGAGTCCACGGATTTCATCCTTACTTGTGGGATATTAACCTCCTGCTAACAGGAAGTGGCAAAGAGCACCACAGCAGAGCTGTATATATATAGCCCTTCCCCTCCACCCTCAGTCATTCTCTTTGCCTGTGTTATACTAGGAAGACATGGTAAAGTGAGGTGTTAGTTTTAGTTTCTTCAATCAAGAAGTTTTTTATTTTAAATGGTACCGGTGCATACTATTTTCCTCAGGGGGATATGGAAGAAGATTTCTGCCCTGAGGTTTGATGATCTTAGCATTTGTAACTAAGATCCACGCTGGTTCCCACAAGACTTTTGAAGGTAACCATGAGACATCTTCAGTGTGGAGACTGGTTTCATGCTACAAGCAGCATTAAGGTATGTGCAGCCTTTTTTTCTGAGGAGACTTGGTGTATCAGAACTGGCTGGCATTATTTCCCTGTATGGGAATCGGGTAAGCAGTAAAACCTATTTTAATAAGAGGGGTGTTACTGGAGTCCCTATTTTATATTTATCATTAGTTGATATTTGGGCATTAGGTGACATGGGAGACAATATAAAAAACAATGTTTTATGTTTTTTATTTTTTGGCACTTAAAACTTATTGGTTTTATGCTTGAGGGTTATATTGTGTGTGTATTTTTACTTTAGTGCAAAACTGCATTTCCATGCGGTGTTGTTTGGGCCTACTCCAACTTTTGACCTTAAGGGGCGGAGCCTATTTTGGCACAATTTCTTCAGGCTTCGCAGCAGCAAACAGTAACTCGGTGGCTCCTGGACTGTGTAGCTGGTCTGAAGGGTTGGAAACTTGATTCGAGTACCCTGGGGGCAGGTAGGCGCCACGCAGAGTGTATTTTTATCTATCTTTTGACTACATGTTGATATAAGTACTTCTTAAGCCTTATTTCTGCCCTTGCTTCTGGGTGCAGTAATTTTTGGATTATCCATCGATATTAAGTTAAATTTGGGAATAATTTAACGTTTTTTGTGCATTTTGGAAAAATTGTTCACTTTTTCTTTTCTTAAAGGCACAGTACACGTTTTTTTAATGTTTATTTTATGCTATAAATAAGTGTTTAAACGACTTTTGTGGTGTTACTAGTCTGTTCAACATGTCTGACATTGAGGTTTCTCATTGTTCTATGTGTTTAGAAGCTATTGTGCAGCCCCCTCTAACATTGTGTAACTTTTGTACTGAAAGGGCTTTACAATGTAAAAAGCATATTTAAAAAAAGTAAGTGTGCCTAGGGATGATTCTCAGTCTGAAGAGAATCAGGATATGCCTTACAATTCTCCCCAAGTGTCACAACCTTTTATGCCCACACAAGCGACGCCTAGTACTTCTAGTGCGTCTAATTCCTTTACTCTGCAGGAGATGGCTGCAGTTATGTTTACTACCCTTACAGAGGTATTGTCTAAATTACCAGTGTTGCAGGTTAAACGCAGTAGGTCAAGTATTAATATAAATACTGAATCCTCTGATGCTTTATTAGCTATTTCCGATGTTCCCTCACAGTGCTCTGAGTTGGGGATTGGGGAATAACTGTCCGAGGGTGAAATTTCTGATTCAGGGAATGTTTTGCCTCAGACAGATTCGGATGCTATGTCATTTAAATTTAAGCTTGATCACCTCTGCCTGTTGCTTAGGGAGGTTTTAGCGACTCTGGATGATTGTGATCCTATTGTGATTCCTCCAGAGAAATTGTGTAAAATGGATTAACATTTGGAAGTTCCTACTTACACTGATGTCGCTAAGAGAATTTCGGAAATTATTAGTAAGGAATCGGATAGACCAGGTATACCGTTTTCTCCCTTTCCTAATTTTAAGAAAATGTTTCCTATATCCGATACCATTCAGGACTCATGGTCCCTAAGGTAGAGGGAGCTATGTCTTCCCTAGCTAAGCATACTACTATACCCATTGAGGATAGTTGTGCTTTCGAGGATCCTATGGATAAGAAATTAGAGGGTCTACTAAAGAAATTATTTGTTAATCAGGGATTTCTTTTACAACCTACTGCTTGCATTGTTCCAGTAACTACTGCAGCAGCTTTTTGGTTTGAGGCTCTAGAAGAGTCTCTTAAGGTTGAGACTCCATTAGATGACATTCTAGATAGAATTAAGGCTCTTAAGCTAGCTAATTCTTTTATTACTGATGCCGCTTTTCAAATTGCTAAATTAGCGGCAAAAAATGCAGGATTTGCTATTTTAGCACGTAGAGCATTGTGGCTCAAATCTTGGTCTGCTGATGTGTCATCAAAACATAAGCTTTTAGCTATTCCCTTTAATGTTAAGACCCTTTTTGTGCCAGAATTGAAGGAGATCATTTCTGATATTACAGGAGGTAAGGGCCATGCCCTACCTCAGGATAGGTCGGTTAAAATGAGTGGTAAACAGAATAATTTTCGTTCCTTTCAGAACTTTAAAGGAGGACCCCCCGCTTCTTCTTCTTCCACAAAGCAGCATGAAGGGGTGGCCCCCGATCCGGGACCGGATCTAGTAGGGGGCAGACTTTCTTTCTTTGCTCAGGCTTGGGCAAGTGATGTTCAGGATTCCTGGGCACTAGAAATAGTGACCCACGGTTATCAATTGGAATTCAAGTATTTTCTCCCAAAAGGGAGATTTCATCATTCAAAATTATCTGCAAACCAGATAAAGAGAGAGGCGTTCTTACGCTGTGTAAAAGACCTTTTCACTATGGGAGTAATCTGTCCTGTTCCAAAATTGGAACAGGGACAGGGGTTTTACTCAAACCTATTTGTGGTCCCCAAAAAAGAGGGAACGTTCAGACCCATTTTTTGACCTCGTGTCTAAACAAATTTCTAAGAGTTCCATCATTCAAGATGGAGACAATTCGAACGATTTTGCCAGTGATCCAGGAGGGTCAATATATGACTACCGTGGATTTGAAGGATGCTTACCTTCATATTCCAATCCAAAAAATCATCGGTTTCTAAGGTTTGCTTTCTTGGACAAACATTATCAGTTTGTGGCTCTTCCTTTCGGGTTGGCACAGCACCAAGAATCTTCACAAAGGTTCTAGGGTCTCTTTTGGCGGTTCTCAGACCGCAAGGGATAGCGGTGGCGCCTTATCTGGACGATATTCTGATTCAGGCGTTAACATATCATCTGACCATAACTCACACGGACACAGTATTGTATTTTCTGAGGTGAACATAGAGAAGAGTTCACTTGTTCCACAGACGAGGGTTCCTTTTCTGGGAACTCTGATAGCCATGAAAGTATTTCTGATGGAGGTCAGAAAATCAAAGATTTTGAATACTTGCCGAGCACTTCTCTTCATTCCTCGGCCATCAGTGGCTCAGTGTATGGAGGTAATCGGATTAATGGTAGCGGCAATGGTCCTTTCCAACATCCAAATCTAATTTCTCTACAACTGACTGCATGGAGATTGAACGCTTGATTTTATCGAAGCGAGGATTCTCTGGTTCAGTTATCAATACTTTGATACAGGCTAGAAAGCCTGTCACTAGAAAAATCTATCATAAGATATGGCGTAAATTTCTTTTTGGTGTGAATCCAAGGGTTACTCATGGAGTAAAGTTAGGATTCCTAGGATTTTGTCTTTTCTCCAAGAAGGATTGGAGAAAGGGTTATCAGCAAGTTCCTTATAGGGACAAATTTCAGCTTTGTCAATTCTGTTTCACAAACGTTTGGCAAATGTATCAGATGTTCAATCTTTTTGTCAGGCTCTATCTAGAATTAAGCCTGTATTTAGACCTATTACTCCTCCCTGGAGTTTGAATTTAGTTCTTCGAGTTCTGCAAGGGGTTCCGTTTGAACCTATGCATTCCATAGATATTAAACTATTATCTTGGAAAGTTCTGTTTTTGGTTGCTATTTCTTCTGCTCGAAGAGTTTCTGAGCTTTCAGCATTATAGTGTGATTCACCTTATCTCATATTTCATTCTGATAAGGTGGTTTTTACGTACCAAACCTGGGTTCCTTCCTAAGGTTGTTTTGAATAAGAATATTAATCAGGAAATTGTTGTTCCTTCCTTGTGTCCTAATCCTTCTTCTAAGAAGGAGCGTCTGTTATATAACTTGGACGTGGTCCATGCCTTAAAGTTTTACTTACAGGCAACTAAGGATTTCCATCAATCATCTTCATTATTCATTGTTTATTCTGGAAAGCGTAGGGGTCAGAAAGCTACGGCTACCTCTCTTTCTTTTTGGCTGAGAAGTATCATCCGCCTGGCATATGAGACTGCTGGACAGCAGCCTCCTGAAAGAATTACGTCTCATTCTTCTAGGGCTGTGGCTTCCACATGGGCTTTTAAAAACGATGCATCTGTGGAACAGATTTCTAAGGCTGCGACTTGGTCGTCCCTTCACACTTTTTCCAAATTTTACAAATTTGATACTTTTGCTTCTTCTGAGGCTATCTTTGGGAGAAAGGTTCTTCAAGCAGTGGTGCCTTCCGTTTAGGTTCCTGTCTATTGCTTTGGTATTGGTTTCCCACAAGTAAGGATGAAATCTGTGGACTCGTCATATCTTTGTAAAAGAAAACTAAATTTATGCTTACCTGATAAATTACTTTCTTTTATGATATGACGAGTCCACGGCCCAACCTGTTCTTTTTAAGACAGTTTTTCTTTATATTTTTTGTAAACTTCAGTCACCTCTGCACCTTTTTAGCCTTTCCTTTTTCTCTTCCTATACCTTCAGCCAAATGACTGAGGGTGGAGGGGAAGGGGAGGGGCTATATATACAGCTCTGCTGTGGTGCTCTTTGCCACTTCCTGTTAGCAGGAGGTTAATATCCCACAAGTAAGGATGAAATCCGTGGACTCGTCATATCGTAAAAGAAAGTAATTTATCAGGTAAGCATAAATTTAGTTTTTCTACCACAAGACAAGAAGAATAGATCTAAAGGACGTCAAAGTAATTTTTGTTCCTTTCGTAAATTCAAAGGAAATTCTTCCTCTCCCTCTTCCAAGCAGGAACAGTCCAAGTCTTCTTGGAAACCCAATCAGTCTTGGAACAAGGGGAAGCAATCTAAGAAACCCGCAGCTGAGGTTTGCCCCCGATCCGGGATCGGATCAAGTGGGGGGCAGACTTTCTCTGTTTTATCAAGCAGGATATGAGATGTTCCAGATCCCTGGCCCTGTGGACATCGTATCTCGGGGTTACAGAATAGAATTCAAGACTTTTCCTCCCAGAGGCAGGTTCCACCTCTCAAGATTATCTACAGACCAGATAAAAAGAGAGGCATTCTTGAATTGCGTTCGGGACCTTTCTTCCCTGGGAGTGATAGTTGCAGTTCCTGTAAGGGAACAGGGTTTAGTATTCTATTCAAATCTGTTTGTGGTTCCCAAAAAAGAGGAAACTTTTTGTCCTATTCTAGACCTAAAGTGTCTCAACAATTTTATCAGGGTACCGTCCTTCAAAATGGAAACCATTCGTTCCATTCTTCCCTTGGTCTGAGAGGGTCAGTTCATGACAACCATAGACTGGAAGGATGCGTATCTTCATGTTGCCATTCACAGGGATCATCACAAGTTCCTGAGATTCGCATTTCTAGACAAACATTTTCAGTTTGTGGCTCTTCCGTTTGGCTTTGCCACAGCTCCCAGAATTTTCACAAAGGTTCTGGGGGCTCTCTTGGCAGTGTTCAGGCCTCAGGGAATTGCAGTGGCACCCTACCTGGACAACATATTGATTCAGGCGCCATCTTTTCAACAAGCAAACTCTCATAGAGAGATCTTGTTGTCTTTTCTACATTTCCACAGATAGAAAGTGAATTTGGAAAAGAGTTCCCTTGTTCCAGCTACAAGGGTAGTTTTCTTAGGGACCATAATAGATTCTCTATCTATGAAAATTTTTCTGACGGAGGTCAGAAAATCCAAAATTCTTTCCTCTTGCCTCTCTCTGCAGTCTACTGTTCGACCATCCATTGCTCAATGTATGGAGGTAATTGGTCTGATGGTTGCTTCCATGGACATCATTCCCTTTGCTTGATACTATTTGAGAGCTATGCAGTTATGCATGCTCAGGCAATGGAACAGGGTCCATTTGGATCTGTCTCAGAGGATAGATCTAGATCAGTCGACAAGAGACTCTCTCCCGTGGTGGCTTTCTCAGGAGCATCTGTCTCGGGGCACATGCTTCTGAAGACCTTCCTGGGTGATTGTAACCACGGACGCCAGCCTGCTGGGCTGGGGAGCAGTCTGGGATTCGTTAAAGGCACAGGGACTATGGACTCAGGAGGAGTCTGCTCTCCCATAAATATTTTGGAGTTGAGAGTGATTTAAAATGCTCTAATGGCTTGACCTCAGTTGTCCTTAGCCCGGTTTATCAGTTTCCAGTTGCACAATATCACCTCAGTGGCTTACATCAATACCAGGGAGGAACTCTGAGTTCCTTAGCCATGAAGGAGGTGGCTCGGATTGTTCAGTTGGCGGAAGCTCACAATTGCTGTCTTTCTGCCATCCACATTCAAGGTGTGGACAACTGGGAAGCGGACTTCCTAAGCAGATATACATTTCATCCCATCAGGAGGTGTTCTCCAGGATAACCCTTAAATGAGGGATGCCGGTGATGGATCTGATGGCATCTCGATAGAATGCCAAGCTTCCAAGGTACGGTTCAAGGTCGAGAGATCCGCAGGCCGCCCTGATAGATGCTCTGGCGGTTCCTTGGGATTTCAGTCTGGCATATCTGTTTCCTCCGTTTGCTCTCCTTCCACGGGTCATTGCTTGTATCAAACAGGAGAGAGCGTCTGTAATTCTAATAGCTCCTGCGTGGCCTCGCAGGATCTGGTATGCAGACCTAGTGAAGATGTCATCTCTTTCACCTTGGAGGCTGCCTCTGAGGAAAGACCTTATATCTCAGGGTCCATTCCTTCATCCAAACCTTGTTTCTCTGAAGCTGACTGCTTGCAGATTAAAAGTTATTAGTTCTGTCTAAGCGTGGTTTTTATGAGTCGGTCATTGAGACCATGATTCAGGCTCACAAGCCTGTTACTAGAAAGATTTACCATAAGGTATGACGTAAATACCTTTATTAGTGCGAATCCAAGGGCTAATATTGGAGTAGGGTCAGGATTCCTAGGATTTTGTCTTTTCTCCAGGAATTGTCAGCCAGTTCTCTGAAGGGTCAGATTTCTGCATAATCTATTTTGTTGCATAAGCGTCTGGCGGATGTGCCAGACGTTCAATTCTTTTGTCAGGCCCTGGTCAGAATCAGGCCTGTGTTTAAGTCTGTTGCTCCTCCTTGGAGCCTTAACCTTGTTCTTAAAGTTTTGCAGTAGGCTCCGTTTGAGCCATTCCATTCCATAGATATAAAGTTGTTATTTTGGAAGGTTTTGTTTCTTATTGCTATTTCTTCTGCTCAGGGAGTCTCAGAACTCTCGGCTTTGCAGTGTGATTCGCCTTACCTTATTTTTCATGCTGATAAGGCGGTTCTTCGTACTAAAGTGGGATTTCTCCCTAAAGTAGTTTCAGATATAGAAGGAACAACAATTTCCTGATTAATATTTCTATGTCCTAATCCTCCTCCTCATAATGAACGTTTGTTACACAACTAAAATTCTACCTTCAGGCGACTAAGGATTTTTGCAGTCCTCTATCCTGTTTGTTTGTTTCTCTGGAAAGCGTAAAGGTCAGAAAGCTACTGCTACTTCTCTTTCTCTCTGGTTGAGAAGTATAATTAATTTTGCTTATGTGACTGCTAGTCAGCAGCCTCTTGAGAGAATTACAAGGCTGCAACTTGGTTCTCTCTGGATACTTTATTCAAATGTTATACTTTTGCCTCGGCTGAGTGGTGGTGCCTTCTGTTTAAGTATGCCTTCTTTTGTTTTCCCTCCCTAGTCATCTGTGTCCTCTAGCTTGAGTATTGGTTCCCACTAGTAATTGATGATGTGGTGGACTCTCCATATCATAGGAAAGAAAACAAAATTTATGCTTCCCTGATAAATTTGATGACGCCGTGGACTCTCCATATCCGGAAATAAATAAATTTATCAGGTAAGTATAAATTTTGTTTTTTGCACTGTTGAGATTTCAGTGAATTGAAGCATAACATTTTTGCAGTCACCACTTCCATAGTTTGGTTATGTATCCTCTTGGGAACTGTAAAAAGTAAAATTTAGTAAGTTACACATATTCAAACAGGAACTTTTTGGGAGAAAAAAACCCCCCAAAATTTCTAGAAGTTTAATTAATTCTATTCTCTGGTATGTATTGTCTGTCTGTTTTCTGTAGGTGTTTTCTGAGCTTCGTCTTTTTTTCTTTTTTTTTCTTTCTTTTTTTTTAACCTCACAAGATTAAACAAGATATTAGTAATGGCTGGGTAGAAGAGGAGGTCTGGAGGATGGAGTTATATGTTTCTGCTGGGATTCTAGCATTCGGAGTGCTATCCATACTTGCTGTTACTTCGATTCCATCAGTTACAAATTCCTTGAATTGGCGTGAGTTCACCTTCATCCAGGTGAGTGTTTTGTCTGCTGCCCTCTCAAACACACACACGGTCACAGTCTGCAGCTCTTTGCATCCATTGCCTTCTCACACACATACGTAATACTTTAACAATATAAACTATTGTAAGGAACTCAGTACCAGGTCCACGTGAGTGGGCGCCCATGCTCAGGTTGTTTTGGTGAGGTTGTGCATGACTTATCAGACTTCAGTACTCGGTGACACTGACTATATATTTGTAGCATGCACGACTTTCTACCGTGCACGCTACAGTAGCATCCAATCTCCATCAATTTATGCACGCACCCGTGATGCACACACTTGATTGGACTAACAATCAATAACGCATGTGCAAGCTCACTAGAATTATGGGGAGCATTGGTAACACCTGACAGCATAATAGTTTACAGAAACCTACTGATAATGGAAGGCA
Source organism: Bombina bombina (assembly GCF_027579735.1). Classification (NCBI taxonomy): domain Eukaryota; kingdom Metazoa; phylum Chordata; class Amphibia; order Anura; family Bombinatoridae; genus Bombina; species Bombina bombina. The sequence goes on from NC_069499.1 coordinate 286,469,706, forward strand.
GATCACAGGGCTACAGGCCCTGTTAATAGTTTATGCAAAAATGAGCGTCGTTAGCACTCAAGGGGAACAAAAGTCATATTTTAATTCAACATTTGCAAAAATGTTTCCTTTAAACATATCACTGCATGAATGACAAGTTTGAACATGCATCTGCCATCGTAGCAGAGTAGGCCATACACGGCACATGTGCACAAACTTCCCGAGTCACATTGACGCCATCAGCAGGAAAACCCACTTTCACAAGGCCTACTACTATGTCTGCATCACATTCTATTTCTAGCAAAATAATTTTTAAAAGCACACCAGTGCACTTTTTTTTTTTTTTTTAAACGTCCCTTTAATGTGGGTCTCTAAAAACGATCCCAATCCACTAAATAAAATAGAACCCATATCTAATCACAAGTCATAACAATAGCTCTAATCCTATAATATAAAAGGCCAAGTGTGTTTGTCCAAAGCTGTCATACGCAGTAGAGACAGCGCGAGGACAAACGCACCTGGCCTTCAACACATTGACCTAGCGCCTGGGCCGACTGTGCGTGACGGGGCCAGGCGTGACAGGGCGGGACTTGGTGTGATGCGGGTGGGGCCGGGCGTGGCATGGGCGGGGCTGAGTGGGGCCGTGCGGACGCCAGGTGGGAGAGAGAAAGCTCAAAAGAGGGGGGATAGAGAGAGAGAGCAAAATAGGGGAGATAGAGAGAGGAAGAGAGACGGCAAAAGAAAGGGGGAGGGAGAGCAAAAGAAAAGGGGGAGAGAGAGAGAGCAAAATGGGGGAGAGAGCAAAAGAGAGGGAGACAGCAAAAGAGAGGCGGGAGAAAGGGGAGAGCAAAAGAGGGGAGAGAGAGCAAAAGAGGGAAGAGAGAGGGGATAGAAAGAGAGAAAAAGAGGGGGGATAGAGAGCAATAGAGGGAGAGAGACAGCGCAAAAGAGGGGGGAGAGAGAGCAAAAGAGGGGGAGAGAGAGCAAAAGAGAGGGAGAGAGCAATAGGAGGGGAGAGAAAGCAAAAGAAGGGAGAGAGCGCACAAAAGAGAGGAGGGGGAGAGAGCAAAAGAGGGAGGAAAGAGAGGGGGAGAGAGCAAAAGAGAGGGGGGGGAGAGAGAGCAAAAGAGGGGGGGATAGAGAGAGAAAAAGAGAGGGGGAGAGAAAGAGCAAAAGAAAGGGAGAGAGAGCAAAAGAGAGGGGGGATAGAGAGAGCAAGAGAGAGGGGGGATAGAGAGAGCAATTGCAATTGCGTATCCTATCTTTTTAATGGGATTTGCCTAACGCTATTATGATCGCCTGAAAAAGTGAGCGGTAGACCCTCTCCTGTCCAGACTCCTACCGCATATAAAAGTCAGTAGATAAGAGCTTTATGTTACGGCGTTAGCCCATAAAACTTAACTAAAGTGCTACAAAGTACACTAACACCCATAAACTACCTATTAACCCCTAAACCGAGCCCCCCCCCCCACATCGCAAAAACACTATAATAAAATTATTTAACCCCTAATCTGCCGACCGGACATCGCTGCCACTTTAATAAATGTATTAACCCCTAAACCGCCACACTCCCGCCTCGCAAACACTAGTTAAATTTTATTAACCTCTAATCTGCCGTCCCTAACATCGCCGACACCTACCTACATTTATTAACCCCTAATCTGCCGCAACCAATGTCGCCGCTACTATATTAAATTTATTAACCCCTAAATCTAACCCTAACCCCCTAAATTAAATATAATTTAAATAAAACAAACTTAAATTACTACTATTAAATAAATTAATTCTATTTAAAACTAAATACTTACCTATAAAATAAACCCTAAGATAGCTACAATATAAATAATAATTACATTGTAGCCATCTTAGGGTTTATTTTTATTTTACAGGCAACTTTGTATTTATTTTAACTAGTTACAATAGTTATTAAATAGTTATTAACTATTTAATAACTACCTAGCTAAAATAAGTACAAAAGTACCTGTAAAATAAACCCTAACCTAAGTTACAATTACACCTAACACTACACTATAATTAAACTAATTACCTAAACTACTTACAATTAATTACAATTAAATTAAATAAACTAAATTACGGGGGAAAAAACACACTAAATTACAGAAAATAATAAAAGAATTACAAGAATTTTAAACTAATTACACCTAATCTAATCCCCCTAATAAAATAAAGCCCCCCAAAATAATAAAATTCCCTATACTAAATTACAAATAGCCCTTAAAAGGGCCTTTTGCGGGGCATTGCCCCAAAGTAATCAGCTCTTTCACCTGTAAAAAAAAAAATACAATACTCACCACCCATGCACCCAACTCTACTCTAAAACCCACCCAATCCCCCCTTTAAAAAACCTAACACTACCCCTTTGAAGATCACCCTACCTTGAGCCGTCTTCACCCAGCCAGGCACAAGTGATCCTCTAGAGGGTCCGAAGTCTTCATCCTATCCGGCCAGAAGAGGACATCCAGACCGGCAGAAGGCTTCATCCAGGTGGCATCTTCTATCTTCATCCTTCCGGAGCGGGTCCATCTTCAAGACATCCGACACGGAGCATCCTCTTCATCCGACGGCCGACGACTGAATGACTGGTCCTTTAAGTGACGTCATCCAAGATGGCATCCCTTGAATTCCGATTGGCTGATAGAATCCTATCAGCCAATTGGAATTAGGGTAGGAAAAATCATATTGGCTGATGCAATCAGCCAATAGGATTGAGCTTGCATTCTATTGGCTGTTCCAATCAGCCAATAGACTGCGAGGTCAATCCTATTGGCTGATTGCATCAGCCAATAGGATTTTTCCTACCTTAATTCCGATTAGCTGATAGGATTCTATCAGCCAATCGGAATTCAAGGGACGTGATCTTGGATGACGTCACTTAAAGGACTCGTCAGCAGTCGGATGAAGAGGATGCCCCGCGTCGTATGTCTTGAAGATGGACCCGCTCCGGAAGGATGAAGATAGAAGATGCCGCCTGGATGAAGCCTTCTGCCGGTCTGGATGTCCTCTTCTGGCCGGATAGGATGAAGACTTCGGACCCTCTGGAGGACCACTTGTGCCCGGCTGGGTGAAGACGGCTCAAGGTAGGGTGATCTTCAAGGGGGTAGTGTTAGGTTTTTTAAAGGGGGGATTGGGTGGGTTTTAGAGTAGGGTTGGGTGTGTGGGTGGTGGGTTTTAATGTTGGGGGGGTATTGTATTTTTTTTTTACAGGTGAAAAAGCTGATTACTTTGGGGCAATGCCCCGCAAAAGGCCCTTTTAAGCGCTATTTGTAATTTAGTATAGGGTAGGGAATTTTATTATTTTGGGGGGCTTTTTTATTTTATTAGGGGGATTAGATTAGGTGTAATTAGTTTAAAATTCTTGTAATTCTTTTTTATTTTCTGTAATTTAGTGTTTGCGTTTTTTTCCGTAATTTAGTTTATTTAATTGTAATTAATTGTAAGTAGTTTAGGTAATTAGTTTAATTATAGTGTAGTGTTAGGTGTAATTGTAACTTAGGTTAGGATTTATTTTAACTAGGAAGTTATTAAATAGTTAATAACTATTTAATAACTATTGAACCTAGTTAAAATAAATACAAAGTTGCCTATAAAATAAATATAAATCCTAAGCTAGCTACAATGAAACTGTTAGTTATGTATAGGTAAGTATTTAGTTTTAAATAGGAATAATTTTATTTAATTTTAGTAAATTTATTTAGATGTATTTAAATTATATTTAAGTTAGAGGGGTGTTAGACTTAGGTTTAAGGGTTAATAAATTTATTATAGTGGCGGCGGCAGATTAGGGGTTAATAAATTTAATATAGTTGCGGCGACGTTGGGGGGGGGGCAGATTAGGGGTTAATAACTATAACGTAGGTGTCAGCGATGTTGGGGGCAGTAGATTAGGGGTTCATAAGTATAATGTAGGTGGCGGCGGTGTCCGGAGCGGCATATTAGGGGTTAATAATATAATGTAGGTGTCAGCGATAGCGGGGGCGGCAGATTAGGGGTTAATAAGTGTAAGATTAGGGGTGTTTAGACTCGGGGTTCGTGTTAGGTGCAGACATAAAATTCCTTTCCCCATAGGAAACAATGGGGCTGCGTTAGAAGCTGAACGCTGCTTTTTTGCAGGTGTTAGGTTTTTTTCAGCCAGCTCAGCCCCATTGTTTCCTATGGGGAAATTGTGCACGAGCACGTTTTGACAGCTTACCGCTACCGTAAGCAACGCTAGTATTGAGGTGAGATGTGGAGCTAAATTCTGCTCTACGCTCACCTTTTTGCGGCTAACGCCAGGTTTAAAAAAACCTGTTTTACCAGCGTTACTTTTGGTGAGCGGTGAGGAAAAACTGTGCGTTAGCAACGCACCCCTGTTGCCGCAAAACTCGTAATCTCGCCGTGTATTTGGCTACAAGGTTTTTATGTTTTTTAAATAAATGTTGTAAACTTTGCAAACAGTTTGTCAGTGTTATATGATGGAAAAATAGAATGCAAACAAATTCAAAATGTTCTTCAGCTTTGTGATTATATATTTTTGGATTGAGTAAAAAAGATAAATCTCTGTTCCAATTAGCTTCCTATTCATGTAAAGGCTGTAGCAAAAACAGTGTATAACCGCTTAATTCCCGTCTTTTACTTGCAGGGGACTTTGATAAACTTCAGATATTTCTTTAAAATAAAAATAGTAATAAAAAAAATATCACAGTGGTTTCTGCAGCTTAATCAAGAAATTGTGTAGAGATAACAGGATAGCAGCTCTAATTCCTGCAGCGTTAAGAGTATCCTGTTTAAGCCCTAAATCTGTTTTTATTTGCAGTCTAAGCTGGGATTTGCTGCCCTGGTAATCAGCACCCTGCACACGCTCCTGTTTGGGTGGAAACGAGCATTTGATGGAACTCGCTACAAGTTTTATTTGCCGCCAACCTTCACTCTTACTCTGCTTGTGCCTTTTGCAGTCATCTTGGCGAAAATTGTGCTTTTTTTGCCATGTGTTGATCGGAGGTTGCTGAGAATCAGGAGGGGATGGGAGAAGAATGGGTCTGTAAAGTTTCACTTGGCAAATAATAACCAGGATTTAACCGAAACTATTAGTCATCTATAAATGAGTCAAGTGAAAAACCGCAGTCGTTTTAGACCTTTCTAGTGCCTGACGCCCAGAAATGTGCTGCCAACCCTTAGAGAATTCAGCTGTAACTATCTTAATCTGAAGAAATCAGTTCCTGCCGTAAAGTGCACAATTCCTTTCTCAGTGTTCTGTATTAGTTTGAACTGGTTTATTGGTTGCCTATTTACATGTGTGTGTGTGTTTCCAGGTCTGTGTGTATGTACATTTGTGCAAATATGTAGATTCCATATATAAACATATGTGTCAGATAATAGTATCTCACTGTTCCAGCAAGTTGTTATTTTTTTCTTCAAGTGGTGCTTTATAAACTACACTTGTTCTGGTGTTTCTTGTAGTAATATTCAGACACGGTATTTACATGGTTACTACTGCCACTGTCCTTTTTAAATTTGACAAATCTATATCCCTTTAGACTGTGCCCACCTCCAAAAAGTGTAGAGCTGCAGGCCATGTTTACTTTCCCAATTGTCCCAGACACTTACTGTGCTCCCTGCCTATGTGGCACTCCACACTCATAATAACTTTCACTAGAAGCATCTCTGCTAGTACATTGCAAAAATACACCTAGTTAACAATGAAATCCATGTGTGCACACTTCAATTCGTACTATAGTGAAAAGCCAGTCTTCAGAATACATATATTATAATGATTCACACTCAGATCAGTACAGTTTACCTGAAATGGGAGTCCCATAAAGAAGACTAAGCCCATCTTAAAGCCGGTTGCTTTATCGTGATTTAGAAACAGAACGGATCCCTCTGAGAGTAACTAAGCATTTCCTACTAAAAGTGTAGTCACACCGGGCGTTATGTAGTGGCCTGAGTGCTGCCAGATGTTTTACTTATTTCAAATATAAGAGCAGGTGTCATTTATTTTATGTATAAAATGTGTTTCTTTATTTCTTCTCTCATGAATTACTTGCTGCATTATTGAGATGTTACACATTTTTAATGGGTTCTTTATATACATTTTTTATAGAAAGATTTGCTTTATTTTATAAATGAGTTTGATATTTCTTCTATAAATATCTACCTATGAGAAAAAACAAAACTAACAAATGTCTCAAATACCTGCACAAATGTGTAACTATTTATGCTGCAGTGTTGTAGTGTACAACTAGCTCTAATAAATGAAATGTACATCATATTCTGTCATGTTGTTTTTGTATGTAGATAGCCTGAAAACAAATTTTCAAAGGGACTCAAATTTAAGCTTTCATAGTTTAGATAGAAGTCAACTGAACATTTCTTAAAACTGCAAGCTGTTATCAAATTTAATTTGTTCTCTTGGTATCCTTTCTTGAAAAATACTTGACTAGACCTGCAAGTATTCAGGATTCTTTATTAGTTAAATGAATCTCAAAAATGGACGAGATCTGTGATATTCGCCTCTCTCTAGCACCGGATTTATTAGGTAAAATATCTGCACTTGCACAGCATTAGTGCGATAATAAAATAAGTCAATTAAAAAAATGCAGTCGTTTTAGACCTTTCTAGTGCCTGTCGCCCAGAAATGTGCTGCCCACCCTTAAAGAATTCAGCCGTAACTATCTTAATCTGAAGAAATCAGTTCCTGCCGTAAAGTGCACAATTCCTTTGTCAGTGTTCTGTATTAGTTTGAACTGGTTTATTGGTTGGTGACTCAAAAAGTGTAAATATAAAAGACTCTCCAATTTACTTCCATTAAAAAAAATGTGCAAAGTTGTTTAAAATTACATGCTGTATCTGGATCATAAAAATTTAATTTAACCTGAGTGTCCCTTTAATTTTAAATGAAGTCTTAAAAACCAAAGAAAAGAACATAAATACAAATTCATAAAATATTGTTCAAGACCATTTCAAAACCTATTTAAAGCAAGTTATTTATTTATTTTTAAGTGGTGCTTTATAAACTACACTTGTTCTGGTGTTTCTTGTAGTAATATTCAGACACAGTATTTACATGGTTCCTATTGCCACTGTCCTTTTTAAATATGACAAAAATATATCCCTTTAGACTGTGCCCACCTCCAAAAAGTGTATTTCTGCTAGTACATTGCAAAAATGCCTCTAGTTAACAATGAAATCTATGTGTGCACACTTCAGTTCTTACTATTGTACCAGTCTTCTGAATAAATGTATTATAATGATTCTCACGCCGATCAGTACAGTAGCTACACTTTCTACTAATTCTCACTGGCTAATAAAGATAACTATTGCCGGAGATAAACAAGCATCAGCAAGCCTGTCAGGGAAATCTTGGTTTATTTGTACATTTTAATGTCTTGTTTTAGAAGAAAACAAAAGTAAAGACTACAATGTGACTTGAAAGCTACAATATGGCATCGGTATCTATCAAGGTCTCTATTTATACAGCAGAGATTGCAATATGACTGTGCAACTTTTTTTGTTTGTTTTTACACAAAAAGGGACATTCTAGTTAAAATTAAACTTTCATGATTCAGATAGGGCATTTAAAAAAACTTTCAAATTTACTTTTATCATCAAATTTGCTTTGTTCTCTTGGTATTCTTAGATGAAAGCTAAACCTAGGTAGGCTCATATGGTCCCTCCTCACTGAGAGAGAGGGGCCAGGGTGAGTAAGGACCATGGTCTGCACTCTGCTCTGCTGGGGACCCTGTGTGGCTAGGTTAAAGGGCCACTAAACCCAAAATCTTTATTTCATGATTCAGATAGAACATACAAATTTAAACAACATTACAATTTACTTCTATTATTTATTTTGATTCATTTTTTAGATATCCTTAGTTGAAGAAAAAGCAATGCACATGGGTGAGCCAATCACACGAGGCTTCTATGTGCAGCAACCAATAAGCAGCTACTGAGCATATCTAGATATGCTTTTCAGCAAAGAATATCAAGAGAATAAAACAAATGAGATAGTAGAAGTAAATTAGAAAGATGTTTAAAAATGCATTCTCTTTCTAAATCATGAAAGAAAAAATGTTGGTTTCATGTCCCTTTAAGGCCTGGGATGAAAGTGAGACAGAGAAGCAAAGTCTGCAAGGCAGGCCACAACCGCACCCTGGCCTGTGCTGCTGCCTGGACCTCAGAGAAGAGGAGGTAAATAGGCGCTGGCCAGGGGGAATAGAGGGCAGCTACCAACCAGTAACGAGTAAGTCTTGTCTCCTGGATGCCCATTTATAAATCCCATTTCAGGAAGTTGAACTTTGCTCTGCTGGGGGCCCAGAAGGGTGAGATTAAAGCTTGGGGTGAGACTGAGACCGCGTTAAGAGGAAAGCAAAGAGACTGCAGAGCAGGCCCAAGCCATACACTACTCCCTGCCCTTTCACCAGCCAGGGGGGCATAAGGACAGCCACTAACCAGTAATGAATAAGTCTCATAAAAGCCCAGGGTTAGGGGTGGTTACCAGACCAAGATCCAATGGCATCCCTGTCAACCCTCTGTCTCTCTCCCCTCTACCTCTTTCCCCCTCTCTGTATGTCACTACTCCACTCTCTCTCTCCCCCCTCTGAGTCTCTCCCCCACTGTCTCTCTTCCCCTCTGTGTGTGTCTTTCTCTTCCCCTCTGTGTGTGTCTTTCTCTTCCCCTCCGTGTGTGTCTTTCTCTTCCCCTCTGTGTGTCTCTCTCTTCCCCTCTGTGTGTGTCTTTCTCTTCCCCTCTGTGTGTGTCTTTCTCTTCCCCTCTGTGTGTGTCTTTCTCTTCCCCTCTGTGTGTGTCTTTCTCTTCCCCTCTGTGTGTGTCTTTCTCTTCCCCTCCGTGTGTGTCTTTCTCTTCCCCTCCGTGTGTGTCTTTCTCTTCCCCTCCGTGTGTGTCTTTCTCTTCCCCTCCGTGTGTGTCTTTCTCTTCCCCTCTGTGTGTGCGTGTCTTTCTCTTCCCCTCTGTGTGTGCGTGTCTTTCTCTTCCCCTCTGTGTGTGCGTGTCTTTCTCTTCCCCTCTGTGTGTGCGTGTCTTTCTCTTCCCCTCTGTGTGTGCGTGTCTTTCTCTTCCCCTCTGTGTGTGCGTGTCTTTCTCTTCCCCTCTGTGTGTGCGTGTCTCTCTCTTCCCCTCTGTGTGTGCGTGTCTCTCTCTTCCCCTCTGTGTGTGCGTGTCTCTCTCTCTCTTCCCCTCTGTGTGTGCGTGTCTCTCTCTCTTCCCCTCTGTGTGTGCGTGTCTCTCTCTTCCCCTCTGTGTGTGCGTATCTCTCTCTCTCTTCCCCTCTGTGTGTGCGTGTCTCTCTCTTCCCCTCTGTGTGTGCGTGTCTCTCTCTTCTCCTCTGTGTGTCTCTCTTCTCCTCTGTGTGTCTCTCTCTCTTCTCCTCTGTGTGTGTCTCTCTTCCCCTCTGTGTGTGTGTGTCTCTCTCTCTTCCCCTCTGTGTGTGTGTCTCTCTCTTCCCCTCTGGCTATATCTCTTCCCATCTAGCATGCATTGCTGCTCTTTAGCAAGGGAATAAAGCAAATAGAAGTAAATTGGAAAGTTGTTTAAAATTGTATGTTCTATTTGAACCCCCCAAAAGAATACATCTTGGATTTCATGCCCCTTTAAAAGGGGGCCTCATATATTTGCACTGCCTAAGGCCCCAGAAAACATAAAACCGCTTCTACCGGAAACGCACAATCTCCTCTTTGGTGGTGTGGGACTGGGCGGCAAAACAATCACGGCTCAGGGGCTGCAGCAGCAGCACTGCCAGTGAGTCATCCTCTCTAGAGAGTGAATAAGTGAAGAACCAAAAAGTGACGTCTACAAAGAGACTCAGGACGATTTATTAAATGTCTGTCCGACATGATCCGCTCCGCGGATCATGTCCGACAGACATCGCTTAATGCCAACAGCATACACTGTCAGCATTTAGCATTGCACAAGCAGTTCTGGTGAACTGCTTGTGCAATGCTGCCCCCTGCAGATTCGCATCCAATCGGCCTCTAGCTGGGGGTGTCAATCAACCCGATCACTGCTTCTTAACTGCTGCTTATGGCAAGCCTGAAGGCTCGCAGGGTATTAGGACCATTTGGCCCCTCAGTCTGCAGCAGGTAGGTGGTGTTTTGTTTAAAAAAAAATTATTGCAATGTTGGCTGGCTCTGAATGTAATGCCTAATGGGCATTGGGCCTTATCTGATTAACAGCATTTGGATAATGGCGATGTGAACAAGCCACACACACACACACACTAAGATTGTCTTGAAAAAGGCTCAATTGTGGAGCCGAAACGTCGACCTGAAATATGTTATTTTTTACTGAATAAATAATCAACTATAAAAAGACCTGTGAGTGCCCTCTATTTTTCATATGGATGCGTATAAAGAGTGATTGAGGAGTCACCCAGGCATTACAGAAAAAGAAGACAGGTTGGAGTGGAGAAAATGTTGTTGAAAAACAAAACGTGGTTTATTGTTGTGACGTTTCGGGGATCAAACCATCCACTTCATCAGACCAAACAAGAGAGAAAAATGTGTGCCCATGGCCTCTCTCCCTGGAAGTGACATCATAAACAACACATGTGATAATCACCATAGTAACATTAGTAAAAAAACAATGTATGTAGTACATCCTATATAATAAAAGGCCAAGTGTGTTTGTCCGAAGCTGTCATGCGCAGTAGAGACTACGCACGAGGACAAACACACCTGGCCTTTTAACTGTCTTCCTCCTGGAGTCGCGTGTGGTGGAGTGGGCGTGGCCGGCGGGTGCGGATGGATGGGGCCCGGACAGGGCATGGACCGGGCGTGGCGCGGGCGGGGCCAGATGCCGGGCGAGTGCACAGTGAGTGATTGAGACAGAGAGCTCTACAAAGAAGGGGATAGAGAGAGCAGAAGAGGGAGGGAGAGAGACAGCAAAAGAGAGGGGGGAGAGAGCACAAAAGAGAGGGGGGAGAGCACAAAAGAGAGAGGGCGAGAGAGCACAAGAGAGAGAGCACAAAAGAGAGAGGGGGGAGAGCACAAAAGGAAGGGAGGAGAGAGCGCAAAAGAGAGGTAGAGAGACAGCAAACGAGAGGGAGAGAGAGCAAAAGAGAGGAGAGGGAGAGAGAGCAAACGAGAGGGGGGAAGAGAGAGAGCAAAAGAGAGGGAGAGAGCGAGCAAAAGAGAGGGGGAGAGGGAGAGAAAAAGAGGGGGGAGAGAGACAACAAAAGAGAGAGAGACAGCAAAAGAGTGGGAGAGAGAGAGCAAAAGAGAGGGGAGAGAGAGAGCAAAAGAGGGGAGAGAGAGAGAGAGCAAAAGAGAGGGGAGAAAGAGAGGGGATATAGAGAGAGCAAGGGGTGGGACCGCTGTAGTGCAAAAAAATGGCCCGTGTACACGGGCTTTAGGACTAGTAAATACATAATCAAATAAAGTGAATAATCAAATAGAATGATTTAGTGTGTGACTGATAATTAGGAGGAATCAACACATATTATGAATGCATATGCTTGATACATAATATAGATACCAGCTAGCGATGTTACTCCATAGTATATCACAATTTTCACAATGTGCGAATATACATTTAACATCCTTCTTATCATACAATACAGATCAGTGCCATTAAAAGGCTCGCTGTAGTCTCAAAACTACCATTTGGCCATATATATAGGTAGTATACAGCTCTCATCCTGCCAATTGGCGTTAAATCTGATAGAGAGCCGACAGGCTGTTCGCAGTTAAATTCTCTGCTACCCCCGTTATGGAAACAATGCAAATGCACTACTGTGTGTATTCATACATCCAATAAAGAGCAAACAACTCATAAGGGGATCCGTCCCACATTACTTATTCACAAACATCGTTAAAGAGCTGACAGGCTGATCATAGTTAGACTCCATATTACCTCCGTTAAGGAAACAGTGCACATGCACAACCGTAAGTATGCATACATCCAATAAGGAGCAATCAGCTCATAGGGGGATCCACCCCACAACATTTGTTTATAAACAGTTTGCTGTAGCGTGTCCTCCATTGCGTGGTGTGTTATCAAACACCAAACCAATGAGGATTAACTCACCTCAGGGCGGACCCACCCAACACCAACTGTCAGCTGATCCAAGGCTCCGTGTATGCTAAAAAATAACATCATAAAAAACATTGCATCTTCAGTTAGTATAACAATTGTCTCAAAGGTGTAAGCATATAAGGGGTAGTACATACTGCTGGGTATAAACGTAAATGATGTCAAAGGTTGAGTGGCAACATTATAATGGAGCAGTCAGTAGCCTAATGTTAATATTACAATGAATACTAGAGCCTATGGTGTCATCATATACCTAGCGGATCCCCAATGTTGTCTGATTAGCCTTGTGATGATTATGGAATGAAAGTACATAAATAATAGATACTATATCTACTTTAGTGCTATAAATATAGCACTGTACCTAATATATATGTGTGCAATGTTATTTCCCTACAAGATCATTATCTATCAGGGTGTAAATATGTAGCAATCATAATTAGACAATAATGTGAATGTAATACTTATCACCAATAGTCAGCAATGATCATATTTATAAAAAACAGTGCCAATCAAGAGTGGCGTGCAGTCCATTGGGTTGTATAGTATTCAGACGATGGATCCATCTAGCTTCACATCTCAACAGTAGTTTCCCTCTATCTCCACCTCTCCTGAGAGGGGGTATATGGTCGATTAATCTGAAGCGTAGGTCTGATACTGAATGTTTATGGTTAAGAAAATGTCTAGCCACCTGCTGATCTGTCTTGCCCTTATCAATTGCAGCCCTAATGGTAGAACAATGGTTTGCAAATCTTGTGCGGGCGTCGTCTTCGGTTTTCCCAACATAATACATCCCACATGAACAATTTAAAAGGTATACAACAAACTTGGTGGTGCAGGTTATGTAGTATTTGATGCAAAATTGCTGATTGGTATGTGGATGTTTAAAGGATTTGCATGGTATCATAGTGTTGCAAGTAGTACACGATATACACCTAAATTAACCAGTCTTTATAGGCTGAAGCCAGGAGGATGTAGTATAACAATGTGTTGGGTCGGTAATTACTAGAGAGTCCCTTAAGTTTCTTGCTCTACTAAAGGCCACCCTAGGTTTCATTGTAAAGGGTAACATGGGATCTGAAGAGAGAATATCCCAATGTTTAAATACATTCCTAGGTAGAGTGTTCATCATAGGATTATATGTTGTGAGTAAAGTCAGGCGATCAGTATCAGCTGGTTTGGTATGTTCTACCAATAGATCCTCCTTTCATGTAGTTGTGTTTTTATATCCCTGGTGAGCTTCGGTTTGTAACCTCTTTGTATAAACCTCTGTTCCAGTTCTCTTAGTTGTTCTTCTTTATGTGTCGGCTCCGTATTGTTGCGTATGACTCTAAGAATTTTTCCTTTGGGAACTGCTTCAACCATCCTCTTCGGAAAACAGCTCTATGCCAGCAAAATAGAATTTCTGTCTCTCTTTTTTAAAAAGAGTAGTGTTGAGTCATCTATTGGCTTTATAGATCCTCAGATCCAGGAAATCCACTTGTTGGGAATGTGCAGTTTTCTGTTCTTAAAGTTCAGGAGTTCATTCTTGTAGGTGTCAACCTGTCTTCAGCTTGTCAAACCAAGCTTCAGTGGTGTATGAGCGCAGAGTCTCTTCTTTCTGTATTTTAAACATGTGAACCTCCTCTCTCACTTTTGTTAATAGGCATCTTATTTCCTCTAAATAAAAAAGAGAGAAGCGCTCAACCTGGGAATGAACAATAGCATAATAGCTTACTCTATGGCTAGTTACCACCCAAGAAGCAGCCTCTTTTTGCTCAACATGTGCCTTTCACACAGAAGAACTTTCCTGAAGCATATCAGTCTGATCCTGACTTCACCGTACAGTCCAACCTCCGAAATACCAGGCAATCCTTCTCTGAACAAGAGAAACAGCAAAACCCCAGACGTACGTTTCGGCCTATTGTGGGCCACGTCAGTGAGGTGCAGCCATATCCCTCTAGGCACAATGAGCAACGGGTCCACGTCTGGATTCCCGCATCACACTTAGGGAGACGTCCCAAAATGTCATCTTACTTCCTCTATCACCAGGAGCATAAGATCCATTGAACATTTGCTCAAGATTTTACACCACTTCACATAAAAATTGTGGTTATTTGCCCGGCTGATAAGGGCGGAGCCCTGGTAAATATGGACTATTCAAAATACAGTAATGAGATCTTAAAACAGCTGATTGACGTAGCAGTCTATAGAGTGTTACATAGTAATTCTATAAAGGACTTTAAAACACAAGTAGACCAAACGTTACTTCAGGATTTTATTGATGGCTGGTTGGATAAGGATACCTATGAATTTCTTAGTGTGTCAGCCGGTATGCCCGATTTTATACACCTTGCCAAAGGTGCATAAGGATGCACTAAATCCCCCAGGATGCCCTATAGTCTCTGCGAGAGGCTCCTTGCTTCAACCTTTGGCTATTTACCTTGATAGCCTATTACAGCCAATTGATCTCAACATGTTATCTTACACCAAGAACTCCACCCAGATTATCAAGGCATTATATTCTTTTGGTGAGATTAAGGAGATTCTAGCAACGCTAGACATGACAAGCCTTTACACCATCATTCCACACTCAGAAGGCTTGACAGCTGTTGGAGAAGCATTAAACAGATACCCTTATATTGGCCTGCAAGTGGTATTCATTCTGAAATTACTCGAATTGTGTCTAAATCTGAATTTTTTCAGATTTGAGAACATCTTTTAGCTACAGACTGCTGGGACGGCTATGGGCTCTAATATGGCCCCTGCATATGCCAATATATATATATGGAGAAATATGAGACCAACATCATGCTAGTATTTACAGATCCACGCCTCAGTATGTATAGAGTTACATTGATGACCTCTTCATTATATGGAGAGGCACAATGGATGAGCTCCATCTGTGGTTACAATATCTTAACAACTTAGACCTACGGGTCAGATTGAAGTTGACAGCACATTCCCAACATGTGGATTTCCTGGATATGAGGATCTATAAAGCCAATGGACGACTCAACATTACTCTTTTTAAAAAATAGACTGACAGAAAATATATTTCTATCTTAATGGGAGGACAGTCCACTGCTTCATTCAATACTTGTGGGAATTAAGAACCTGGCCACCAGGAGGAGGCAAAGACACCCCAGCAAAAGACTTAAATACCTCCCCCACTCCCCTCATCCCCCAGTCATTCTTTGCCTTTCGTCACAGGAGGTTGGCAGAGAAGTGTCGTAAGATTCAGAGTAGTCTCTTATGGAGGGTAGTACTCTTCGAAATGGGACTGGAGTTTTAAGTAGTCCTGTCAGCCTCTCAGTGAGGGCATGGGTGAATGTTAGAGTCCAGAGATGCAGGGAGAGTCTTTCTGCGAACCCATCCCGACTTAGTTTAACAGCTCCATTAGCAATCAGTGTTGATGAGTTTCGCTGCCTGCTTTTCTTATCTCAAGTCCATGTCAGGAGCGATGCTACTACCCTGTCACACTTGAAGGGTCGTGTTCCTGATCCACGGCGTTGATTCTGGTAAGATCGTTTCATTTACAGTATATATATTTGATAACACAAGAAGACAGGGTCACAGTTTGGCTCCTTTATCTTTATAGAATCTAGGGTAATACCCTTGGAAGGGGGTTATTGAACAGGGGGGATTTTATTATGCATAATATTGTTTATTGTGTTCTGCTGCATTTTGTGTGAGATGAGGCTCTGCGTGGAACAGTCAGTTCTCTTAGCGAGAGATTGAGGTGGGCTTTTTTGGCGCGTCTTTTTCGAGAGTGCAGGGGCTGTCCTACATGGCACTCCATGTGACCGGGTGTGGCCTCTGTAACTTTCTCGACCTGCGTTCGGAGGAGACGAAAAGTGTTTCTTGTAGTCCGGGTCATAGGTGGTGGTGAGTGCCCCGGCCATTGGGATATAAAGGTGCCATTCATTTTTAGATCAAGTCCGTAATAAAGGTGCAAGCTATGGAGGACTATGATATGTTAGAGGATACTCTTTATCTAAATCTATTAACTGTGTATACTGTGAGGAGGTTCCAGTTGAGTCGCCTACGCAACTCGGTTCCACATGCTTTGAAAATATTGCTATATCCAAAAAGAATAAAGTATTTAGTACAAATGAGCCGTCCACCTGAAGTGCGTTCCCTACAATCATCTCCGTTTACACAAGCAGTTCCCCAGGGCACTACTAATCCTCCTGCGGGAGGGGACCTTTGGCCTCCAGACTTCGCCGATCAGTTACAGATGACGGTTTCTGCGGCCATTAATGCGATGCCTCGCCCTACTAAGCGTAAGCGGAAGGTACGGCACTGCTATCCGTCTCAGGGGTCTGAGGTGACTCTGCTGGATGTCTCAGATAGATTATCCGCTGAGGAGGACAACTCCGAATTATCAGAGGATGTCGCTTCTGGGTCGGAATCGGCTATTTCTAGGCCTCCGTCCGCGGAGGAACCAGATTATAAATTTAAGATGGAGCATTTGCACTTTCTGCTGAAAGAGGTGCTTGCTACATTGGAGGTTCCGGAAACGAAGCTTCCGGAGGAACCTTCGTCCCTAAACTGGATAGGGTTTACGAGGACGGGGTAGTGCCCCAGGCCGGTTCCAGTCAAGATGGCTAACATTATTAAGAATGAATGGGAGAAACTTGGTTCGTCCTTTTCCCCCCTCTTCTTCTTTTAAAAAGCTTTTCCCCATGCCAGACTCGCAGCATGAACTGTGGGGAACCGTCCCTAAGGTGGACGGTGCTATCGCCACGCTGGCTAAGAGAACGACTATTCCGCTAGAGGATAGCTCCTCTTTCAAGGAACCCATGGATAAAAAGATGGAGTCCATGTTCCGGAAGATGTTCCAACTCACGAGGTTCGTTTTCCAACCGGCGGTGGTGGTTGCTGCGGTGGCTACCTACTGGTGTGACGCTCTATCAGCAATAGTTGAGGTGGAGACTCCCCTCAATGAGATTCTAGAACGAATCAAGGCCTTAAGGGTAGCGCATTCGTTCATTTGTGATGCTAACATGCAGATTATTCGCCTGAATGCTAAAACATCAGGGGTTTTAGCCCGCAGGGCTCTGTGGCTAAAGTCGTGGTCTGCTGACATGACTTCCAAGTCTTGCTTGCTTTCCCTCCCATTCAAGGGGAAAGTTTTGTTTGGCCCGGGCCTCGATTATATAATTATTCTACACACACACAATAGCAAGGGCACTATAAAGGCAAGCTCCTCAATGGTCTATATTACTTAGGATACTTTGTCTGTCAGTATCAATACACTGTCTGATCGTGAGGAGTGGTGCTAGCATTTAATGAAAACTTTCTTTGAACAATGGGATGAGATTCCCCAGAGAGAAATGCTTAGTAGCACTCTTTGCCCAGACTGATTTGAGAGGCAAAAAAATCTTTATTTTAAAATGTAACTTTTATTAAATTGTTTAAAAGATGGGTGAACACAAACATTTAAAATCATTCTATCATATATAGCTGTACTGGTTAAACTGTGAGACCTTAATAATATAATCTGGCCTTTATAACGTAGAGTAATTATTGGTGCTCACTAGTTTACGTCTACCAGTCTGAATTTTATGGGGTGGTAAAGACCAAATAGATATGTGTATAAAAAATGGTATTTCACAAAGTGTGGTAAAATAAGATTCGATGAACCCAATAGTATAATTTAGGGTAAAATTGGATTGATTCACAATACTTCTCCCTCTTACCAAGGGAGATTAGAGTATATGTGAGTTCACACCAATAGTAATGTTTTTGTTTGTCAAGAGGTAACAGTGGTTGTCAGCATATGTTCATTATATTGTGTAACATATTGTGGTGTAACTGGTTCTAGTTAAATTAGGTCACTGTAATATATATGCCACAGTGTTACTGCAGTTATCAATCCCTCACTGCCCTTTGCAAGTAGGTTGCTTGGCTATATAGTTATTCAGTTTTATATGATGTTGGCCTAAATAGGTTACTTTGTGCAGTTATTTTGCACTTCTTATAAAGGTCAGTCTAATTGTGCCAATGCAAAAATTCTTGCTTTGGTTACATATCAATATCAGTATGCTGCCCTTCTGCTGGGCATGGGATTGGAATTATGACAGTGTTATATATTCTGTCTGTGTGTTATTAAATTATTACACAATGACTATTATTTATTGTATTCAGTTAAAAAAAAAACACAATTGTCTGCCCCCTCTTGCGAGTTTAAATATAATATATGGTTACTTTGTGCTGGGCATCGAATTAATATTGTAACTGTGTTGTCTATTTAACTGTACTAGATTGCTACACAATAAGTAATTTTAATTACCCTGTGCAATTTATCTTTTATGCTTATTGTGTATTATCTATATCGACCTAATAGTTACTTGTGCATATTATAGTTGTGCGTTGGTATTCTATGTTGCCCGATATATGGATGTATCTTAATTAGTGGTGAGTGCTTTATTACAAATAGGAATTTTTTAAAGATAACATTGTTATATTCAAACTTATGTCTTAGATGTCTTGTATCACTATCAATTGATACTAGGTGCTATTATAACCTTGTTGTAACACTGTTATTCTCTTTGTATTTGCTAGTACATATATTAATTGTAGATTTTTTATATACTTTGTACTTGCTAGTACATATTTTAGTTGTAGATTTTATTTGTGTACTCTTTATTTCCCAATATGTTGGGTATATCGTAGTTAATACTTGTGCTGCAAATAGACCTTTATAAATTACGTTTCCACTTGTAATCTATATATTGAATACTTCTATTGACACGTAACCTGTATTTCGTTTTGTCTCATAAATTACAGGACAAAGTGACAATCTATTTTTTAATTGATATTCCAAACTGAGAATTTCTAATGGTTTTAAATCACTGTTCTCACACATATGAAACATTATTATCACTATCAGAGTTCACAAGTGCACATAAATTTTCAGATGTTCTTTGTGAGTTTCAAGTCGCTATATATGAGCTGCATACAGCAGACCTCTAGTTGCAATTAAAGTGTGCACGCATTGATATATAATATCTGTTAGTGTTTTTTCATTTCCATTATATACATATGTATGTTATCGCTCAGTTTTTGTTATATGAGTTACGTGCGGAAGACCTCTATTGGTTTAATTTATTATTAAAGCATACATCCACAAACATATAGTACCTGCTTTCATTGATTCATTCACACTATATAAATGTGTCTATTCCACTCTTGTCTATGTTTACTATTCACATCCACACTGTGTGGCTGATTGCTATATTGTAGTAAATATAACCGCTATATATTAAGGTTAACAAAAAGTCTCCTTATAAATTGTCCGTTGGTAGCAATCGTTGCCTAATATTCTAAAGTGGTTATGGTGTTTGTGCTCCACTGTATCAGTGGCACCCCCTCCAATCCTAAAGACTGGATTATATCATATCTACGGTCACGGGTGGCCAGGGTGCCTTTTTGTGTCAGGATAAGAAGGCTAAACCTAAGGGGTCTATTTTTCGTCCCTTTCATGCGGACCTGCCGCAAAGTCTGAGCAATCCAAGGGATCTCGGAAGCCAGCTAACTCTTGGAACAAGTCCAAGCAGAACAAGAAGCCCGCCAAGTCAATGTCGGCATGAAGGGGCGGCCCCCGATCCATCCTCGGATCAGGTAGGGGGCAGACTATCTCTTTTTGCGGAGGCCTGGAGAAGAGACGTTATAGACCCTTGGGTTCTGGAGGTCGTAGCCCAGGGTTACAGGATAGGTTTCAGTCCTATCCGCCCACAGGCAGATTCCTCCTGTCAAACATATCTTCAAGACCAGAAAAGAGAGATGCCTTCCTAGGGTGTGTGAGGCATCTCTCATCTCTCTGGATAATTGTCCCAGTTCCTCCGGAAGAAAGTGGTCTGGGGTATTATTTAAACCTTTTCGTGGTCCCAAAGAAGGAGGGTACGTTTCGTCCAATTCTGGACCTAAAGGCCCTAAACACGTTTTTGTCAGTTCCATCGTTTAAGATATAGACGAGCAGATCAATTTTGCCCCTGGTTCAAGAGGGTCAATTCATGACGACTTCATAGACCAGCACTTCCAGTTTGCGGCCCTTCCGTTTGGTCTGGCGACTGCCCCAAGAGTCTTTACAAAAGTTCTGGGAGCTCTTCTCGCAGTAGCAAGAGCCAGAGGGATTGCAGTGGCACCTTATCTGGACGATATCCTGGTCCAGGCTCCGTCCTACTGTCTTGCGGAGGATCACTCGAGAGCTCTTCTCCTTCAGTCATACTGGTGGAAGATAAACAAAGGAGTTTGTTGGTCCCCAAGCAAAAGGGTGGAATTCCTGGGTACGATAATAGATTCTTCAGCCATGAAGATATTCTTGACAGATCAGAGACGTTGCAAGCTTGCGTCCAACTGTATAGCTCTTCAGACATCCTCCAGGACATCTGTGGCCAGGTGTATGGAGTTGATCAGAGGCTCATGGTATCCAGCATAGATGTCATTCCATTCGCCAGGTTCCATCTCAGACCTCTTCAGCTGTGCATGTTGAGTCAATGGAACGGTTATCATTCAGATCTGTCCCAACAGATATCTCTGGACAGACCGGTGAGGGAGTCCCTATCTTGGTAGACCCGACCGGGGCAGTTGTCTCAGGGGACATCCTTTTTGAGACCATCCTGGGAGATTGTAACCACGTTTGCAAGTCTATCAGGATGGGGAGCTGTTTGGGGTGTCAGAAAGGCACAGGGCAGATGGACTCTAGAGGAGTCGAGTCTTCCTATAAATATTTTGGAACTTCGAGCGAAATTCAACGCTCTAAGGGCTTGGCCCCTTCTGGGGTCATCCCGATTCATCAGATTCTAATTGGACAACATTACCGGTGGCTTACATAAATCACCAGGGGGGGGGGGGAGAAGCTCCCTAGCCATGAGGGAAGTCTCTTGGATTCTGGAATGGGCAGAGACTCACAATTGTTCACTCTCAGTAATCCACATTCCGGGTGTGGACAACTGGGAAGCAGATTTTCTGAGCAGACGTTTCATCCAGGGGAATGGTCTCTCCATCCCGAGATGTTCGTGGAGATCTGCAGCAGATGGGGAACGCCGGAGATAGACCTCATGGTGTCCAGACTCAATTGCAAACTACCCATATACGGGTCGCGATCCAGGGATCCTGATAGCGGAACTGATAGCTGCATTGGCGGTACCCTGGGACTTCAAACTAATTTACATATTTCCACTGCATCCTCTACCTCGTGTAGTGGCCCGCAACAAGCAGGAGCAAGCATAGTTTGGTGTATTCTGATTGCTCCGTCGTGGCTGAGGAGGATGTGGTTTGCAGATCTGGTGGGGATGTCGTCATCTCCACCGTGGAGGTTACCTTGTTGCAGGGATCTGCTGGTTCAAGGTCTTTTTCTATATCAAAATCTCGATTCTCTGAGGCTGACTGCGTGGAGATTGAACGGCTAGTCTTAGCCAAGAAAGGATTTTCGGGAAAAAAACAAAATTTATGCTTACCTGATAAATTTCTTTCTTTTGTGATGTACCGAGTCCACGGTTTCATCCTTACTTGTAGGATATTATCCTTCCTAACAGGAAGTGGCAAAGAGAGCACCCACAGCAGAGCTGTCTATATAGCTCCCCCCTTAACTCCACCCCCCAGTCATTCGACCGAAGGCCAAGGAAGAAAAAGGAGAAACTATAAGGTGCAGAGGTGACTGAAGTTTTCAATAAAAATACTATCTGTCTTGAATAGACAGGGCGGGCCGTGGACTCGGTACATCGCAAAAGAAAGAAATTTATCAGGTAAGCATGAATTT
This sequence comes from Bombina bombina, assembly GCF_027579735.1. NCBI lineage: Eukaryota > Metazoa > Chordata > Amphibia > Anura > Bombinatoridae > Bombina > Bombina bombina. The sequence continues at coordinate 286,491,472 of NC_069499.1, forward strand.
TGTTTTCTTTTGCAAGATGTACCAAGTCCACGGTTTCATCCTTACTTGTGGGATACCAATACCAAAGCTTTAGGACACGGATGAAGGGAGGGACAAGACAGGAACCTAAATGGAAGGCACCACTGCTTGCAAAACCTTTCTCCCAAAAATAGCCTCCGAAGAAGCAAAAGTATCAAATTTGGAAAATTTGGAAAAGGTATGAAGCGAAGACCAAGTCGTAGCCTTACAAATCTGTTCAACAGAAGCATCATTTTTAAAAGCCCATGTGGAAGCCACCGCTCTAGTGGAGTGAGCTGTAATTCTTTCAGGAGGCTGCTGTCCAGCAGTCTCATAAGCCAAACGGATGATGCTTTTTCAGCCAAAAGGAAAGAGAGGTAGCCGTAGCGTTTTGACCTCTACGCTTTCCAGCATAGACAACAAACAAGGAAGATGTTTGACGAAAAACTTTGGTTGCCTGCAAATAAAACTTCAAAGCACGAACCACGTCCAAGTTGTGCAACAGACGTTCCTTCTTAGAAGAAGGATTTGGACACAGAGAAGGAACAATAATTTCCTGATTGATATTCCTGTTAGTAACAACCTTAGGGAGGAACTCAGGTTTGGTACGCAAAACCACCTTTCAGCATGGAAAACAAGATAAGGCGAGTCACATTGTAATGCAGATAATAACTAAATTTAGACTCCATGGCGGAGCAACAGGTTTAAACACAGGCTTGATTCTAACTAAAGCCTGACAAAAAGCCAGAACGTCAGGGACATCTGCCAGACGCTTGTGCAATAGAATAGACAAAGCAGATATCTGTCCTTTTAAGGAACTAGCTGACAATCCTTTCTCCAATCCCTCTTGAAGAAAGGACAAAATCCTAGGAATCCTGATCTTACTCCATGAGTAGCCTTTGGATTCGCACCAAAAAAGATATTCACGCCATATCTTATGATAGATTTTCCTGGTGACAGGCTTTAGAGCCTGAATCAAGGTATCTATGACCGACTCAGAGAAACCCCGCTTTGATAAAATCAAGCGTTCAATCTCCAAGCAGTCAGTTGCAGAGAAATTAGATTTGGATGCTTGAACGGACCTTGAATCAGAAGGTCCTGTCTTAGTGGCAGAGTCCATGGTGGCAGAGATGACATGTCCACCAGGTCTGCATACCAAGTCCTGCGTGGCCACGCAGGTGCTATTAAAATCACTGAAGCTCTCTCCTGTTTGATTCTGGCAATCAGATGTGGAAGGAGAGGGAAAGGTGGAAACACATAAGCCAGGTTGAATGACCAGGGTACTGCTAGAGCATCTATCAGTACTGCCTGAGTGTCCCTGGACCTGGATCCGTAACAAGGAAGTTTGGCGTTCTGACGAGACGCCATCAGATCCAATTCTGGTGTGCCCCATAGCTAAACCAGTTGAGCAAACACCTCCGGATGGAGCTCCCACTCCCCCAGATGAAAAGTTTGACGACTTAGAAAATCTGCCTCCCAGTTCTCTACCTCTGGGATATAGATCGCTGAAAGATGGCAAGAGTGAGTCTCTGCCCATCGGATTATTCTGGAAACTTCTATCATCGCCAAGGAACTCCTTGTTCCCCCCTGATGATTGATATAAGCTACAGTCGTGATGTTTTCCGACTGAAATCTGATAAATCCGGCCGAAGCCAGCTGAGGCCACGCCTGAAGAGCATTGAATATCGCCCTTAATTCCAAAATATTTATCGGTAGGAGGGCCTCCTCCTGAGTCCACAAACCCTGTGCTTTCAGGGAATTCCAGACTGCACCCCAGCCCAGTAGGCTGGAGTCCGTCGTCACTATAACCCACGCTGGCCTGCGGAAACACATTCCCCGAGACAGGTGATCTTGTGACAGCCACCAAAGAAGAGAGTCTCTGGTCTCTTGATCCAGATTGATCTGAGGAGATAAATCTGCATAATCCCCATTCTATTGTTTGAGCATGCATAGTCTCAGTGGTCTGAGATGCAAGCGAGCAAACGGAACTATGTCCATTGCCGCTACCATAAGTCCAATTACCTCCATACACTGAGCCACTGACGGCCGAGGAATGGAATGAAGAGCTCGGCAGGTGGTTAAAATCTTTGATTTCCTGACCTCAATCAGAAAAATTTTCATGTCCACCGAATCTATCAGAGTTCCCAGGAATGGAACTCTTGTGTGAGGAATAAGAGAACTCTTTTTCACGTTCACCTTCCACCCATGAGATCTTAGAATGGCCAACACTAAGTCCATGTGAGACTTGGCTAGTTGGAAAGTCGACACTTGAATTAGGATGTTGTCTAGATAAGGCGCCACTGCTATGCCTTAGGACTGCCAGAAGGGACCCTAGCACCTTTGTGAAGATTCTTGGCGCTGTGGCCAACCTGAAGAAAAGAGCCACAAAATGGTAATGCCGGTCCAGAAAGGCAAACCTGAGGAACTGGTGATGATCTTTGTGGATAGGAATGTGTAGAAATGCATCCTTTAAATCCACAGTGGTCATATATTGACCCTACTGGATCATTGGTAAAATAGTCCAAATGGTCTCCATCTTGAAGGATGGAACTCTTAGGAATTGGTTTAAGATCTTGAGATCTGAAGGTTCCCTCTTTTTTGGGAACCACAAACAGATTGGAGTAGAAACCTTGTCCCTGTTCTGCTTTCGGAACTGGGCAGATCACTCCCATGGTAAAAAAAGTCTTCTATACAGAATAAGAATGCCTCTCTTTTTTTCTGGTTTACAGACAATTGAGAAAGATGGAATCTCCCCCTTGGAGGAGAATCTTTGAAATCTAGAAGATATCCCTGGGTTACGATTTCTACGGCCCAGGAGTCCTGAACGTCTCTTGCCTAGGCCTGAGCAAAGAGAGAGAGTCTGCCCCCTACTAGATCCGGTCCCGGAACGGGGGCTACCCCTTCATGCTGTCTTAGAGGCAGCAGCAGGCTTTTTGGCCTGTTTACCCTTGTTCCAAGCCTGGTTAGGTCTCCAGGTTGGCTTGGATTGAGTAAAGTTCCCCTCCTGCTTGGCAGCAGGGGAAGAGGAAGCGGGACCACCCTTGAACTTTCGAAAGGAACGGAAATTATTTTGTTTGGTCCTTGTCTTATTGGGAGGGCATGACCCTTCCCCCCAGTGATGTCTGAAATGATCTCTTTCAGTGCAGGCCCGAATAGGGTCTTACCTTTGAAAGGGATGGTCAAAAGCTTAGATTTTGATGACACATAAGCCGACCAGGACTTAAGTCATAACGCTCTACGCGCTAAAATGGCAAAACCTGAATTCTTTGCCACAAACTACAATAGGGTCACAATCATCCAGAGTCGTTAAAACCTCCCTGAGCAATAAACGGAGGTGTTCTAGCTTAAATTTAAATGCCGTCATATCTGAATCTGTCTGAGGGAATAACTTTCCTGAATCAAAAAACAGAATTTATGTTTACCTGATAAATTACTTTCTCCAACGGTGTGTCCGGTCCACGGCGTCATCCTTACTTGTGGGATATTCTCTTCCCCAACAGGAAATGGCAAAGAGCCCAGCAAAGCTGGTCACATGATCCCTCCTAGGCTCCGCCTTCCCCAGTCATTCGACCGACGTAAAGGAGGAATATTTGCATAGGAGAAATCATATGATACCGTGGTGACTGTAGTTAAAGAAAATAAATTATCAGACCTGATTAAAAAAACCAGGGCGGGCCGTGGACCGGACACACCGTTGGAGAAAGTAATTTATCAGGTAAACATAAATTCTGTTTTCTCCAACATAGGTGTGTCCGGTCCACGGCGTCATCCTTACTTGTGGGAACCAATACCAAAGCTTTAGGACACGGATGAAGGGAGGGAGCAAATCAGGTCACCTAGATGGAAGGCACCACGGCTTGCAAAACCTTTCTCCCAAAAATAGCCTCAGAAGAAGCAAAAGTATCAAATTTGTAAAATTTAGTAAAAGTGTGCAGTGAAGACCAAGTCGCTGCCTTACATATCTGATCAACAGAAGCCTCGTTCTTGAAGGCCCATGTGGAAGCCACAGCCCTAGTGGAATGAGCTGTGATTCTTTCAGGAGGCTGCCGTCCGGCAGTCTCGTAAGCCAATCTGATGATGCTTTTAATCCAAAAAGAGAGAGAGGTAGAAGTTGCTTTTTGACCTCTCCTTTTACCAGAATAAACAACAAACAAGGAAGATGTTTGTCTAAAATCCTTTGTAGCATCTAAATAGAATTTTAGAGCACGAACTACATCCAAATTGTGCAACAAACGTTCCTTCTTTGAAACTGGATTCGGACACAAAGAAGGCACGACTATCTCCTGGTTAATGTTTTTGTTAGAAACAACTTTCGGAAGAAAACCAGGTTTAGTACGCAAAACCACCTTATCTGCATGGAACACCAGATAAGGAGGAGAACACTGCAGAGCAGATAATTCTGAAACTCTTCTAGCAGAAGAAATTGCAACCAAAAACAAAACTTTCCAAGATAATAACTTAATATCAACGGAATGTAAGGGTTCAAACGGAACCCCCTGAAGAACTGAAAGAACTAAATTGAGACTCCAAGGAGGAGTCAAAGGTTTGTAAACAGGCTTGATTCTAACCAGAGCCTGAACAAAGGCTTGAACATCTGGCACAGCTGCCAGCTTTTTGTGAAGTAACACAGACAAGGCAGAAATCTGTCCCTTCAAAGAACTTGCAGATAATCCTTTCTCCAAACCTTCTTGAAGAAAGGATAGAATCTTAGGAATTTTTACCTTGTCCCAAGGGAATCCTTTAGATTCACACCAACAGATATATTTTTTCCATATTTTGTGGTAGATTTTTCTAGTTACAGGCTTTCTGGCCTGAACAAGAGTATCAATGACAGAATCTGAGAACCCTCGCTTTGATAAGATCAAGCGTTCAATCTCCAAGCAGTCAGTTGGAGTGAGACCAGATTCGGATGTTCGAACGGACCTTGAACAAGAAGGTCTCGTCTCAAAGGTAGCTTCCATGGTGGAGCCGATGACATATTCACCAGGTCTGCATACCAAGTCCTGCGTGGCCACGCAGGAGCTATCAAGATCACCGATGCCCTCTCCTGATTGATCCTGGCTACCAGCCTGGGGATGAGAGGAAACGGCGGGAATACATAAGCTAGTTTGAAGGTCCAAGGTGCTACTAGTGCATCTACTAGAGTCGCCTTGGGATCCCTGGATCTGGACCCGTAGCAAGGAACCTTGAAGTTCTGACGAGAGGCCATCAGATCCATGTCTGGAATGCCCCACAATTGAGTAATTTGGGCAAAGATTTCCGGATGGAGTTCCCACTCCCCCGGATGAAATGTCTGACGACTCAGAAAATCCGCTTCCCAATTTTCCACTCCTGGGATGTGGATTGCAGACAAGTGGCAGGAGTGAGTCTCCGCCCATTGAATGATTTTGGTCACTTCTTCCATCGCCAGGGAACTCCTTGTTCCCCCCTGATGGTTGATGTACGCAACAGTCGTCATGTTGTCTGATTGAAACCGTATGAACTTGGCCTTTGCTAGCTGAGGCCAAGCCTTGAGAGCATTGAATATCGCTCTCAGTTCCAGAATATTTATCGGGAGAAGAGATTCTTCCCGAGACCAAAGACCCTGAGCTTTCAGGGGTCCCCAGACCGCGCCCCAGCCCACCAGACTGGCGTCGGTCGTGACAATGACCCACTCTGGTCTGCGGAAGCTCATCCCCTGTGACGGGGGAATCTCAACGGAGTGAATCTCTGGTCCTCTGATCTACTTGTATCGTCGGAGACAAGTCTGTATAGTCCCCATTCCACTGACTGAGCATGCACAGTTGTAATGGTCTTAGATGAATTCGCGCAAAAGGAACTATGTCCATTGCCGCTACCATCAAACCTATTACTTCCATGCACTGCGCTATGGAAGGAAGAGGAACAGAATGAAGTATTTGACAAGAGTTTAGAAGTTTTGATTTTCTGGCCTCTGTCAGAAAAATCCTCATTTCTAAGGAGTCTATTATTGTTCCCAAGAAGGGAACCCTTGTTGACGGAGATAGAGAACTTTTTTCTACGTTCACTTTCCACCCGTGAGATCTGAGAAAGGCCAGGACAATGTCCGTGTGAGCCTTTGCTTGTGGAAGGGACGACGCTTGAATCAGTATGTCGTCCAAGTAAGGTACTACTGCAATGCCCCTTGGTCTTAGCACCGCTAGAAGGGACCCTAGTACCTTTGTGAAAATTCTTGGAGCAGTGGCTAATCCGAACGGAAGTGCCACAAACTGGTAATGCTTGTCCAGAAATGCGAACCTTAGGAACCGATGATGTTCCTTGTGGATAGGAATATGTAGATACGCATCCTTTAAATCCACCGTGGTCATGAATTGACCTTCCTGGATGGAAGGAAGAATTGTTCGAATGGTTTCCATTTTGAACGATGGAACCTTGAGAAACTTGTTTAGGATCTTGAGATCTAAGATTGGTCTGAATGTTCCCTCTTTTTTGGGAACTACGAACAGATTGGAGTAGAACCCCATCCCTTGTTCTCCTAATGGAACAGGATGAATCACTCCCATTTTTAACAGGTCTTCTACACAATGTAAGAATGCCTGTTTTTTTATGTGGTCTGAAGACAATTGAGACCTGTGGAACCTCCCCCTTGGGGGAAGCCCCTTGAATTCCAGAAGATAACCTTGGGAGACTATTTCTAGCGCCCAAGGATCCAGAACATCTCTTGCCCAAGCCTGAGCGAAGAGAGAGAGTCTGCCCCCCACCAGATCCGGTCCCGGATCGGGGGCCAACATCTCATGCTGTCTTGGTAGCAGTGGCAGGTTTCTTGGCCTGCTTACCTTTGTTCCAGCCTTGCATTGGCCTCCAGGCTGGCTTGGCTTGAGAAGTATTACCCTCTTGCTTAGAGGACGTAGCACTAGGGGCTGGTCCGTTTCTGCGAAAGGGACGAAAATTAGGTTTATTTTTGGCCTTGAAAGACCTATCCTGAGGAAGGGCGTGGCCCTTGCCCCCAGTGATATCAGAAATAATCTCTTTCAAGTCAGGGCCAAACAGCGTTTTCCCCTTGAAAGAAATGTTAAGCAATTTGTTCTTGGAAGACGCATCCGCTGACCAAGATTTTAGCCAAAGCGCTCTGCGCGCCACAATAGCAAACCCAGAATTTTTCGCCGCTAATCTAGCCAATTGCAAAGTGGCGTCTAGGGTGAAAGAGTTAGCCAATTTGAGAGCATGAATTCTGTCCAAAATCTCCTCATAAGAAGAATCTTTATTGAGCGCCTTTTCTAGTTCATCGAACCAGAAACACGCTGCTGTAGTGACAGGAACAATGCATGAAATTGGTTGTAGAAGGTAACCTTGCTGAACAAACATCTTTTTAAGCAAACCCTCTAATTTTTTATCCATAGGATCTTTGAAAGCACAACTATCTTCTATGGGTATAGTGGTGCGTTTGTTTAGAGTAGAAACCGCCCCCTCGACCTTGGGGACTGTCTGCCATAAGTCCTTTCTGGGGTCGACCATAGGAAACAATTTCTTAAATATAGGGGGAGGGACGAAAGGTATGCCGGGCCTTTCCCATTCTTTATTTACAATGTCCGCCACCCGCTTGGGTATAGGAAAAGCTTCGGGGGGCCCCGGGACCTCTAGGAACTTGTCCATTTTACATAATTTCTCTGGAATGACCAAATTCTCACAATCATCCACAGTAGATAACACCTCCTTAAGCAGGGCGCGGAGATGTTCCAATTTAAATTTAAATGTAATCACATCAGGTTCAGCTTGTTGAGAAATTTTCCCTGAATCTGAAATTTCTCCCTCAGACAAAACCTCCCTGGCCCCCTCAGACTGGTGTAGGGGCACTTCAGAACCAATATCATCAGCGTCCTCATGCTCTTCAGTATTTTCTAAAACAGAGCAGTCGCGCTTTCGCTGATAAGTGGGCATTTTGGCTAAAATGTTTTTGATAGAATTATCCATTACAGCCGTTAATTGTTGCATAGTAAGGAGTATTGGCGCACTAGATGTACTAGGGGCCTCCTGTGTGGGCAAGACTGGTGTAGACGAAGGAGGGGATGATGCAGTACCATGCTTACTCCCCTCACTTGAGGAATCATCTTGGGCATCATTTTCTCTAAATTTTGTGTCACATAAATCACATCTATTTAAATGAGAAGGAACCTTGGCTTCCCCACATACAGAACACAGTCTATCTGGTAGTTCAGACATGTTAAACAGGCATAAACTTGATAACAAAGTACAAAAAACGTTTTAAAATAAAACTGTTACTGTCACTTTAAATTTTAAACTGAACACACTTTATTACTGCAAATGTGAAAAAGTATGAAGGAATTGTTCAAAATTCACCAAAATTTCACCACAGTGTCTTAAAGCCTTAAAAGTATTGCACACCGAATTTGAAAGCTTTAACCCTTAAAATAACGGAACCGGAGCCGTTTTTATATTTAACCCCTTTACAGTCCCTGGTATCTGCTTTGCTGAGACCCAACCAAGCCCAAAGGGGAATACGATACCAAATGACGCCTTCAGAAAGTCTTTTCTATGTATCAGAGCTCCTCACACATGCATCTGCATGTCATGCTTCCCAAAAACAAGTGCGCAATAGAGGCGCGAAAATGAGGCTCTGCCTATGATTAGGGAAAGCCCCTAGAGAATAAGGTGTCCAATACAGTGCCTGCCGGTTATTTTACATAATTCCCAAGAATAAAATAATTCCTCAAAGCTATGAAGTATAAAATATGCTTATATATCAATCGTTTTAGCCCAGAAAATGTCTACAGTCTTAAAAGCCCTTGTGAAGCCCTTTTTTTCTTTATGTAATAAAAATGGCTTACCGGATCCCATAGGGAAAATGACAGCTTCCAGCATTACATCGTCTTGTTAGAAATGTGTCATACCTCAAGCAGCAAAAGTCTGCTCACTGTTTCCCCCAACTGAAGTTAATTCCTCTCAACAGTCCTGTGTGGAAACAGCCATCGATTTTAGTAACGGTTGCTAAAATCATTTTCCTCTTACAAACAGAAATCTTCATCTCTTTTCTGTTTCAGAGTAAATAGTACATACCAGCACTATTTTAAAATAACAAACTCTTGATTGAATAATAAAAACTACAGTTAAACACCAAAAAACTCTAAGCCATCTCCGTGGAGATGTTGCCTGTACAACGGCAAAGAGAATGACTGGGGAAGGCGGAGCCTAGGAGGGATCATGTGACCAGCTTTGCTGGGCTCTTTGCCATTTCCTGTTGGGGAAGAGAATATCCCACAAGTAAGGATGACGCCGTGGACCGGACACACCTATGTTGGAGAAATCTCTCCCTCAGATAGCAAATCCCTCATCCCTACCTCAGAACATTGTGAGGGAATATCGGATACGGCTACTAAAGCGTCAGAAGGCTCAGTATTTGTTCTTAACCCAGAGCTACTGTGCTTCCCTTGCAACCCTGGCAGTGTAGATAAAACCTCTGTGAGGGTAGTATTCATAACTGAGGCCATAGAAGTTTTAGACGCACTAGAAGTTCTTGGCGTCGCTTGTGCAGGCGTTACTGGTTGTGACACTTGGGGAGAACTAGATGGCAAAACCTGATTTCCTTCTGTCTGAGAATCATCCAGTGCCAAACTCTTATAAGTCAAAATAAGCTGTTTGCAATTTATAGACATATCAGTACAAGTGGGACACATTCTAAGAGGGGGTTCCACAATGGCTTCTAAACAAATTGAGCAATGAGTTTCCTCAATGTCAGACATGTTGAACAGGCTAGTAATGAGACAAGCAAGCTTGGAAAACACTTTATTCAATGAAAAAAATAAAATTTTCAAAAACGGTACTGTGCCTTTAAGAGAAAAAAAGGCATACACAAACTGAAAAACTGCTTAAAATTACTCCAAACTTTCTGAAATTTTTAAAGTACACCCATCAAGCTTTAGTAAGATTGCACCACAATTTCGGATTGAAAAGTGTTTAAAACCTGATAAAACCCTTGTCAGCACCCAGCCACAGCTCTGCTGTGGCTCCTACCTGCCCTCAAGGATCAAGATTGTGGAAATAAAGCTTTGATTAGGCCCTTGGAAGTGCACCAGGACCCCTCTGTTGTAGCTTGCCTATGTAAAACTGAGGCACGAAAATAGGCCCCGCCCCTCTCTTACTCGATGTTGCTGGGGCCTACACATAAATCTACAAAACGATCTATGAGCCATGTGGGTTATAAAAACCCCAAATAAGCCAAGTGAACCCTCAAAAACAGTCCCAAATTAAATAAATATAGTACTCCCAGACACACAAACGTTTTTCCCAATTAAAAACATACAAACTGAGTGCCCATAAGATTAGCCCTATATGCAAGATAGTAACATCCCCTCTCAGACTAGGATTACTGCTTCCCCTAATGGGGATACTGTCAGCCTTTCTGTAGTTATCAGGTCTCTGCATAAAAAATGACTGAACATACCTCATTGCTGTATAGCAAGAAACCGTTCCAAACACTGAAGTTTTCCTGTACTCCTCAGCTTCTGTGGGAACAGCAGTGGACCTTAGTTACAAATGCTAAGATCATCATCCTCCAGGCAGAAATCTTCATCTATGTTCTGCCTGAGAGTAAATAGTACAACACCGGTACCATTTAAAAATAACAAACTCTTGATTGAAGATAAAATAAAACTAACAGTTTAACACCTCTTTCACTTTACCGTTCCTGCTTAGAGCCGGCAAAGAAAATGACTGGGGGGTGGAGTTAAGGGGGGAGCTATATAGACAGCTCTGCTGTGGTGCTCTCTTTGCCACTTCCTGTTAGGAAGGATAATATCCCACAAGTAAGGATGAAACCGTGGACTCGGTACATCTTGCAAAAGAAATAATTGTCACTCTCGTTCAGGCCAGGAAACCGGTCACTTGACGCATCTACCACAAGGTGTGGAAGACCTACTTGTCCTGGTGTGAGGAACAAGGATATCCCTGGCATAAGGTCAGGGTATCCAGGATTTTGGCTTTTCTCGAGGACGTTCTGGATAAGGGTCTTGCCACCAGTTCCCTAAGGGGACAGATCTTGGCTTTATCTGTACTGTTGCATAAGAATCTTGCGGAGCTTCCTGACATTCAGTCCTTTGTTCAGGCTCTGGTAAGGATCAGGCCTGTCTTCAGGAATCCGGCTCCTCCTTGGAGCTTAACCATGGTTCTTAAGGTTTTGCAGAGGGCTCTATTTGAGCCTATGGGGCCTATTTATCAAAGGTCTTGCGGACCTGATCCGACAGTGCGGATCAGGTCCGCAAGACCTCGCTGAATGCGCTCTCTGTATTCAGCATTGCACAAGAACTGCTGGTGGGGTGTCAATCAACCCGATCGGGTTAAATTCCGGCGATTCCTATCCGCCAGGCGGATAGGGTTATGGAGCAGCGGTCTTTAGACCGCTGCTTCATAACTGCTGTTTCTGGCGAGTCTGAAGACTCGCCAGAAACACGGCCCTTCAAGCTCCGTTCGGAGCTTGATAGATAGGCCTCTATGCATGCTCTTGAAATTAAGGTTCTTTCTTGGAAAGTCCTGTTATTACTGGCTATTGCATCAGCACGCAGAGTCTCTGAGTTGGCGGCCTTGCAATGCAAGCCGCCCTACTTAGTTTTTCATGCTGATAAGGCTGTTCTTCGCACTAGATTGGCATTTTTTTCCAAGATGGTGTTGAGTCATAACATCAATCAGGAAATAGTAGTTCCTTTTTTTGTGTCCTAACCCTTCTTCTTCGAAGGAGAGGCTACTTCATAATCTGGACGTGGTTCGGGCTTTGAACTTTTATCTTCAGGCCACAAAGGAGTTCAGACAGACCTCGTCTTTATTTGTTGTGTACTCAGGGAAGCGTAGCGGGCACTCTGCCACTTCTCTATCTTTTTGGTTGAGGCGTATGATCCGTCTGGCATATGAGACAGCGGGACACAAGCCTCCTCAGAGGATTACGGCTCACTCGACTAGAGCTGTGGCCTCATCTTGGGCCTTTAAGAATGAGGCTTCTATGGAGCAGATTTGTAAGGCGGACACTTGGTCTTCCTTACATACTTTTGCAAGATTTTATAAATTTGATGTTTTTGCTTCGGCGGAAGCAGCTTTTAGGAGAAAGGTTCTGCAGGCTGTGGTGTCCTCCGTTTAGGGTCCGCCTCCCTTTGCCCTCCCTTTTTGTTTTTCATTCAGTGTCCTCTAGAGCTTGAGTATTTGTTCCCACAAGTAATGAATGAAGAAGTGGACTCCCCTCCCATTAAGAAGGAAAACATAAATTATGCTTACCTGATAATTTCATTTCCACTGTTTCTCCGGTGGGCGGACCTAAATTTAATTTTTTTTTTTTAATATTTGTAATTTTTATTAGTTTTTTTGAAATAAAAGAGTGATAGATACAACAACTGTACGAGACAATCGTACATCAAATGCAAGTACATCAGGACATAAACGTAAGCATTACAGACATACCGTAAATTTCTATGAAAAGGGTGTCAGTGTCCTGACAGGACATAAAAAAGCATCGAGGGGGGGGGGGGGGAGGGGGAGAGGAGGTAGGGGAAAAGGGAAGGTAGATATGCTAAGATGACTTTGGAAAAAAAGGGGCCAATTCAGGTTACAAGGGTAAGGCCGGGTCTTCTGCCTATGTGGTTAGGGGTGTACTGCCAACTAGGTGTCGAAGGTGGGGAGCCAGAGAGTATCAAACCTGTTTTTCCAATCGGACCAGATCAGTTCGAAGAAATCAGTCCTACCCGAGGCATAATAGATACTCTTCTCCATAGAGTACATGTATGCCATAGTGGATATAATATCTGACCAGGCTGGGGGAAGGGATCTTTTCCAAGATCTCGCTATATTAAGTTTAACAGCTGACAGAAGGTAAATACAAAGTGCACCATAATGTTTCGATAATTTGCATATGCCTAAGTGGAACAGAGCCGTCTCGGGAGTTCTGGGTAGGTTGATACCTAAACTGGTTAATGTAGAGAAACATTTGTTCCAGATAGGTTTGAGTCTGGGACAGCTCCACCAAATGTGGATCATATCCCCTATATGTGAGCAGTCTCTCCAACAGGTGGGGGAGGCCACTGGGAAGATTTTCGCGCTAGCTGGGACGTAGTACCAGTGCGTGAGCACCTTAATGTAGGTTTCAAGGACGGTAATGCAATGAAGGGTTTTCTTTGTAAATAGGAGCGTGCGTTGCCACTCTAGGGGGGGTTTCGTGAAGTCTAACTTCCATTCCCATTTCAGGATATGTTGGGCTTTGTCAACTGGGACAGCACCTTCCATGAGGGAATAGTGTAAGGACAGTGGTTTGCCCAGTCTGAGCCCCTGTTGCCATCTAGCTTCCCAGATGGTAAGCTGTCGAGGCAGAGAGGGTTTGAATCCCCACCGAGATAAGAAGCTAGTAACTCTGGAGTATTCAAATTTCATATACAAGGGTGTAGATGGAGTAGTATTGAGTTGGGTGTAGGGGGAGAAAGTTGTATGTGGCGAGGTAGACCATAGGTCTCCCACCTTCATGATACCCAGCCGAGCCCAGGCGTTCGGATGGGAGTCCGGTAAACCGGACAGAAGACCAGTCACAGAGGTAATTGGGGAAGGATGAGGGGCTACCTTGGGATTATGCCTCAGGCGGTCCCAGGCGGACAGGCATTCCTTAATAATCGGGTTAGAGGCGTCTAGATTCCTTCTGCAATGGGGTGGCGTCCATATTAGGTCCCTTAAAGTAAGGTTATGTGGTAGGGAGGCTTGTTCAATAGACCTCCATTTACTATCTGAATCTTTGACACCCCATTGAGAGATATGGGTGAGCATAGCAGCATCCGCATACCTAAAATTAGAGGGAGAAGCAACCCCGCCGTGCATTCTAGGGTATTGCAGAACATTATGGGCAACACTAGGGGGTTTACCCTGCCATATGTATTTAGTACAGGCGCTCTGGAACTGTACGAGAAGAGTTCTGGGTACTCTTATTGGTAGACAACGAAGGGCGTACGTGAGTTTAGGAAGATAACTCATCTTTAGGGCCGCTATGCGTCCTAACCAGGATACACATTTGAAGTTCCATCGTATGGGCAGAGACCTAAGCTCGGTCAAGAGGGGTTTGAAGTTATCTTCAATAATTTGTGGGAGAGAATTGGATAATTTAACACCGAGATGGGAGATGTACTTATGGCTGGGGATAAACTTATATTTTCTACATAAGCTTTTGGAGACCTCGGGGAACCCAGAATAATTCAGATTTCGAGTGATTTAATTTATAGTACGACAAGGCACTAAATGTCTCTAGAAGGGACAGGAGTCTCGGAATCTCTTGTGAGGGTCTGGAAAAAAACAGGGTGGTATCATCTGCGAATAGGGCTACTTTGTGAACCGTACCGTGTAGGGTGATTCCCGAAATCTCTTTATCTGTCCTAATAGCCGCAGCCAGAGGCTCCATGGCCAGTGCGAACAAAATCGGGGAGAGGGGGCAGCCCTGTCGGGTGCCATTGGAGATAGGGAAGGGAGTGGGGTCAAACCCCAGACCTCTCACTGAGGCCACTGGGGAGGAATATAGGGCCTTGATTGCCAATATAATTCGCGCAGGGAACTGGAAGTTCTCTACGACCCGCCAGAGGTACTCCCATCTGACGCGGTCAAAGGCCTTCTCGGCATCAAGAGAAAGTACCGCAAGTGGTCTATTCAGTCTCTTGGCTTCAAGGAGTATGTCAAGGAGCCTCCTGGTGTTATCTGGGCCCTCTCTCCCTGGTATGAACCCGACTTGATCTGGGTCAATAAGTGTTGGGAGCAACTTTGCTAGCCGGTTAGCCAAGATTTTGGCGTAGATCTTAACGTCGGTATTGATGAGTGAAATAGGTCGGTAATTAGCGCAGAGGGTAGGGTCTTTATTGGGTTTGGGAATGGTGATGATGGAGGCATCAAGGAATTCCTTATCGAATTTCCCTGTGGACATAGCATTATTGAAAAATCTGGTAAGTATAGGGGCGAGTTCTGTTAGGTATGTCTTGTAGAAAATGGCCGTGAAGCCATCCGGCCCAGGGGCTTTAAGAGATTTCAGTTTTTTAATAACCGATTTAACCTCCTGATTAGTAATCGGGGTGTCAATGCACTCTTTATGAGATTCGTCAAGGGTGGGGAGCTCAAGGGAGTGAAGGAAGGAATCTATGTTTTCCGAGGGGGCTTTCCCGATCGTCGTGGTATCGCCTATATTATAGAGTTCAGAGTAGAACTTATGGAACTGTTGGCCTATCTGGGAAGGGAGTCGGACAGATCGTCCACCCTGTTTGATTTCGTGAATACGAGTGGCACCCGAACGCTGCCTGATTTTATTGGCTAGTAAAGAATCTGCTTTATTGCCTTTGGAGTACAGGAGGTGTTTCAAACGGAGGAGATTGGATTGTGTCTTACGGAATTCTAACGGCAGATATGCCGCCTAAGGTCTTACACCTCAGATTTGTAGGTTACCGGGTTCGAGGTCCGCCGTTGGGTTTCAAGAACCCGCAGTCTGCTGTGTGCTTGGGAGAGGGAGAGGCCTGCTTGTCTCCTGAGGTGAGCCTGCTTGCGGATGAAAAGGCCTCGCAGAGTAGCCTTAAACGCACCCCATATTGTGTTCTCGCTAACTTCTGGGGTATCATTGGTCTGGAGAGTGAAGCAAATCTCCTTCCTGATCTCTTCCCTAAACGGGACATCCGAAAGGAGATGGTGTGGCAGTCTCCATGGGGCTTTGGCCTTGGTAGTGTGACTAGAGTCAATGTCTAAGGTGATAAGGTCATGATCTGACCACGGGCAGAGATGAATGTTCACGGAGCGGACCAGATCTAGGTCTGTGGGGTGGCAAAAAAAGTAATCTAGCCTAGAGTGTGTAGCGTGAGGGTGGGAGAAGTGGGTAAAATCTTTGTCTAGAGGATGAAGGGACCTCCAAATATCAAAATAAGTGAACTGGCATATAAGTTCCCGGAATCCACGACTGGTAGGGTCGTGGCTGGAGGGGAGTCTCTTAGAGGGGCCTGTTTTCCTATCTATCTTCTCATCCCATACCATGTTCAGGTCACCGGCGAGGATAACTCTGCCTTGTTTGACCTTCTCCACATGCAGAAGGACTTTCCTGAGGTACCTAGGTTGAAGTGAGTTTGGGAGATAGACCGAAACAACAGTATATGTGACATGGTCTAGATTACATATAAGGATGAGATATCTGGCCTGAGGGTCTCTGAATATAAAGAGGGGCTCGTAAGCCACTCTTTTGTGTATTAGGATGGCTACTCCTCTGGCTTTCTTTATGAAGGAAGCCGCCTCAAAAACTGGGTAGTCCTTGGAAGTGTGGAGGGGGGGGGGGGGAGTCCGCTAGTAGGTGCGTCTCCTGGAGGAAGGCTACATCCGCTCCATGGTGATGGAGGGATCGGGATAAAAGGCATCTCTTGCCCACAGTATTAAGGCCTCTGACATTATGGGTGAGGAATCTAAGAGAGGCCATTTAGAGGTCTTGGGAGGGGGCGAAGCGAGGGGTAGTGGTCAAAGATTGGTTGGGGGAGGGGGATGAGGGGTAGGGAATAGCAAGTGGAAGTAGTCCACCTATGTGGGGCCCTAGAATGGGCACCAGAAATTGGGGGGGAGTTAACCTTGCCTGAAAGGCAGAGGGACTAGTGCAAGTAGCCCCGCTCAACTATAAAAAAAGCACAAAGTAACTAATTAACCATATATATCAACTCAAACTCTAACCTGAGTTAGTTAGAATAATATTGAAAATGTAAACAAATCAGAGTATATGAACCTGACATTGGTATTGAAATGCAACTCAACAACCTCAAGTGGGTGAGGCCTGAGGCCTCAGAGTGTGGTCAGGGGGGTTTGGTTTTGAACGCTTTGGTCTCTGTTCTTTGACAGACCATTCGGGTGCTGTGACCCTCAATCTGGAGCGAGACTCTTGCTGGTTGCTGGGGGCGGCTTGGAGGCTAATAGAGTGCCTCCCATAGAGGGTGAGGAGACTGTGTGGGTTTGATTATCCTTGGTCGCGATCAGTTTAGTGGGGAATCCCCACCTATATTTGATCCCTGCTTTCCTCAGCTGAGTAGTAATTGGGGCATAGAGCTTTCGCTGTTGCAAAGTATGTGAGGAGAGGTCAGGTAGGAGTTGGATGTCTTTGAGATTATCAGGTAAAGTAGGTTTGTTGTATGCTGCCTGCATCAACCGATCTTTGAAGGCAAAGTGGTGGAAGCAGACGACCACATCTCTCGGCCTATCTGATGATACTGAACGTGGCCGGAGAGCCCTGTGGGCCCTTTCCAGGGACCCCAAGTATGCGGTGAACAAAGATATGAGATACTCCTGCAAACCACCTGTGTTTACCATCTCAGGGATGCCTCTAAACCTGATATTGTTCCTCCTAGCTCTGTCCTCCACATCTGCCAGTTTCAGCTCAAGTTGGGAGATTTGTTCGGCCAGATTTTCTGCATAGGCTAGGAGGTTCGAGTTGTCGGTAGCCAGATCGTCTTGTTGCCGCTCAAGGGAATCAACCCTATCTCCTATTTCTTGGATTTCCTTTTTAAGTTCAGCCGAACTTCTCTGGATCTCAGCAGTGATAGATTTGGTCTGAGCTGCGAGGAGTTTCTGAAGAGTGCTTTCGGTAATGTAGTGATTGAGATGCGCAACAGACAGAGCTTGACTGCGAACCCTCATCTTGAGATTCTGGGTCGCTAATGTCCTTGCTCACTGAGGAAGTTTTCTTGCGTGGTTGAGAAAAATGGTCAAGGACAGTCTGCTTTGAGGCCGGTTGGGTCTTGGTGTTTTTTCTAGCTGAGTGTGACATGTTTGGTGATGAAAGGAGACCAAGGAGTATGTCGGTATGGTGGAGAAGAGGCCCACCCTGACCACGTACCCACAGAGAAGTCGTTAAACCCCTGGACTAAACACAAAGATAAAGAAGGGTTAAGATTCAACACCTGGTTAATACATTAGCGATAAATGGTACACTGTAAGAGCGGGGCCAGCACTGCCCTCATAATGAATTACACCTAGTACATAGTATTACACCCTGGCAATTGTGACGGCTCCTAAGAGCCCCCATGCACCTCAGGGAGGGGGGATACGACCAAGAGGAAGGGGAAAAGGGGAGTGGAAGTGACCAACCCAGACAAGCTGGGCCGGAAAGGAGGAGGCGCGAGGGGGACCAATGCAGCCAGTCCCGTGTAGCGAGACTTACAGGAATACCACAGAAAACTCAGTGTAATAAGGACAAGTAGTAGCATACCTCAATATTTAGAACAACACTAGGTAGCAAAGGCCCTGCAAGTAACTAAGGCAAAATGATGGAAGTACTATGGCCTGAGTATTGGAGCTTAAGCAATCAAAGGCCACAGCTAATGGGTTATCACTTAGTTTAGAGGGAGAAGGGGATACTACATGAAGGGGGGGGCGTGGGTAGGTGAAAGTGACCAGCTCGCCACTTGAGTGGGCCAGGGGTGTAAGAGTATACCAATTATCAAGCTGGTTTAAGTATGTTCAATAGCACAACACATATCCACTGCACTGAGACAATTAGGGAAATGAAGCATGAGAGCAGCAGAGAGAAATCAAGCAGACGTATACAGGAAGCATCTACAAAGACTAGTACTGTAGATAGAACCTGTAAATAAAAGTAAGCATTAGTAAGATAGTCATAAGTAATAACACTCCACTTTGAGCTTAGAGCCCAAAGGCACATAGGCTGGCGCAGCAGCAGTGATTACATCAATTAATGGAACAGGTTATTGTGTTCAGACAGGCTCACTAGAAGTACTCTTTGACAAGGCTGCAAGAGTAAGATTACTGTGGCTGCAGTCTCTCAGGTTTTAAATTTGTCTGCACAGCATATGGGTACAGGCAGCAGAGGATGCCCAAGAGGTGGTTGTTGGTTAAATTATTTTCCTGTGGGGGCTTTTTATTGATTTCACTGCTTGCAAATGTTCCCAATGTGATTAACAAATAGCCCTTGCTTCAGGAGAGTCCTCAGAGTAGGGATGTTTGCTTGGTCAGATTAAGGAGATAAATGTCCGTGGACTGCCCAGTATGTGAATGTTCTGTCCCCCACACTAAGCAACCATGAAATGCAGAATAGCCTGGCTGCCTTAGTATAGCAAACGAGCAGTGCTTAAAATGCTAATGTCTCAAGGTATAGCCCGGTTAGGATGACAGACAGCACATGCAGTTTAGGGGTCAGAGCTGCCTGTAGGAGTATATTGGAGGTACTCCGTTAATTACTGGGAAATAATTGTCCCGGTCCCTGGGGTTTTATTGCAGTGTGAAAGGGCAGATGTAATTATGAGGTGTTTTTTAAACCCTCTTACCTGTCCGTCCGGTGATCACTGATGGGGTCTGGAGCCGGCACTTCATGTATGGCCCGGCAGCGCCTCACAGACTTAGGCCTCAAAATCAGTACCCCATATATTGTAGAATTAAGGTAGGGGTCCTCAATATGTTCACAGAGCAGATAGCATATGGATATATGGGGAACTGTCACTGTACAAAGCTGTAGATGGGCCAAGTGTGCTTGTGTGATGAAGATTGCGCACTTACATGTGGGACAAGATGGCGCCGGCCTACTCCTTGTAGTTCAGCTCTCCACAAGGATAACCCCTGTTCAAGCTCAATCACCACACTTTGGGACCTCCTCTCCGGTTTGTCAGGGTCTGTAGAGCTGGATCGCCACTTTTAGAAGTTTTTCCGGTCAGTTTGTTGCGATCGTGGGATCCGCTGTAGGCCGAAGCCCCGGCCTTACCTGAGCATGTGCCGGTTCTCTTCTTCCGGGATATAAAAGGCTCGTTCCGGAATGCTCAAAATTACATCCGGAGTAGCAGACCACAGCTGGGCACTATCCCACTAGAAGTGGGGAAGAATTATCCCCAAATTATATGCAGGAGTGTAAAAAATAATAGAAGTTACACAGAGCTCTGGTGCTTTGCTTCTGCTCAGCTTGATGGCTTGCTCCGCCCCCCCCCCTAAATTTAATTTTATTCTTCTGGCACCATTTATACCCTGATATTTCTCGTACTGTTCCTTGTACCCTTGGCAGAATGACTGGGGGATGAGGGGAGTGGGGGAGGTATTTAAGCCTTTGGCTGGGGTGTCTTTTCTTCCTCCTGGTGGCCAGGTTCTTAATTCCCACAAGTAATGAATGAAGCAGTGGACTCTCCTCTCACAGATGGAAATGAAATTATCAGGTAAGCATAATTTATGTTTTTGCCGGCACAGAGCTGTCATCCGAAGAGGATGGTTGAAGCAGTTCCCAAGGGACAAATACTTAGAGTCATACGCAACAATACGGAGCCGACTCATAAAGAAGAACAACTAAGAGAACTGGAACAGAGGTTTATACAAAGAGGTTACAAACCAAAGCTCATCAGGGATATAAAAACACAACTACAGGAAGTACGACAGGAAGATCTATGGGTAGAACATACCGAACCAACTGATACTGATCGCCTTACTCTACTGACAACATATAATCCTATGATGAACACTCTACCTAGGAATGTATTTAAACATTGGGATATTCTCTCTTCAGATCCCATGTTACCCTTTACAATGAAACCTAGGGTGGCCTTTAGGAGAGCAAGAAACTTAAGGGACTCTCTAGTAATTACTGACCCAACACATTGTTATACTACCTCCTCCTGGCTTCAGCCTATAAAAACTGATCCATTTAGGTGTATATCGTGTACTACTTGCAACGCTATGATACCATGCAACTCCTTTAAACATCCACATAACAATCAGCAATTTTGCATCAAATACTACATAACCTGCACCACCAAGTTTGTCGTATAGCTTTTAAATTGTTCATGTGGGATGTATTATGTTGGGAAAACGGAAGACGACACAGGCACGCACAAGATTTGCAAACCATCGTTCTGCCATTTGGGCAGCAATTGATAAGGGCAAGACGGATCAGCCTGTGGCTAGACATTTTCTAGAACATAAACATTCAGTATCAGACCTACGCTTCAGATTAATCGACCATATTCCACCACACCCTCAGCAGAGGTGGAGATAGAGGGAAACTACTGTTGAAATGTGAAGCTAGATGGATCCATCGTCTGAATACTATCCAACCCAATGGACTGAATGCCACTCTTGATTGGCAGTTTTTTATAAATATGATCATTGCTGACTATTGGTGATAAGTATTGCAAGTTTCACATACACATTATTGTCCAATTATGACTGCTACATATTTACACCCTGAAAGATAATGATCTTGTAGGGAAATAACATTGCACACATACAGTGGGGGAAAAAAAAGTATTTAGTCAGCCACCAATTGTGCAAGTTCTCCCACTTAAGAAGATGAGAGAGGCCTGTAATTTTCATCATAGGTATACCTCAACTATGAGAGACAAAATGTGGAAACAAATCCAGACAATCACATTGTCTGATTTGGAAATAATTTATTTGCCAAATTATGGTGGAAAATAAGTATTTGGTCACCTACAAACAAGCAAGATTTCTGTCTCTCACAGACCTGTATCTTCTTCTTTAAGAGGCTCCTCTGTCCTCCTCTCATTACCTGTTTTAATGGCACCTGTTTGAACTTGTTATCAGTATAAAAGACACCTGTCCACAACCTCAAACAGTCACACTCCAAACTCCACTATGGTGAAGACCAAAGAGCTGTCGAAGGACCCCAGAAACAAAATTGTAGACCTGCACCAGGCTGGGAAGACTGAATCTGCAATAGGCAAGCAGCTTGGTGTGAAGAAATCAACTGTGGGAGCAATAATTAGAAAATGGAAGACATACAAGACCACTGATAATCTCCCTCGATCTGGGGCTCCACGCAAGATCTCACCCGTGGGGTCAAAATGATCACAAGAACGGTGAGCAAACATCCCAGAACCACATGGGGGGACCTAGTGAATCACCTGCAGAGAGCTGGACAAACGTAACAAAGGCTACCTAACAAATGCTACCATCAGTAACACTACGCTGCCAGGGACTCAGATCCTGCAGTGCCAGACGTGTCCCCCTGCTTAAGCCAGTACATGTCCGGGCCCGTCTGAAGTATGCTAGAGAGCATTTGGATGATCCAGAAGCGGATTTGGAGAATGTCATATGGTCAGATGAAAACAAAGTAGAACTGTTTGGTAGAAACATAACTTGTCGTGTTTGGAGGAGAGAGAACACCATACCTACTGTGAAGCATGGGGGTGGCAACATCATGCTTTGGGGCTGTTTCTCTGCAAAGGGAACAGAACGACTGATCCGTGTACATGAAAGAATGAATGGGGCCATGTATCATGAGATTTTGAGTGCAAACCTCCTTCCATCAGCAAGGGCATTGAAGATGAAATGTGGCTGGGTCTTTCAGCATGACAATGATCCCAAACACACCGCCCGGGCAACGAAGGAGTGGCTTCGTAAGAAGCATTTCAAGGTCCTGGAGTGACCTAGCCAGTCTCCAGATCTCAACCCCATAGAAAACCTTTGGAGGGAGTTGAAAGTCCGTGTTGCCCAGCGACAGTCCCAAAACATCACTGCTCTAGAGATCTGCATGCAGGAATGGGCCAACATACCAGCAACAGTGTGTGACAACCTTGTGAAGACTTACAGAAAACGTTTGACCTCTGTTATATATCCTTTGTTGGCAATGACAAAGTATTGAGATGAACTTTTGATATTGACCAAATACTTATTTTCCACCATAATTTGCAAATAAATTATTTCCAAATCAGACAATGTGATTGTCTGGATTTGTTTCCACATTTTGTCTCTCATAGTTGAGGTATACCTATGATGAAAATTACAGGCCTCTCATCTTCTTAAGTGGGATAACTTGCACAATTGGTGGCTGACTAAATACTTTTTCCCCCCACTGTATATATAGGTACAGTGTTATATTTATAGCACTCAAGTAGATATAGTATCTATTATTTATGTACTTTCATTCCATAATCATCACACGGTTAATCAGACAACATTGGGGATCCGCTAGGTATATGATGACACCATAGGCTCTAGTATTCATTGTAATATTAACATTAGGCTACTGACTGCTCCATTATAATGTTGCCACTCAACCTTTGACATAATTTACGTTTAAACCCAGCAGTATGTACTACCCCTTATATGCTTGCACCTTTGAGACAATCGTTATACTAACTGAAGATGCAATGTTTTTATTTATTATCTCTTATTTTTTAGCATACACAGAGCCTTGGATCAGCTAACAGTTGGTGTTGGGTAGGTTAATGAGTTAATCCTCATTGGTTAGGTGTTTGATGACACACCACAGCAAACTGCTCTACGGGACTAAGGTAAACTTTAAGATTAATATATGTAACAATGTTTTTGAACAAATGCTGTGGGGTGGATCCCCCTATGAGCTCATTGCTCTTCTTGGATGTATGCATACTTACGGTTGTGCAAGTGTACTGTTTCCTTAACGGAGGTAATATGGAGTCTAACTATGATCAGCCTGTCAGCTCTTTAAAGATGTTTATGAATAAGTAATGTGGGACGGATCCCCTTATGAGTTGTTTGCTCTTTATTGGATGTATGAATACACACGGTAGTGCATTTGCATTGTTTCCACAAGGGAGGTATAACAGAGAATTTAACTGCGAACAGTCTGTCAGCTCTCTATCTGATTTAAAGGGACACTCAATCAAAATTAAACTTTCATTATTCAGATAGAGCATGCAATTTTAAACAACTTTCCAATTTACTTCCATTAAAAAAATGTGCACAGTCTTTTTATATTTAAACTTTTTGAGTCACCAGCTCCTACTGAGCATGTGCAAGAATAAGTGTGTATGCATTTGTGAATGGCTGATTGCTGTCACATGGTACGTGTATGCATTTGTGATTGGCTGATGGTTGTCACATGGTACAGGGGGAGTGGAAAAAGTCATAACTTTTAAAATAGTCAGAAAAAAAATCTACTACTCATTTGAAGTTTAGACTAAGTGCTATTGCATTGTCTTGTTATCTTGCATTTGTTGATTATGCAAATCTACAGTATTGACTGGTCCTTTAACGTTAATTGGCAGGATGAGAGCTGTATTCTACCAATATATATGGCCAAACGGTAGTTTTGAGACTACAGCGAGCATTATGAGCACTGATCTTTATTGTATGATAAGAAGGATGTTAAATGTATATTTGCACATTGGGAAAATTGTGATATACTACGAAGTAACATCGCTAGCTGGTATCTATATTATGTATCAAGCATATGCATTCATAATATGTGTTGATTCCTCATAATTATCACTGTCACACACTATATCATTCTATTTGATGATTCACTTTATTTGATTATGTATTTATGTACTACATACATTGTTTTTTACTAATGTTACTTTGGTGATTATCACGTGTTGTTTATGATGTCACTTCCGGGGGGAGGGGCCATGGGCCTATATAGGCACACATTATTTTTCACTCTTGTTTGAACTGATGAAGGGGATGGTTTGATCCCCAAAATGTCACAAAAATAAACCACGTTTTGTTTTTTTCAAAGTTCAAAACACGGAAGGGGACTGCACTCCTAGACTGGACCGAGAACACATCCCATGACCCTGCAACATGATCAGCCCTGGGTGCTCAGTGGCACTCACAAGAAGCTGTGCTGTCCCCAGAGTAACAGGCAGTTAACCCCAGACAGGTCTGGGTGCAAGAACCATAGGGAAAATTACAAAACAAATTAATACAACACACAGAGAAAACCCTGCACTCAATAGCAAGCTCACAGCTAAGATTTGAAAAAAAAATAAAATGGAAAGGTTAGTTACCGCATCTGGCCAAATGGGACAAGCCCAGGTACCACGTCAAGGTTCTTTCCAATACCTGGGACCCTGAAACAGTCACACAATGCAAGCTCTCAAATCCAAGAGTCACAGGCAGTTAATCCCAGACAGGTCTGGATGCAAAAACCAGATGCGGTAACTAACCTTTCCATTTTTGCTTTTAAATCTTAGCTGGGAGCTTGCTAGTGAGTGCAGGGTTTTCTCTGTGTGTTGTATTAATTTGTTTTGTAATTTCCCCTATGGTTCTTTCACCCAGACCTGTCTGGGGTTAATTGCCTGTGACTCAGTGCTACCCAGGTGGTGAACCAAAAATGGGCTGGCTAAGGCTTCAAAGCTTACATTCCTGCTATTTCAAATAAGATACCAAAAATGAAAATAGGAGTAAATTAAAAAGTTGTTTAAAATTGCATGCTCTGATTCATGAAATAACATTTTTTTTAAAATGTTTTTGTGACTTAAACAAGTATTATTCATGCCATGTTTGGTATACAGTTATTTTATTATTCTTTATTTATAAAGCGCCGACAGATTCCGCAGCGCTGCCCATGGGTACAAGGATAACAGTACAATGGAGAAACAATACGATAAGACAAATACAGGGGGAATTGAGGGCCCTATTCCCGTGGGAACTTACAATCTAGATCTAGATTGTCCCTTTAACAATCAGTTAAAGGGACAGTCTACTCTAGAATTGTTAGTTTAAAAAGATAATCGTTTTATTACACATTCCCCAATTTTGCATCACCAACACAATTATAATATACTTTGTACCTCTGTGATTACCTTGTATCTAAGCTTCTGCAGACTGCCCACTTATTTCAGTTATTTTGAAAGACTTGTAATTTAGCCAATCAGTACCCTCTCATAAATAACTCCACAGGCATGAGCACAATGTTATCTGTGTGGCACACATTAACACCCTCTAGCTGTGAAAAGCTGTCAAATGCATTCAGATAAGAGGTGGCCTTCAAGGCATTAGAAATTAGCATATGAGTCTATCTAGGTTTAGCTTTCAACTAAGAACACTAAGAGAACAAAGCAAATTTGATGATAAATGTAAATTGGAAAGTTGTTTAAAATTACATGCCCTATCAGAATCCTGAAAGTTTAATTTTTACTAGACTGTCCCTTTAAATAAGAAATGGTGAGCGAGAGGGGAAGGGGCCTCTTTGCCCTAAAATACCCAGGCCTCTTTTTGGTCACAGTCTGGCCCTGTATATGCTAATTTAGAGGCCCTTGAAGGTCAACTCTTATCTTAGTGCATTTGGACAGTTTTTCTCAGCTAGACAGCACTAGTTTATGTGTGCAATATAGATAACATTTTGCTCACTCCCGCTGAGTTATTTATGAGTTAGTGTTGATTAGCTAAAATGCAAGTCTGTCAAAAAACTGAAATAAGGGGGCAGTCTGCAGCATCTCAGATGCAAGTTAATCACAGAGGTTAAAAACAGAATTTATGTTTACCTGATAAATTACTTTCTCCAACGGTGTGTCCGGTCCACGGCGTCATCCTTACTTGTGGGATATTCTCTTCCCCAACTGGAAATGGCAAAGAGCCCAGCAAAGCTGGTCACATGATCCCTCCTAGGCTCCGCCTACCCCAGTCATTCGACCGACGTTAAGGAGGAATATTTGCATAGGAGAAACCATATGGTACCGTGGTGACTGTAGTTAAAGAAAATAAATTATCAGACCTGATTAAAAAAACCAGGGCGGGCCGTGGACCGGACACACCGTTGGAGAAAGTAATTTATCAGGTAAACATAAATTCTGTTTTCTCCAACATAGGTGTGTCCGGTCCACGGCGTCATCCTTACTTGTGGGAACCAATACCAAAGCTTTAGGACACGGATGAAGGGAGGGAGCAAATCAGGTCACCTAAATGGAAGGCACCACGGCTTGCAAAACCTTTCTCCCAAAAATAGCCTCAGAAGAAGCAAAAGTATCAAACTTGTAAAATTTGGTAAAAGTGTGCAGTGAAGACCAAGTCGCTGCCCTACATATCTGATCAACAGAAGCCTCGTTCTTGAAGGCCCATGTGGAAGCCACAGCCCTAGTGGAATGAGCCGTGATTCTTTCGGGAGGCTGCCGTCCGGCAGTCTCGTAAGCCAATCTGATGATGCTTTTAATCCAAAAAGAGAGAGAGGTAGAAGTTGCTTTTTGACCTCTCCTTTTACCGGAATAAACAACAAACAAGGAAGATGTTTGTCTAAAATCCTTTGTAGCATCTAAATAGAATTTTAGAGCGCGAACAACATCCAGATTGTGCAACAAACGTTCCTTCTTTGACACTGGTTTCGGACACAGAGAAGGTACGATAATCTCCTGGTTAATGTTTTTGTTAGAAACAACTTTTGGAAGAAAACCAGGTTTAGTACGTAAAACCACCTTATCTGCATGGAACACCAGATAAGGAGGAGAACACTGCAGAGCAGATAATTCTGAAACTCTTCTAGCAGAAGAAATCGCAACTAAAAACAAAACTTTCCAAGATAATAACTTAATATCAACGGAATGTAGGGGTTCAAACGGAACCCCCTGAAGAACTGAAAGAACTAAGTTGAGACTCCAAGGAGGAGTCAAAGGTTTGTAAACAGGCTTAATTCTAACCAGAGCCTGAACAAAGGCTTGAACATCTGGCACAGCTGCCAGCTTTTTGTGAAGTAACACAGACAAGGCAGAAATCTGTCCCTTCAGGGAACTAGCAGATAATCCTTTTTCCAATCCTTCTTGAAGGAAGGATAGAATCTTAGGAATCTTAACCTTGTCCCAAGGGAATCCTTTAGATTCACACCAACAGATATATTTTTTCCAAATTTTGTGGTAAATCTTTCTAGTTACAGGCTTTCTGGCCTGAACAAGAGTATCGATAACAGAATCTGAGAACCCTCGCTTCGATAAGATCAAGCGTTCAATCTCCAAGCAGTCAGCTGGAGTGAAACCAGATTCGGATGTTCGAACGGACCCTGAACAAGAAGGTCTCGTCTCAAAGGTAGCTTCCAAGGTGGAGCCGATGACATATTCACCAGATCTGCATACCAAGTCCTGCGTGGCCACGCAGGAGCTATCAAGATCACCGACGCCCTCTCCTGATTGATCCTGGCTACCAGCCTGGGGATGAGAGGAAACGGCGGGAACACATAAGCTAGTTTGAAGGTCCAAGGTGCTACTAGTGCATCCACTAGAGCCGCCTTGGGATCCCTGGATCTGGACCCGTAGCAAGGAACTTTGAAGTTCTGACGAGAGGCCATCAGATCCATGTCTGGAATGCCCCACAGCTGAGTGACTTGGGCAAAGATTTCCGGATGGAGTTCCCACTCCCCCGGATGCAATGTCTGACGACTCAGAAAATCCGCTTCCCAATTTTCCACTCCTGGGATGTGGATAGCAGACAGGTGGCAGGAGTGAGACTCCGCCCATAGAATGATTTTGGTCACTTCTTCCATCGCTAGGGAACTCCTTGTTCCCCCCTGATGGTTGATGTACGCAACAGTTGTCATGTTGTCTGATTGAAACCGTATGAACTTGGCCCTCGCTAGCTGAGGCCAAGCCTTGAGAGCATTGAATATCGCTCTCAGTTCCAGAATATTTATCGGTAGAAGAGATTCTTCCCGAGACCAAAGACCCTGAGCTTTCAGGGATCCCCAGACCGCGCCCCAGCCCATCAGACTGGCGTCGGTCGTGACGATGACCCACTCCGGTCTGCGGAATGTCATCCCTTGTGACAGGTTGTCCAGGGACAGCCACCAACGGAGTGAGTCTCTGGTCCTCTGATTTACTTGTATCTTCGGAGACAAGTCTGTATAGTCCCCATTCCACTGACTGAGCATGCACAGTTGTAATGGTCTTAGATGAATGCGCGCAAAAGGAACTATGTCCATTGCCGCTACCATCAAACCTATTACTTCCATGCACTGCGCTATGGAAGGAAGAGGAACGGAATGAAGTATCCGACAAGAGTCTAGAAGTTTTGTTTTTCTGGCCTCTGTCAGAAAAATCCTCATTTCTAAGGAGTCTATTATTGTTCCCAAGAAGGGAACCCTTGTTGACGGAGATAGAGAACTCTTTTCCACGTTCACTTTCCATCCGTGAGATCTGAGAAAGGCCAGGACAATGTCCGTGTGAGCCTTTGCTTGAGGAAGGGACGACGCTTGAATCAGAATGTCGTCCAAGTAAGGTACTACAGCAATGCCCCTTGGTCTTAGCACAGCTAGAAGGGACCCTAGTACCTTTGTGAAAATCCTTGGAGCAGTGGCTAATCCGAAAGGAAGCGCCACGAACTGGTAATGCTTGTCCAGGAATGCGAACCTTAGGAACCGATGATGTTCCTTGTGGATAGGAATATGTAGATACGCATCCTTTAAATCCACCGTGGTCATGAATTGACCTTCCTGGATGGAAGGAAGAATAGTTCGAATGGTTTCCATCTTGAACGATGGAACCTTGAGAAACTTGTTTAAGATCTTGAGATCTAAGATTGGTCTGAACGTTCCCTCTTTTTTGGGAACTATGAACAGATTGGAGTAGAACCCCATCCCTTGTTCTCTTAATGGAACAGGATGAATCACTCCCATTTTTAACAGGTCTTCTACACAATGTAAGAATGCCTGTCTTTTTATGTGGTCTGAAGACAACTGAGACCTGTGGAACCTCCCCCTTGGGGGAAGCCCCTTGAATTCCAGAAGATAACCTTGGGAGACTATTTCTAGCGCCCAAGGATCCAGAACATCTCTTGCCCAAGCCTGAGCGAAGAGAGAGAGTCTGCCCCCCACCAGATCCGGTCCCGGATCGGGGGCCAACATTTCATGCTGTCTTGGTAGCAGTGGCAGGTTTCTTGGCCTGCTTTCCCTTGTTCCAGCCTTGCATTGGTCTCCAAGCTGGCTTGGCTTGAGAAGTATTACCCTCTTGCTTAGAGGACGTAGCACTTTGGGCTGGTCCGTTTCTACGAAAGGGACGAAAATTAGGTTTATTTTTTGCCTTGAAAGGCCGATCCTGAGGAAGGGCGTGGCCCTTACCCCCAGTGATATCAGAGATAATCTCTTTCAAGTCAGGGCCAAACAGCGTTTTCCCCTTGAAAGGAATGTTAAGTAGCTTGTTCTTGGAAGACGCATCAGCTGACCAAGATTTCAACCAAAGCGCTCTGCGCGCCACAATAGCCAACCCTGAATTCTTAGCCGCTAACCTAGCAAATTGCAAAGTGGCGTCTAGGGTGAAAGAATTAGCCAATTTGAGAGCATTGATTCTGTCCATAATCTCCTCATAAGGGGGAGAATCACTATCGACCGCCTTTATCAGCTCATCGAACCAGAAACATGCGGCTGTAGCTACAGGGACAATGCATGAAATAGGTTGTAGAAGGTAACCCTGCTGAACAAACATCTTTTTAAGTAAACCTTCTAATTTTTTATCCATAGGATCTTTAAAAGCACAACTATCCTCTATGGGTATAGTGGTGCGTTTGTTTAAAGTGGAAACCGCTCCCTCGACCTTGGGGACTGTCTGCCATAAGTCCTTTCTGGGGTCGACCATAGGAAACAATTTTTTAAATATGGGGGGAGGGACGAAAGGAATACCGGGCCTTTCCCATTCTTTATTAACAATGTCCGCCACCCGCTT
Source organism: Bombina bombina (assembly GCF_027579735.1). Lineage (NCBI taxonomy): Eukaryota > Metazoa > Chordata > Amphibia > Anura > Bombinatoridae > Bombina > Bombina bombina. The sequence continues at coordinate 286,521,816 of NC_069499.1, forward strand.
GGGTATAGGAAAAGCTTCTGGGAGTCCCGGGACCTCTAGGAACTTGTCCATTTTACATAGTTTCTCTGGGATGACCAACTTGTCACAATCATCCAGAGTGGATAATACCTCCTTGAGCAGAATGCGGAGATGTTCCAACTTAAACGTAATCACATCAGGTTCAGCTTGTTGAGAAATGTTCCCTGAATCAGTAATTTCTCCCTCAGACAAAACCTCCCTGGCCCCATCAGACTGGGTTAGGGGCCCTTCAGAACCATTATTATCAGCGTCGTCATGCTCTTCAGTATCTAAAACAGAGCAGTCACGCTTACGCTGGTAAGTGTTCATTTTGGCTAAAATGTTTTTGACAGAATTATCCATTACAGCCGTTAATTGTTGCATAGTAAGGAGTATTGGCGCGCTAGATGTACTAGGGGCCTCCTGAGTGGGCAAGACTCGTGTAGACGAAGGAGGGAATGATGCAGTACCATGCTTACTCCCCTCACTTGAGGAATCATCTTGGGCATCATTGTCATTGTCACATAAATCACATTTATTTAAATGAATAGGAATTCTGGCTTCCCCACATTCAGAACACAGTCTATCTGGTAGTTCAGACATGTTAAACAGGCATAAACTTGATAACAAAGTACAAAAAACGTTTTAAAATAAAACCGTTACTGTCACTTTAAATTTTAAACTGAACACACTTTATTACTGCAATTGCGAAAAAACATGAAGGAATTGTTCAAAATTCACCAAATTTTCACCACAGTGTCTTAAAGCCTTAAAAGTATTGCACACCAAATTTGGAAGCTTTAACCCTTAAAATAACGGAACCGGAGCCGTTTTTAACTTTAACCCCTTTACAGTCCCTGGTATCTGCTTTGCTGAGACCCAACCAAGCCCAAAGGGGAATACGATACCAAATGACGCCTTCAGAAAGTCTTTTCTAAGTATCAGAGCTCCTCTCACATGCGACTGCATGTCATGCCTCTCAAAAACAAGTGCGCAACACCGGCGCGAAAATGAGGCTCTGCCTATGATTTGGGAAAGCCCCTAAATAATAAGGAGTCTAAAACAGTGCCTGCCGATATTATTATATCAAAATACCCAGATAAAATGATTCCTCAAGGCTAAATATGTGTTAATAATGAATCGATTTAGCCCAGAAAAAGTCTACAGTCTTAATAAGCCCTTGTGAAGCCCTTATTTACGATCTTTATAAACATGGCTTACCGGATCCCATAGGGAAAATGACAGCTTCCAGCATTACATCGTCTTGTTAGAATGTGTCATACCTCAAGCAGCAAGAGACTGCTCACTGTTCCCCCAACTGAAGTTAATTGCTCTCAACAGTCCTGTGTGGAACAGCCATGGATTTTAGTGACGGTTGCTAAAATCATTTTCCTCATACAAACAGAAATCTTCATCTCTTTTCTGTTTCTGAGTAAATAGTACATACCAGCACTATTTTAAAATAACAAACTCTTGATTGAATAATAAAAACTACAGTTAAACACTAAAAAACTCTAAGCCATCTCCGTGGAGATGTTGCCTGTACAACGGCAAAGAGAATGACTGGGGTAGGCGGAGCCTAGGAGGGATCATGTGACCAGCTTTGCTGGGCTCTTTGCCATTTCCTGTTGGGGAAGAGAATATCCCACAAGTAAGGATGACGCCGTGGACCGGACACACCTATGTTGGAGAAAGGTATATTAATATAACAGTGTTTTGTTATGCAGAACTGGGGAATGATAATAACATAAATTATGCTTACCTGATAATTCTCTTTTCTTCAGATGGAAAGAGTCCACAGCTGCATTCATTACTTTTGGGAATTCAGAAGAACCTGGCCACCAGGAGGAGGCAAAGACACCCCAGCCAAAGGCTTAAATATTACTCCCACTCCCGTCATCCCCCAGTCATTCTGCCAAGGAACAGTAGAAGAAATATCAGGGTGAAAAGGTGCCAGAAAAACAAAAAACAGACGCCCTGCATAAAAAAAGGACTGGGAGCTGTGGACTCTTTCCATCTGAAGAAAAGAAAACTATCAGGTAAGCATAATTTATGTTTATCCATAAATGGAAAGAGTCCACAGCTGCATTCATTACTTTTGGGAAAACAATACCCAGGCTATAGAGGACACTGAATGCAAAAACGGGAGGGTACAAGACGCGGCCCATTCTAAAGGGCACCAGGCCTGAAAACCTCTACCCAACAAAATCCCGCTTCGTCTGAAGCCAAGAACAACTTTGAGAAAGAGTTAAAGACCCAAGGACACTGACCCACAGATAGTCCACAAGCCTTGCTAGAGACCGCAGGAACTAGACTAGACTGAGTCAACAGTCTCCAGGAGACACCATCGCCCAGCAGTCTGTCTCCAAACAACACGCCCCTTACTAAAGAAAGGGAACAAGCTACCGTGATCTTCCACAGAGAAGGAAAGACATGGAGAAAACATGAATGTACTTGTAAAGCGCGGCTACTCCCCCTTAAGGGGCTCAAGGCACTGCTCATCATATCAACCTTGAAACGAGGAAGGCTGAGTAGACCGCCGAGGATCAACTTCCAACCCTTGGTTTGCTACAGTACAGAGTAGCCACAGTGCATTAGTATACTGAGCTAGCTGTCCAGCTAGCATAAGGAACACCAGACCAACAGAGACCCACCAGTCTCATAGAAATAAGGGTAAGCAACGCCCAGACCCCAAAAAAACAGAAACGACGGGATAAGGCCGGGAGTCTGAAAAAGAGAGGAAATTCCCCCAACACAGTGCAACCTCACTCTAAAATGCAACTAAAGACGAAGGTCCCCAAGTCGCAAAAAGGTAGCTCAGAATTCCGAAATAATCAGAAACGAAACCTCGTGCAGCAAGCTCAGATAGGTCTGACGAACAACATCTGAAGCAAAAACACTTCACGCTGCAGTCATCAAAAGATGACTCAAACTTAAATACTTGCAGGGCAAGCAGAAAGCAGAGTCCCCAAAAAATCAGAATCCTCCATAACTGGGACACTGAATAAAAAATAGACCAATAAGAAAAAATCTAAATGGCATCTTACACCCCCAATGGCTGTGGCACTCACCGCCTCCAGAGAACCAGACACTAGTGGACCAGGATTTCTCTGTCGCCACATGGTCAGGAATGCGGAAATGGAGTCACAAGGTAAACCGTGCAGTCCATGCAAAAGCGCGCCCGACCCAAACATGATTATAAACCCCCCTGTTCAATAACCCCCCTCAGGAGATATTAACCCTTGATTCTTAGATAAAAAAGGAGCCTCACTGAGACCCTATGTTAGAGTTATCCCCGAAAGGTTGTAGCCCCTCTTGGATAAACACATCCATGATGAAAGTAAAATGAAACGATCTTACCAGAATCTACGCCGCGGAACAGGAACACGACCCTTCAAGTGTGACAGATAGTAGCGTCGCTTCTGCCATGGACTTGAGAGAAAAAAAAAGCAGGTAGCGAAACTCGTCAACAATTGCTTGTGGAGCTGTTAATATGAGTCGGGATGGTTTCGCAGAGAGACTCTCCCTGCATCTCCGGATTCACCCATGCTCTCACTGAGAGGCTGACAGGACTACTTACAACTCCAGTCCCATGCCAAAGATTACTACCCTCCATAAGAGACTATTGAAAACTTCTGACACTTCTCTGCCAACCTCCTGGGACAAAAGGCAAAGAATTACTGGGTGATGAGGGGAGTGGGAGGAGTATTTAAGCCTTTGGCTGGGGTGTCTTTGCCTCCTCCTGGTGGCCAGGTTCTGAATTGCCAAAAGTAATGAATGCAGCTGTGGACTCTTTCCATTTATGAAGAAAAAAGGGATTATCTATTTTTTTAAACAATACAAATTCTGGAGTAGACTGTCTTTTTAAGGGCTGCTTTACTTCGTGGTGTGTATTATAAGGAATCAAGTTTAACAATATTGCAAGTTTTAAAACACTTTAAATCTGTATTGTATCTGTATTATGAAAGGATGCCAACCGAGGCATTTATAGTAGGCAATTGACACACATTGCTCAAAATATAACATATAAGCACCATACAGTAGTTGTTGCTAGTTGTTAAAAATGCCCAAGATCACACACAGTGAACATGTTTTTTGATTTGAGAAAAAAAAGTTTAAACCAATTTTTAAACTAACAGGAAATGCATATTAGTGCACAACTGATCAGGGATAAAGTGGTTGCTGGCTGAAAGACAATTCTCACAGCTCTTTTGGACAAGAAAACACCTGCACAAGCATAAAAAGAGAAAGTTTATTTAATAAGCATGGGAAGAGCAGTTTATCTGTATATTTTTTTTAAACCCTCTTTTATAGATTAAAGAAACAATGCATTGACTTTTACTGTGCCATTAGCTATCTGGCAATCAACCTATGTAACAGAAGCCAATAAGGCAATATAGCGGGATTTGTACCTACTACACAGAAACCTTTTTTCTCAAATACCATTAGAAGGAACCATCCTTGGAGTAGTAATTTATTAAATAAAAATGTGCAGAAAACGCTTCTTTGTAAACGTGACGTCATGCCCCTCTGACTCCTGTGCATTCTGGAGCAGCTGAAAGAAGCCTCAAGCAGATTGAGAGTGTTTAGTCACCAAGATGTGGTTGGATTTGCTTTGTAGTTCTTGTAGTCTTTTTCACAGAATAAAGCCAACTCTGTTTCGTGGGCTGTAGAAACAGGCAACATATTCATTTTAACAAATGTCCAGACATTGAATAAAATACCTTTAATTACTCAAGACAAAAAAAAAATGCTAAGAATAAGTGGTGGTTCCTCAATCTCAGAAGATGACTGTGTACCCCCTACCAGTGGGGTGCGCTATAGAGTGAAATGCCAGACACGCAAGTACATTAAATGAGCAGGAAAGGATTACTACATATATTTTTGTGACATAATCATGCAGTCTATCTTATATGGTTTAAATATCAAACCTCCCCTTGTTTCCTACCCATATATTTGTGTCCCCTTTTCTGGCCTTTCTCCTCATCTTGCTCTGTCTACAACAAGGTAGCTATTTACTTATTAAAGGGACATGAGACCGAAACATTTTTCTTTCATGATTCAGGTAGATTATACATTTTTAAACAACTTTTCAAATTTACTTATGTTATCAATTTGTCTTTAATTTTCTTAGTATCTTTTATTGAAGAAGCAGCAATGCACACCTAAAAGCTAGTTTAACACATTTGTAAGCCAATGAAAATGGGCATACAAGTTCAGCCACCAATCAGCAGTTAGCTCCAAGCTCCTGAGCCTAGATATGCATTTTAAAAAAGGATACCAAGAGACTGAAGCAAATTAGATAATAGAAGTAAATTGGAAAATTGTTTAAAAATGTATTCTCTATCTGAATTGGGAAAGAAAAAATTGGGGTTTCATGTCCCTTGGCAACCGAGGACGTGTCAAGCACTTCTACAAAAAATGACAGTAAAGGACCAAGGACGTGCTTGGCACGTCCTCTGGGGTTTGAAGTGCTGGAAGCGATCGTGAGCGCTTTCAGGGTATTGCAGCGATGCCTCGATGTTGAGGCATCGTGCAATACCCTTTACCAACCATCCGATGCAGAGAGAGCCACTCCGTGGCCCTCTCTGCATTGGCCAGCAATGGTGCTGATTGTTGGTGGGTGGTAGCCAAAGCAGGGAGGCGAGTGGGCGGCCCATCGCTGGAGTAGGTGGGAGGGGGTCTGTGAGGGGCGGGAGCCCTTGGGGACGCTCCTGCCCCAGCATGTAATTTAGTGAGTGCCGGGAACATTGGAGGGGGGGGGGGGAATCATTATTTTTTTTTGTCCCCTTTTCCTCTAATTCCATTCTGAAATTGTGAGCTTTTCAGTTCCTGTTGGAAATGGAAGTGCAGAACACTGTTATATTCCACACAGCCATTGGCTGCACAACTATAGTGACCTATTTATAACTGTCTCTAATTGGCCACAGCAAAGAAGATAACCTAATGGCAGCTCCCATTGTTTTAAAGACACTAAAACGTTTACACTTATTTTTTCAATATTAAAATAGCAAAAGAAACTTTAAAAAATAAATCTACATGTTATTCTCAGACTAATCTTTTCTATGAATAAATAATTCTACCTAGCATTTATTTAGTGTTTAATGTCCCTTTAAGTTTAGCAGAAACAGTATCATTGCTATAATGTCTATTACAATAGTGACCATATAGTTTAAGCTGATTTGTAAAGCAAATTATACTTAATCAGCAAATTTATGAGTTGTACCTGAAACATCCCATGGAACACAGAGAATATCATTTGCTTGTTAAAAATAAAAAAAAATCTAGATGGATTCCAGGAACATCCATATCTTGAAATACTGTATGCTGAAACAATTCTGTTACCCATTAAAGGGACATAAAGTCAGTAGTATACTGCCATTCTCACAGCTTATACATAAAATATACCATGTTCCTAACTGTCTTTCAATCAAGCATTAAAGTGCCAATCAACAGCTTGGTACCCTGAGAATCAGCATCTCTTCTGTGTATAAATTATTAATCTTCTAGTTTAAAGCAACCCTAGCACACTTTGCTAACTCTTATGTGCCTAAAAACAGATAGCTCCTTCACTCGCCCTGTCTCCTGCTCTCACATTGCCTTTTATTTATTTGCAGCTACTCCAGCTCTTTATTATGCTGTAATTTTTCCATTCCTTAGTGGCTTTTACCAGTTTTGCTCTTAGTAATACAAAATCATTTAACATAATGTAACACAAGGAACTTGAAGCTGCCAAAACACAGATCAATAAATACAATTTGCCAGCAACAAATTACCTCCAATTAAAAAAAAACTTTCTTCTTGATAATTTAATTGGAGATAACATACATATTCCCATGTTACCAATTAATCTTAACCCCTATGACCTCTTCTTGAAATTGCTAGAGCTGGGCCAGGTAAAGAAAAGGAATAAGAACCATAAAAGGAGCAGGGAAAAAACATAATTTATGTAAGAACTTACCTGATAAATTCATTTCTTTTATATTGGCAAGAGTCCATGAGCTAGTGACATATGGGATATACAATCCTACCAGGAGGGGCAAAGTTTCCCAAACCTCAAAATGCCTATAAATACACCCCTCACCACACCCACAATTCAGTTTAACGAATAGCCAAGCAGTGGGGTGATAAAGAAAGGAGTAGAAAGCATCAACAAAGGAAATTTGGAAATAATTGTGCTTTATACAAAAAATCATAACCACCATAAAAAGGGTGGGCCTCATGGACTCTTGCCAATATGAAAGAAATTAATTCATCAGGTAAGTTCTTACATAAATTATGTTTTCTTTCATGTAATTGGCAAGAGTCCATGAGCTAGTGACATATGGGATATCAATACCAAAGATGTGGATCTACACTCAAGAGTCACTAGAGAGGGAGGGAATAAAATAAAAACAGCCATAATCTGCTGAAAAAAATTATTCCACAACCCAAAAATATAAGTTTATTTCATTTGAAAGAAAAAAAACTTAAATCAAAAGCAGAAGAATAAAACTGAAACAGCTGCCTGAACAACTTTTCTACCAAAAACTGCTTCCGAAGAAGCAAATACATCAAAACTGTAGAATTTAGTAAATGGATGCAGAGGACCAAGTTGCAGCTTTGCAAATCTGATCAACTGAAGCTTCATTCTTAAAAGCCCACGAAGTGGAGACTGATCTAGTAGAATGAGCTGTAATTCTCTGAGGCGGGGCCTGACCCGACTCAAAATAAACTTGATGAATCAAAAGTTTCAACCAAGAAGCCAAGGAAATAGCAGAAGCCTTCTGACATTTCCTATGACCAGAAAATAAAACAAATAGTTTGGAAGTCTTCCTGAAATCTTTAGTAGCTTCCACATAATATTTCAAAGCTCTTACCACATCCAAAGAATGTAAGGAACTTTCCAAAGAATTCATAGGATTAGGACACAAGGAAGGGACAACAATTTCTCTACTACTGTTGTTAGAATTCACAACCTTAGGTAAAAATTAAAAAGAAGTCCGCAAAACTGCCTTATCCTGATGAAAAAAATCAGAAAAGGAGACTCACAAGAAAGAGCAGATAACTCAGTAACTCTTCTAGCAGAAGAGATGGCCAAAAGGAACAACACTTTCCAAGAAAGTAGTTTAATGTCCAAAAAATGCATAGGTTCAAATGGAAGAACCTGTAAAGCCGTCAGAACCAAATTAAGACTCCAAGGAGGAGAAATTGATTAAATAACAGGCTTAATAAGACCTAAAGCCTGTACAAAACAGTGTATATCAGGAAGTATAGCAATCTTTCTGTGAAATAAAACAGAAAGAGCGGAGATTTGTCCTTTCAAGGAACATGCAGACAAACCCTTATCCAAACCGTCCTGAAGAAACTGAAAAATTCTAGGAATTCTAAACGAATGCCAGGAGAATTTATGAGAAGAACACCATGAAATGTAAGTCTTCCAAACACTATAATAAATCTTTCTAGAAACAGATTTACGAGCTTGTAACATAGTATTAATCACTGACTCAGAGAAACCTCTATGACTTAGTACTAAGCGTTCAATTTCCATACCTTCAAATTGAATGATTTGAGATCCTGATGGAAAAACGGACCTTGAGATAGTAGGTCTGGCCGAACGGAAGTGGCCAAAGCGGGCAACTGGACATCCAAACCAGATCTTTATACCAAAACCTGTGTGGCCATGCTGGAGCCACCAGCAACACAAATGATTGTTCCATGATGATTTTGGAGATCACTCTTGGAAGGAGAACTAGAGGCGGGAAAATTTAAGCAGGATGATAACACTAAGGAAGTGTCAGCGCATCCCCTGCTTCCGCCTGAACATCCCTGGACCTGGACAGGTATCTGGGAAGTTTCTTGTTTAGATGAGAGGCCATGAGATCTATCTCTGGAAGACCCCACAACTGAACAATCTAACGGCTAGATTTAGAGTTTGGCGGTAGCCGTCAAAACCAGCGTTAGAGGCTCCTAACGCTGGTTTTGGGCTACCGCTGGTATTTAGAGTCAGTCAGGAAAGGGTCTAACGCTCACTTTGCAGCCGCAACTTTTCCATACCGCAGATCCCCCTACGCCATTTGCGAATCCTATCTTTTCAATGGGATCTTTCTAACGCCAGTATTTAGAGTCGTGGCTGAAGTGAGCGTTAGAAATCTAACGACAAAACTCCAGCCGCAGAAAAAAGCCAGGAGTTAAGAGCTTTCTGGGCTAACGCCGGTTCATAGAGCTCTTAACTACTGTGCTCTAAAGTACACTAACACCCATAAACTACCTATGTACCCCTAAACCGAGGCCCCCCCCACATCGCCGCCACTCTAATAAAAAATTTTAACCCCTAATCTGCCGACCGCACACCGCCGCAACCTACGTTATCCCTATGTACCCCTAATTTGCTGCCCCTAACACCGCCGACCCCTATATTATATTTATTAACCCCTAATCTGCCGCCCCCAACGTCGCCTCCACCTACCTACAATTATTAACCCCTAATCTGCCGACCGTACCTCACCGCCACTATAATAAATGTATTAACCCCTAATCCGACTCACTCCCGCCTCAATAACCCTATAATAAATAGTATTAACCCCTAATCTGCCCTCCCTAACATCGCCGACACCTAACTTCAAGTATTAACCCCTAATCTGCCGACCGGACCTCACCGCTACTCTAATAAATTTATTAACCCCTAAAGCTAAGTCTAACCCTAACCCTAACACCCCCCTAAATTAAATATAATTTAAATCTAACGAAATAAATTAACTCTTATTAAATAAATTATTCCTATTTAAAGCTAAATACTTACCTGTAAAATAAACCCTAATATAGCTACAATATAAATTATATTGTAGCTATTTTAGGATTAATATTTATTTTACAGGCAACTTTGTATTTATTTTAACCAGGTACAATAGCTATTAAATAGTTAATAGCTATTTAATAGCTACCTAGTTAAAATAATTACAAAATTACCTGTAAAATAAATCCTAACCTAAGTTACAAGTAAACCTAACACTACACTATCAATAAATTAATTAAATAAAATACCTACAATTATCTACAATTAAACCTAACACTACACTATCAATAAATAAATTAAATAAAATACCTACAATTATCTACAATTAAACCTAACACTACACTATCAATAAATAAATTAAATAAAATACCTACAAATAAATACAATTACATAAACTAACTAAAGTACAAAAAATAAAAAAATTAATTACAAACATAATAAAAATATTACAACAATTTTAAGCTAATTACACCTACTCTAAGCCCCCTAATAAAATAACAAAGCCCCCCAAAATAAAAAAATGCCATACCCTATTCTAAAATTAAAATAGAAAAGCTCTTTTACCTTACCAGCCCTTAAAAGGGCCTTTTGCGGGGCATACCCCAAAGAATTCAGCTCTTTTGCCTGTAAAAAAAAAACATACAATACCCCCCCCACCAACATTACAACCCACCACCCACATACCCCTAATCTAAACCAAACCCCCCTTAAATAAACCTAACACTAAGCCCCTGAAGATCTTCCTACCTTGTCTTCACCATGCCAGGTATCACCGATCGCTCCAGGATCCGAAATCTTCATCCAAGCCCAAGCGGGGGCTGGAGATCCATCATCCGGCTGAAGTCTTCTATCAAGCGACGGCTGAAGAGGTCCAGAAGAGGCTCCAAAGTCTTCCTCCTATCCAGGCAGAAGAGTAGATCCGGACCGGCAACCATCTTCTTCCAAGCGGTCACAAGCGTCTCCATGTTGAAGACCTCCGGCACGGATCCATCCTCTTCTTGCGATGTCCTAAGTCCGAATGAAGGTTCCTTTAAATGACGTCATCCAAGATGGCGTCCCTCGAATTCCGATTGGCTGATAGGATTCTATCAGCCAATCGGAATTAAGGTAGGGAAAATCTGATTGGCTGATTGAATCAGCCAATCAGATTGAGCTCGCATCCTATTGGCTGTTCCGATCAGCCAATAGAATGCGAGCTCAATCTGATTGGATCAGCCAATCGGATTGAACTTGAATCTGATTGGCTGATTCCATCAGCCAATCAGATTTTTCCTACCTTAATTCCGATTGGCTGATAGAATCCTATCAGCCAATCGGAATTCGAGGGACGCCATCTTGGATGACGTCATTTAAAGGAACCTTCATTCGAACTTAGGACGTCGCAAGAAGAGGATGGATCCGCGCCGGAGGTCTTCAACATGGAGCCGCTTGTCACCGCTTGGAAGAAGATGGTTGCCGGTCCGGATCTACTCTTCTGCCCGGATAGCATGAAGACTTTGGAGCTTCTTCTGGACCTCTTCAGCCATCGCTTGATAGAAGACTTCAGCCGGATGATGGATCTCCAGCCCCCGCTTGGGCTTGGATGAAGATTTTGGAGCCTGGAGCGATCGGTGATACCTGGCATGGTGAAGACAAGGTAGGAAGATCTTCAGGGGCTTAGTGTTAGGTTTATTTAAGGGGGGTTTGGGTTAGATTAGGGGTATGTGGGTGGTGGGTTGTAATGTTGGGGGGGGGGTATTGTATGGGGTTTTTTTTACAGGCAAAAGAGCTGAATTCTTTGGGGTATGCCCCGCAAAAGGCCTTTTTAAAGGGCTGGTAACGTAAAAGAGCTTTTCTATTTTAATTTTAGAATAGGGTAGGGCATTTTTTTATTTTGGGGGGCTTTGTTATTTTATTAGGGGGCTTAGAGTAGGTGTAATTAGCTTAAAATTGTTGTAATATTTTTATTATGTTTGTAATTCATTTTTTTATTTTTTGTACTTTAGTTAGTTTATTTAACCCCTTAATGACCGCAGCACTTTTCCATTTTCTGTCCGTTTGGGACCAAGGCTATTTTTACATTTTTGTGGTGTTTGTGTTTAGCTGTAATTTTCCTCTTGCTCATTTATTGTACCCACACATATTATATACCGTTTTTCTCGCCATTAAATGGACTTTCCAAAGATACCATTATTTTCATCATATCTTATAATTTATTATAATTTTTTTTATAAAATATGAGAAAAAAATAGAAAAAAAACACTTTTTCTAACTTTGACCCCCAAAATCTGTTACACATCTACAACCACAAAAAAACACCCATGCTAAATATTTTCTAAATTTTGTCCTGAGTTTAGAAATACCCAATGTTTACATGTTCTTTGCTTTTTTTTGCAAGTTATAGGGCCATAAATACAAATAGCACTTTGCTATTTCCAAACCATTTTATTCAAGACTAGCGCTAGTTACATTGGGACACTGATATCTTTCAGGAATCCCTGAATATCCCTTGACATGTATATATATTTTTTTAGAAGACATCCCAAAGTATTGATCTAGGCCAATTTTGGTATATTTCATGCCACCATTTCACCGCCAAATGCGATCAAATACAAAAAGTCGTTCACTTTTTCACAAACTTTCGGTTTCTCACTGAAATTATTTACAAACAGCTTGTGCAATTATGGCATAAATGGTTGTAAATTTTTCTCTGGGATCCCCTTTGTTCAGAAATAGCAGACATATATGGCTTTGGCATTGCTTTTTGGTAATTAGAAGGCCGCTAAATGCCGCTGCGCACCACACGTGTATTATGCCCAGTAGTGCAGGGGTTAATTAGGGAGCTTGTAGGGAGCTTATAGGGTTAATTTTAGCTTTAGTGTAGTGTAGCAGACAACCCAAAGTATTGATCAAGGCCCATTTTGGTATATTGCATGCCACCATTTTACCGCTAAATGCGATCAAATTAAAAAAAACGTTGAATTTTTCACAATTTTAGGTTTCTCACTGAAATTATTTACAAATAGCTTGTGCAATTATGGCACAAATGGTTGTAAATTCTTCTCTGGGATCCCCTTTGTTCAGAAATAGCAGACATATATGACTTTGGCGTTGCTTTCTGGTAATTAGAAGGCCGCTAAATGCTGCTGCGCATCACACGTGTATTATGGCTAGCAGTGAAGGGGTTAATTAGGTAGTTTGTAGGGAGCTTGCAGGGTTAATTTTAGCTTTAGTGTAGAGATCAGCCTCCCACCTGACACATCAGACCCCCTGATCCCTCCCAAACAGCTCCCTTCCCTCCCCCACCCCACAATTGTCTCCGCCATCTTAAGTACTGGCAGAAAGTCTGCCAGTACTAAAATAAAAGGTTTTTTTAAAGCATATTTACATATGCTGGGGGTGTAGCATCCCCCCTTAGCCCCCAACCTCCCTGATCCCCCCAAACAGCTCTCTAATCCTCCCCATCTGCCTTATTGGGGGCCATCTTGGCCTTGGGTACTGGCAGCTGTCTGCCAGTACCCATTTTGCAAAATAAAACGTTTTTTTTTTGTTTTTATTTTTAGTTTCTGTAGTGTAGCTTCCCCCCCCCACAGACCAACCCCCACAGACCAACCCCCACCACCTGCCTGATCTTTTTACTGCCAACTTTATTTCCCCTTTTTAGTAAATTTTAATGGTACTTTTTCTGTAGTGCAGCGGTTCCCACCCGCTCCCTCCCGTGCACGCGCCCGCCCCCACCCCCGTGCACGCGCGCGCGCCCGTGCGCGCCCCCCGGGCATTCCCGCCCCCGATCCCGCCCCCCTCAGCATCATCCGGGGCCATCGATGGCCGCCACCCGCCTCCCACACCGGCTCCTATCCACCCTCAAACGTAGCCGTTAATGTCCGGTGCAGAGAGGGCCACAGAGTGGCTCTCTCTGCATCGGATGGCTACAAATGGTTATTGCAGGATGCCTCGATATCGAGGCATCACTGCAATAACCGGAAAGCAGCTGGAAGCGAGCAGGATCGCTTCCAGCTGCTTTCCACACCGAGGACGTGCAGGGTACGTCCTCAGGCATTAACTGCCTTTTTTTTGAGGACGTACCCTGCACGTCCTCGGTCGTTAAGGGGTTAATTGTAGATAATTGTAGGTATTTTATTTAATTAATTTATTGCTAGTGTAGTGTTAGGTTTAATTGTAACTTAGGTTAGGATTTATTTTACAGGTAATTTTGTAATTATTTTAACTAGGAAGCTATTAAATAGTTCTTAACTATTTAATAGCTATTGTAGCTGGTTAAAATAAATACAAAGTTGCCTGTAAAATAAATATAAATCCTAAAATAGCTACAATATAATTATTATTTATATTGTAGCTATATTAGGATTTATTTTACAGGTAAGTATTTAGCTTTAAATAGGAATAATTTATTTAATAAGAGTTAATTTATTTCGTTAGATTTAAATTATATTTAATTTAGGGGGGTGTTAGGGTTAGACTTAGCTTTAGGGGTTAAAAAATTTATTAGAATAGCGGTGAGGTACGGTCGGCAGATTAGGGGTTAATAATTGTAGGTAGGTGGAGGCGACGTTGTGGGGGGCAGATTAGGGGTTAATAAATATAATATAGGGGTCGGCGGTGTTATGGGCAGCAGATTAGGGGTACATAGGGATAATGTAGGTTGCGGCGGTGTACGGAGCAGCAGATTAGGGGTTAATAATAATATGCAGGGGTCAGCGATAGCGGGGGCGGCAGATTAGAGGTTAATAAGTGTAAGGTTAGGGGTGTTTAGACTCGGGGTACATGTTAGGGTGTAAGGTGCAGACTTAGGAAGTGTTTCCCCATAGGAAACAATAGACTGCATTAGGAGCTTAACGCTCAAACTGCCCCATTTTCAGCTCAAACTGCCCCATTGTTTCCTATGGGGGAATCGTGCACAAGCACGTTTTTGAAGCTGGCCGCGTCCGTAAGCACCGCTGGTATCGAGAGTTGCAGTGGCGGTAAATTATGCTCTACGCTCCTTTTTTGGAGCCTAACGCACTGAAAACGCAGCCATTCTGTGAACTCTAAATACCAGCGGTATTTAAAAGGTGCGGGGGGAAAAAAGCATGCGTTAGCTACGCGGGTCGTTACCGACAAAACTCTAAATCTAGCCGTAAGAAAACACATCTGGGTGGAGAGACCACTCCTCTGGATGTAAAGTCTGGCGGCTGAGATAATCCGCCTCCCAAATGTCTACACCTGGGATAAGCACCGCAGAGATTAGACAAGAGCTGGATTCCGCCCAAACAAGTATCCAAGATACTTTTTTTCATAGCTTGGGGACTGTGAGTCCCACCCTGATGATTGACATATGCCACTGTTGTGATATTGTCTGTCTGAAAACAAATGAACGGTTCTCTCTTTAGCAGAGGCCAAAACTGAAGAGCTCTGAGAATTGCACGGAGTTCTAAAATATTTATTGGTAATCTCGCCTCTTGAGATTTCCAAACCCCTTGTGCTGTCAGAGATCCCCAAACAGCTACCCAACCTGAAAGACTTGCATCTGTTGTGATCACAGTCCAGGTTGGCGGAACAAAAGAAGCCACTTGAACTAAACAATGGTGATCTATCCACCATGTCAGAGAGTGTCATACATTGATTCAGCATACAAAGCTGTAGAGGTCTCATGTGAAAACGAGCAAAGGAGATTGCGTCCGATGCTGCAGTCATGAGACCTAAAACTTCCATGCACATAGCCACTGAAGGGAATGACTGAGACTGAAGGTGCCGGCATGCTGCAACCAATTTTAAACGTCTCTTATCTGTTAGAGACAGAGTCATGGACACTGAATCTATCTGGAAGCCTAAAAAGGTGACCCTTGTCTGAGGAATCAAGAGACTTTTGGTAAATTGATCCTCCAACCATGTTTCCAAAGAAACAACACTAGTTGATTCGTGTGAGATTCTGCAGTACGCAAAGACTGAGCTAGTACCAAGATATTGTCCAAATAAGGAAACACTGCAATACCCTGTTCTCTGATTACAGAGAGTAGGGCACCCAGAACCTTTTTTATTGGAGCTGTTGCTAGACCAAATGGAAGAGCAACAAATTGGTAATGCTTGTTTAGAAAAGAGAATCTCAGAAACTGATCATGTTCTGGATGAATCGGAATATGAAGGTATGCATCCTGCAAGTCTATTGTGGACATATAATGTCCTTGCTGAACAAAAGGCAGAATAGTCCTTATAGTCACCAACTTGAAAGTTGGTACTCTTACATAACGATTCAAAAATTTTCAGATCCAGAACTAGTCTGAATAAATTTTCCTTCTTTGGTACAATGAATAGATTTGAATAGAACCCCAAACCTTGTTCCTGAGGAGGAACTGGCATGATTACCCCTGAAGACTCCAGGTATGAAACACACTTCAGAAAAGCCTGAGCTTTTACTGGGATACGTGAGAGAGAAAATCTTCTCACAGGAGGTCTTACTCTGAATCCTATTCGATACCCTTGAGACAATGCTCTGAATCCACTGATTTTGGACAGATTTTATCCAATTATCTTTGAAAAACCTTAATCTGCCCCCTACCAGCTGAGCTGGAATGAAGGCTGCACCTTCATGCGGACTTAGGGGCTGACTTTGGTTTCCTAAATGGCTTGGATTTATTCCAATTTGAGGAAGGCTTCCAATTGGAAGCAGACTCCTTGGGGGGAAGATTGAGTTTTTGTTCCTTATTCTGACGAAAGGAACGAAAATGGTTAGAAGCCTTAGATTTACCCTTAGGTTTTGAATCCTGAGGCAGAAAAACTCCCTTCCCCCAGTGACAGTTGAAATAATAGAATCCAACTGAGAACCAAATAAATTATTACCTTGGAAAGAAAGGAGATAGTAATCTAGATTTAGATGTCATATCAGCATTCCAAGATTTAAGCCACAAAGCTCTTGTAGCTAAAATAGCTAAAGACATGGATCTAACATCAATTTTGATAATATCAAAAATTGCATCACAAATAAAATGATTAGCATATTGCAATAGGCGAATAATGCTAGATAAGTCAGAATCCAATTCCTGTTGCGCTAAACTCTCCAACCAGAAGGTTGATGCAGCCGCAACATCAGCCAAAGAAATAGCAGGTCTGAGAAGATGACCTGAATATAAATAGGCCTTCCTTAGATAAGATTCAAGCTTCCTATCTAAAGGATCCTTAAAAGGAAGTACTATCTTCCATAGGAATAGTGGTACGTTTAGCCACTATTCCCAAAACTCTATAGATTTTGCTGGTAAAGGATACAATTTTTTTAAACTTGAAGAAGGAATAAAAGAAGTACCTGGCTTATTCCATTCCCTAGAAATCATATCAGAAATAGCCTCAGGAATAGGAAAAACCCCCGGAGAAACCATAGGAGGTTTAAAAACAGCATTTAAACGTTTATTAGACTGAACGTCAATAGGACTGGTTACCTCAATATCCAAAATAATTAACACTTCTTTTAATAAAGAACGCATATACTCTATTTTAAATAAATAAGTAGATTTGTCAGTGTCAATGTCTGAGGAAGGATCTTCTGTATCAGATAGATCCTCATCAGAAAAGGATAAATTATGTTGTTGGTCATTTGAAATTTCATCAACTAAATGAGAAGTTTTAAAAGACCTTTACGTTTATTAGAAGGTGGAAATGCAGACAAAGCCTTCAAAATAGAATCAGAAACAAATTCTTTAAAATTTACAGGTATATCATGCACATTAGAAGTTGAAGAAACTACAACTGGCAATGTGCTATTACTGATGGATACACTAACTGCATGTAAAAGTTTATCATGACGACTATTACAAATGACATTCGGCGAAATAATTTCAACAAATGCACTTCGGTAGGACCTATGTCAGGCAGCAATGTTCCAGCAGAAACTTCTGAGGCAGGATCAGATAGAGACATCTTGCAAAATGTAAGAGAAAAAACAACATAAAAATCAAAATTATCTATTTTCTTATATGACAGTTTCAGGAATGGGAAAAAAGCAAATAGCATAGGCCTCTGATAGAGAAAAAAATCAAGAGGCAAACATCAATGGGGTATTGAAATAATGAAAAAGTTTGGCGCCAAGTATGACGCACAACGTAACGTAAACTTTTTGGCGCCAAAAATAACCGGAAATGACACACTCGCTTCACTAATGACGCAACCGTGTGAAAGGTCTAGGCGTCAAGTATGACGCCGGAAATGACAAAGTTGCGTCATAGACGTATTTTTCTGCTCCAAAAATATTTTCACGCCAATAATGACGCAATAAAGTTTAGCATTTGACGCACCCGCGGGCCTAATGCCACCTGCAATTTGCAAGAAGTAGTCAATTGAAAAAAGACTAAACCCCAGGTAAGAAAAAAAAATGATATAAAAAGATGTTTATATTACCCAAATATGAAACTGACAGTCTACAGAAGGAAATACATGAACCTGACTCATGGCAAATATAAGTATAATACATATATTTAGAACTTTATATAAATGCATAAAGTGCCAAACCATAGCTGAGGTGTCTTAAGTAATAAAAAACATACTTACTAATAGACACCCATCCACATATAGCAGATAGCCAAACCAGTACAGAAACAGTTTTCAGTAGAGGTAATGGTAAATTGAGAGTATATCATCGATCTGAAAAGGGAGGTAGGAGATGAATCTCTACGACCGATAACAGAGAACCCATGAAATAGACCCCCATTAGGGAAATCATCGTATTCAATAAGTGATACTCCCTTCACGTCCCTCTGACATTCGCTGTACTCTGAGAGGAATCGGGCTTCAACAATGCTGAGAAGCGCATATCAACGTAGAAATCTTAGCACAAACTTACTTCACCACCTCCATAGGAGGCAAAGTTTGTAAAACTGAATTGTGGGTGTGGTGAGGAGTGTATTTATAGGCATTTTGAGGTTTGGGAAACTTTGCCCCTCCTGGTAGTATTGTATATCCCATATGTCACTAGCTCATGGACTCTTGCCAATTACATGAGAGAAATGAACCCTAAAATACATAAGGGTGGGGTCTCTTTGGCTCTCACCACCATGAAAGAAAGAAATTTATCAGGTAAGCATAAATTAGGTTATCTCTCATATAGTTGGTGAGAGTCCACACTCCATTACTCCTGGCAACTAATACCCACGAGTAATAACATAAAAGGTAAGGATTTAAAAACCTCTCTAAGCGCACTCCTAGGAATCCTTAAACAGGCACTTTTATTCAGTGAACGTTTTCAGACATAACATAGTCCGTCCTCAGACCAAAAAAGTGTTAACACTTTTTTGGTCTGAGGACGGACTATGTTATGTCTCAAAACGTTCACTGAATAAAAGTGCCTGTTTAAGGATTCCTAGGAGTGCGCTTCCTTCTATATGTCTATTTGCTTGTTTTGCTGCACCCAGGACATTGATCTTTTGCTTGCTTGGAGTGCAATCTTCTACAAATTTATTATATATAATATAATATAAAATATGCTTACCTGATAATTTCATTTCCATCGTGGGGAGGAGAGTCCTTGGCTTCATTTATTACTTGTGGGAAATAAGAACCTGGCCACCAGGAGGAGGCAAAGACACCCCAGCCTAAGGCTTAAATACCTCCCCCACTTCCCTCATCTGCCAGTCATTCTGCCGAGGGAACAAGAAACAGTAGGAGAAATATCAGGGTAAAAATGTTGCCAGAAGAAAAAAAAAAAAAAAAAAAACAGAATTTATGTTTACCTGATAAATTACTTTCTCCAACGGTGTGTCCGGTCCACGGCGTCATCCTTACTTGTGGGATATTCTCTTCCCCAACAGGAAATGGCAAAGAGCCCAGCAAAGCTGGTCACATGATCCCTCCTAGGCTCCGCCTTCCCCAGTCATTCGACCGACGTAAAGGAGGAATATTTGCATAGGAGAAATCATATGATACCGTGGTGACTGTAGTTAAAGAAAATAAATTATCAGACCTGATTAAAAAAACCAGGGCGGGCCGTGGACCGGACACACCGTTGGAGAAAGTAATTTATCAGGTAAACATAAATTCTGTTTTCTCCAACATAGGTGTGTCCGGTCCACGGCGTCATCCTTACTTGTGGGAACCAATACCAAAGCTTTAGGACACGGATGAAGGGAGGGAGCAAATCAGGTCACCTAGATGGAAGGCACCACGGCTTGCAAAACCTTTCTCCCAAAAATAGCCTCAGAAGAAGCAAAAGTATCAAATTTGTAAAATTTAGTAAAAGTGTGCAGTGAAGACCAAGTCGCTGCCTTACATATCTGATCAACAGAAGCCTCGTTCTTGAAGGCCCATGTGGAAGCCACGGCCCTAGTGGAATGAGCTGTGATTCTTTCAGGAGGCTGCCGTCCGGCAGTCTCGTAAGCCAATCTGATGATGCTTTTAAGCCAAAAAGAGAGAGAGGTAGAAGTTGCTTTTTGACCTCTCCTTTTACCAGAATAAACAACAAACAAGGAAGATGTTTGTCTAAAATCCTTTGTAGCATCTAAATAGAATTTTAGAGCACGAACTACATCCAAATTGTGCAACAAACGTTCCTTCTTTGAAACTGGATTCGGACACAAAGAAGGCACGACTATCTCCTGGTTAATGTTTTTGTTAGAAACAACTTTCGGAAGAAAACCAGGTTTAGTACGCAAAACCACCTTATCTGCATGAAACACCAGATAAGGAGGAGAACACTGCAGAGCAGATAACTCTGAAACTCTTCTAGCAGAAGAAATTGCAACCAAAAACAAAACTTTCCAAGATAATAACTTAATATCAACGGAATGTAAGGGTTCAAACGGAACCCCCTGAAGAACTGAAAGAACTAAATTGAGACTCCAAGGAGGAGTCAAAGGTTTGTAAACAGGCTTGATTCTAACCAGAGCCTGAACAAAAGCTTGAACATCTGGCACAGCCGCCAGCTTTTTGTGAAGTAAAACAGATAAAGCAGAAATCTGTCCCTTCAAAGAACTTGCAGATAATCCTTTCTCCAAACCCTCTTGTAGAAAGGATAGAATCTTAGGAATTTTTATCTTGTTCCATGGGAATCCTTTAGATTCACACCAACAGATATATTTTTTCCATATTTTATGGTAAATTTTTCTAGTTACAGGCTTTCTGGCCTGAACAAGAGTATCAATGACAGAATCTGAGAACCCTCGCTTTGATAAAATCAAGCGTTCAATCTCCAAGCAGTCAGTTGGAGTGAGACCAGATTCGGATGTTCGAACGGACCTTGAACAAGAAGGTCCCGTCTCAAGGTAGCTTCCATGGTGGAGCCGATGACATATTCACCAGGTCTGCATACCAAGTCCTGCGTGGCCACGCAGGAGCTATCAAGATCACCGATGCCCTCTCCTGATAGATCCTGGCTACCAGCCTGGGGATGAGAGGAAACGGTGGGAATACATACGCTAGTTTGAAGGTCCAAGGTGCTACTAGTGCATCTACTAGAGTCGCCTTGGGATCCCTGGATCTGGACCCGTAGCAAGGAACCTTGAAGTTCTGACGAGAGGCCATCAGATCCATGTCTGGACTGCCCCACAACTGAGTAATTTGGGCAAAGATGTCCGGATGGAGTTCCCACTCCCCCGGATGAAAAAACTGACGACTCAGAAAATCCGCTTCCCAATTTTCCACTCCTGGAATGTGGATTGCAGACAAGTGGCAGGAGTGAGACTCCGCCCAATGAATGATTTTGGTCACTTCTTCCATCGCCAGGGAACTCCTTGTTCCCCCCTGATGGTTGATGTACGCAACAGTCGTCATGTTGTCCGATTGAAACCGTATGAATTTGGCCTTTGCTAGCTGAGGCCAAGCCTTGAGAGCATTGAATATCGCTCTTAGTTCCAGAATATTTATCGGGAGAAGAGATTCTTCCCGAGACCAAAGACCCTGAGCTTTCAGGAGTCCCCAGACCGCGCCCCAGCCCACCAGACTGGCGTCGGTCGTGACAATGACCCACTCTGGTCTGCGGAAGCTCATCCCCTGTGACAGGTTGTCCAGGGACAGCCACCAACGGAGTGAATCTCTGGTCCTCTGATCTACTTGTATCGTCGGAGACAAGTCTGTATAATCCCCATTCCACTGACTGAGCATGCACAGTTGTAATGGTCTCAGATGAATTCGCGCAAAAGGAACTATGTCCATTGCCGCGACCATCAAACCTATTACTTCCATGCACTGCGCTATGGAAGGAAGAGGAACAGAATGAAGTACTTGACAAGAGTTTAGAAGTTTTGATTTTCTGGCCTCTGTCAGAAAAATCCTCATTTCTAAGGAGTCTATTATTGTTCCCAAGAAGGGAACTCTTGTTGACGGAGATAGAGAACTTTTTTCTACGTTCACTTTCCACCCGTGAGATCTGAGAAAGGCCAGGACGATGTCCGTGTGAGCCTTTGCTTGTGGAAGGGACGACGCTTGAATCAGAATGTCGTCCAAGTAAGGTACTACTGCAATGCCCCTTGGTCTTAGCACCGCTAGAAGGGACCCCAGTACCTTTGTGAAAATTCTTGGAGCAGTGGCTAATCCGAACGGAAGTGCCACAAACTGGTGATGCTTGTCCAGAAAGGCGAACCTTAGGAACCGATGATGTTCCTTGTGGATAGGAATATGTAGATACGCATCCTTTAAATCCACCGTGGTCATGAATTGACCTTCCTGGATGGAAGGAAGAATTGTTCGAATGGTTTCCATTTTGAACGATGGAACCTTGAGAAACTTGTTTAGGATCTTGAGATCTAAGATTGGTCTGAATGTTCCCTCTTTTTTGGGAACTATGAACAGATTGGAGTAGAACCCCATCCCTTGTTCTCCTAATGGAACAGGATGAATCACTCCCATTTTTAACAGGTCTTCTACACAATGTAAGAATGCCTGTTTTTTTATGTGGTCTGAAGACAATTGAGACCTGTGGAACCTCCCCCTTGGGGGAAGCCCCTTGAATTCCAGAAGATAACCTTGGGAGACTATTTCCAGCGCCCAAGGATCCAGAACATCTCTTGCCCAAGCCTGAGCGAAGAGAGAGAGTCTGCCCCCCACCAGATCCGGTCCCGGATCGGGGGCCAACATCTCATGCTGTCTTGGTAGCAGTGGCAGGTTTCTTGGCCTGCTTACCTTTGTTCCAGCCTTGCATTGGCCTCCAGGCTGGCTTGGCTTGAGAAGTATTACCCTCTTGCTTAGAGGATGTAGCACTTGGGGCTGGTCCGTTTCTGCGAAAGGGACGAAAATTTGGTTTATTTTTAGCCTTGAAAGACCTATCCTGAGGAAGGGCGTGGCCCTTACCCCCAGTGATATCAGAAATAATCTCTTTCAAGTCAGGGCCAAACAGCGTTTTCCCCTTGAAAGGAATGTTAAGCAATTTATTCTTGGAAGACGCATCCGCTGACCAAGATTTTAGCCAAAGCGCTCTGCGCGCCACAATAGCAAACCCAGAATTTTTCGCCGCTAATCTAGCCAATTGCAAAGTGGCGTCTAAGGTGAAAGAGTTAGCCAATTTGAGAGCATGGATTCTGTCCAAAATCTCCTCATAAGAAGAATCTTTATTGAGCGCCTTTTCTAGTTCATCGAACCAGAAACACGCTGCTGTAGTGACAGGAACAATGCATGAAATTGGTTGTAGAAGGTAACCTTGCTGAACAAACATCTTTTTAAGCAAACCCTCTAATTTTTTATCCATAGGATCTTTGAAAGCACAACTATCTTCTATGGGTATAGTGGTGCGTTTGTTTAGAGTAGAAACCGCCCCCTCGACCTTGGGGACTGTCTGCCATAAGTCCTTTCTGGGGTCGACCATAGGAAACAATTTCTTGAATATAGGGGGAGGGACGAAAGGTATGCCGGGCCTTTCCCATTCTTTGTTTACAATATCCGCCACCCGCTTGGGTATAGGAAAAGCTTCGGGGGGCCCCGGGACCTCTAGGAACTTGTCCATCTTACATAATTTCTCTGGAATGACCAAATTCTCACAATCATCCAGAGTAGATAACACCTCCTTAAGCAGAGCGCGGAGATGTTCCAATTTAAATTTGAATGTAATCACATCAGGTTCAGCTTGTTGAGAAATTTTCCCTGAATCTGAAATTTCTCCCTCAGACAAAACCTCCCTGGCCCCCTCAGACTGGTGTAGGGGCACTTCAGAACCAATATCATCAGCGTCCTCATGCTCTTCCGTATTTTCTAAAACAGAGCAGTCGCGCTTTCGCTGATAAGTGGGCATTTTGGCTAAAATGTTTTTGATAGAATTATCCATTACAGCCGTTAATTGTTGCATAGTAAGGAGTATTGGCGCACTAGATGTACTAGGGACCTCCTGTGTGGGCAAGACTGGCGTAGACGAAGGAGGGGATGATGCAGTACCATGCTTACTCCCCTCACTTGAGGAATCATCTTGGGCATCATTTTCTCTAAATTTTGTGTCACATAAATCACATCTATTTAAATGAGAAGGAACCTTGGCTTCCCCACATACAGAACACAGTCTATCTGGTAGTTCAGACATGTTAAACAGGCATAAACTTGATAACAAAGTACAAAAAACGTTTTAAAATAAAACCGTTACTGTCACTTTAAATTTTAAACTGAACACACTTTATTACTGCAAATGTGAAAAAGTATGAAGGAATTGTTCAAAATTCACCAAAATGTCTTAAAGCCTTAAAAGTATTGCACACCAAATTTGAAAGCTTTAACTCTTAAAATAACGGAACCGGAGCCGTTTTTATATTTAACCCCTATACAGTCCCTGGTATCTGCTTTGCTGAGACCCAACCAAGCCCAAAGGGGAATACGATACCAAATGACGCCTTCAGAAAGCCTTTTCTATGTATCAGAGCTCCTCACACATGCATCTGCATGTCATGCTTCCCAAAAACAAGTGCGCAATAGAGGCGCGAAAATGAGGCTCTGCCTATGATTAGGGAAAGCCCCTAGAGAATAAGGTGTCCAATACAGTGCCTGCCGGTTATTTTACATAATTCCCAAGAATAAAATAATTCCTCAAAGCTATGAAGTATTAAAAATGCTTCATAGCTTTGAGGAATTAAAAAAATGCTTATATATCAATCGTTTTAGCCCAGAAAATGTCTACCAGTCTTAAAAGCCCTTGTGAAGCCCTTTATTCTTATGTAATAAAAATGGCTTACCGGATCCCATAGGGAAAATGACAGCTTCCAGCATTACATCGTCTTGTTAGAAATGTGTCATACCTCAAGCAGCAAAAGTCTGCTCACTGTTTCCCCCAACTGAAGTTAATTCCTCTCAACAGTCCTGTGTAGAAAACATAATTTATGCTTACCTGATAAATTCCTTTCTTCTGTAGTGTGATCAGTCCACGGGTCATCATTACTTCTGGGATATTAACTCCTCCCCAACAGGAAGTGCAAGAGGATTCACCCAGCAGAGCTGCATATAGCTCCTCCCCTCTACGTCACTCCCAGTCATTCGACCAAGGACCAACGAGAAAGGAAAAGCCAAGGGTGAAGTGGTGACTGGAGTATAAATTAAAAAATATTTACCTGCCTTAAAACAGGGCGGGCCGTGGACTGATCACACTACAGAAGAAAGGAATTTATCAGGTAAGCATAAATTATGTTTTCTTCTGTTAAGTGTGATCAGTCCACGGGTCATCATTACTTCTGGGATACCAATACCAAAGCAAAAGTACACGGATGACGGGAGGGATAGGCAGGCTCTTTATACAGAAGGAACCACTGCCTGAAGAACCTTTCTCCCAAAAATAGCCTCCGATGAAGCAAAAGTGTCAAATTTGTAAAATTTGGAAAAAGTATGAAGCGAAGACCAAGTTGCAGCCTTGCAAATCTGTTCAACAGAGGCCTCATTCTTAAAGGCCCAAGTAGAAGCCACAGCTCTAGTGGAATGAGCTGTAATCCTTTCAGGAGGCTGCTGTCCAGCAGTCTCATAAGCTAAACGAATTATGCTACGAAGCCAAAAAGAAAGAGAGGTAGCAGAAGCTTTTTGACCTCTTCTCTGCCCAGAGTAAACGACAAACAGAGAAGACGTTTGTCGAAATTCCTTAGTTGCCTGTAAGTAAAATTTTAGAGCACGGACTACATCCAGGTTGTGCAGTAGACGTTCCTTCTTCGAAGAAGGATTTGGGCATAAAGAAGGAACAACAATCTCTTGATTGATATTCCTGTTAGTAACTACCTTAGGTAAGAACCCAGGTTTAGTACGCAGAACTACCTTATCCGAATGAAAAATCAAATAAGGAGAATCACAATGTAAGGCTGATAACTCAGAGACTCTTCGAGCCGAGGAAATAGCCATTAAAAATAGAACTTTCCAAGATAACAACTTTATATCAATGGAATGAAGGGGTTCAAACGGAACGCCCTGTAAAACATTAAGAACAAGGTTTAAACTCCATGGTGGAGCAACCGTTTTAAACACAGGCTTAATCCTGGCCAAAGCCTGACAAAAAGCCTGGACGTCAGGAACTTCTGACAGACGTTTGTGTAACAGAATGGACAGAGCTGAGATCTGTCCCTTTAATGAACTAGCGGATAAACCCTTTTCTAAACCTTCTTGTAGAAAAGACAATATCCTAGGAATCCTAACCTTACTCCAAGAGTAACCTTTGGATTCACACCAATATAGGTATTTACGCCATATCTTATGGTAAATCTTTCTGGTAACAGGTTTCCTAGCCTGTATTAAGGTATTAATAACTGACTCAGAAAACCCACGTCTTGATAAAATCAAGCGTTCAATTTCCAAGCAGTCAGCTTCAGAGAAGTTAGACTTTGATGTTTGAAGGGACCCTGTATCAGAAGGTCCTGTTTCAGAGGTAGAGACCAAGGTGGACAGGATGACATGTCCACCAGATCTGCATACCAAGTCCTGCGTGGCCACGCAGGTGCTATTAGAATCACTGATGCTCTCTCTTGTTTGATTCTGGCAATCAATCGAGGAAGTATCGGGAAGGGTGGAAACACGTAAGCCACCCTGAAGTCCCAAGGTGCTGTCAGGGCATCTATCAGGACTGCTTCTGGATCCCTGGATCTGGACCCGTAACGAGGAAGCTTGGCGTTCTGTCGAGACGCCATGAGATCTATCTCTGGTTTGCCCCAACGTCGAAGTATTTGGGCAAAGACCTCCGGATGAAGTTCCCACTCCCCCGGATGAAAAGTCTGACGACTTAAGAAATCCGCCTCCCAGTTCTCCACTCCCGGGATGTGGATTGCTGACAGGTGGCAAGAGTGAGACTCTGCCCAGCGAATTATCTTTGATACTTCCATCATAGCTAGGGAGCTTCGTGTCCCTCCCTGATGGTTGATGTAAGCTACAGTCGTGATGTTGTCCGACTGAAACCTGATGAAACCCCGCGTTGTCAACTGGGGCCAAGCCAGGAGGGCATTGAGAACTGCTCTCAATTCCAGAATGTTTATTGGCAGGAGACTCTCCTCCTGACTCCATTGTCCCTGAGCCTTCAGAGAATTCCAGACGGCACCCCAACCTAGAAGGCTGGCGTCTGTTGTTACAATTGTCCAGTCTGGTCTGCTGAATGGCATCCCCCTGGACAGATGTGGCCGAGAAAGCCACCAAAGAAGAGAATTTCTGGTCTCTTGATCCAGATTCAGAGAAGGGGATAAGTCTGAGTAATCCCCATTCCACTGACTTAGCATGCACAGTTGCAGTGGTCTGAGGTGTAGGCGTGCAAAGGGTACTATGTCCATTGCCGCTACCATTAAGCCGATTACCTCCATGCATTGAGCCACTGACGGGTGTTGAATGGAATGAAGGGTGCGGCAAGCACTTTGAAGTCTTGTTAACCTGTCCTCTGTCAGGTAAATCTTCATTTTTACAGAATCTATAAGAGTCCCCAGGAAGGGAACTCTTGTGAGTGGAACGAGTGAACTTTTCTTTTCGTTCACCTTCCATCCATGTGACCTTAGAAATGCCAGTACTAACTCTGTATGAGACTTGGCAGTTTGAAAGCTTGAAGCTTGAATCAGAATGTCGTCTAGGTATGGAGCTACCGAGATTCCCCGCGGTCTTAGTACCGCCAGAAGAGCACCCAGAACCTTTGTGAAGATTCTTGGAGCTGTAGCCAATCCGAATGGAAGAGCTACAAACTGGTAATGCCTGTCTAGGAAGGCAAACCTTAGGTACCGGTAATGATCTTTGTGAATCGGTATGTGAAGGTAAGCATCTTTTAAATCTACAGTGGTCATGTACTGACCCTCTTGGATCATAGGTAAAATTGTCCGAATAGTCTCCATCTTGAACGATGGAACTCTTAGGAACTTGTTTAGGATCTTTAAGTCCAGGATTGGTCTGAAAGTTCCCTCTTTTTGGGGAACCACAAACAGATTTGAGTAAAACCCCTGTCCCTGTTCCGATCGTGGAACTGGGTGGATTACTCCCATTAACAAGAGCTCTTGTACGCAGCGTAGAAACGCCTCTTTCTTTGTCTGGATTGTTGACAACCTTGACAGATGAAATCTCTCTCTTGGAGGAGAGTATTTGAAGTCCAGAAGGTATCCCTGAGATATTATTTCTAGCGCCCAGGGATCCTGGACATCTCTTGCCCAAGCCTGGGCGAAGAGAGAAAGCCTGCCCCCCACTAGATCCGATCCCGGATCGGGGGCCCTCAATTCATGCCGTTTTAGGGGCAGCAGTAGGTTTCCTGGTCTGCTTGCCCTTGTTCCAGGACTGGTTAGGTTTCCAGCCTTGTCTGTAGCGAGCAACAGCTCCTTCCTGTTTTGGTGCAGAGGAAGTTGATGCTGCTCCTGCTTTGAAATTACGAAAGGAACGAAAATTAGACTGTCTAGTCTTAGTTTTGGCTTTGTCCTGAGGCAGGGCATGGCCTTTACCTCCTGTAATGTCAGCGATAATCTCTTTCAACCCGGGCCCGAATAAGGTCTGCCCTTTGAAAGGTATATTAAGCAATTTAGACTTAGAAGTAACATCAGCTGACCAGGATTTTAGCCACAGCGCCCTGCGTGCCTGAATGGCGAATCCTGAATTCTTTGCCGTAAGTTTAGTTAGATGTACTACGGCCTCCGAAATGAATGAATTAGCTAGTTTAAGGACTCTAAGCCTGTCCGTAATGTCGTCCAGAGTAGCTGAACTAATGTTCTCTTCCAGAGACTCAATCCAGAACGCCGCTGCAGCCGTGATCGGCGCAATGCATGCAAGGGGTTGCAATATAAAACCTTGTTGAACAAACATTTTCTTAAGGTAACCCTCTAATTTTTTATCCATTGGATCTGAAAAAGCACAGCTATCCTCCACCGGGATAGTGGTACGCTTAGCTAAAGTAGAAACTGCTCCCTCTACCTTAGGGACCGTTTGCCATAAGTCCCGTGTGGTGGCGTCTATTGGAAACATTTTTCTAAATATCGGAGGGGGTGAGAACGGCACACCGGGTCTATCCCACTCCTTAGAAACAATTTCAGTAATTCTCTTAGGTATAGGAAAAACCTCAGTACTCGTCGGTACCGCAAAATATTTATCCAACCTACACATTTTCTCTGGTATTGCAACTGTGTTACAATCATTCAGAGCCGCTAACACCTCCCCTAGTAATACACGGAGGTTTTCCAGTTTAAATTTAAAATTTGAAATATCTGAATCCAGTCTGTTTGGATCAGAACCGTCACCCACAGAATGAAGTTCTCCGTCCTCATGTTCTGCAACCTGTGACGCAGTGTCTGACATGGCCCTAATATTATCAGCGCACTCTGTTCTCACCCCAGAGTGATCACGCTTACCTCTTAGTTCTGGTAATTTAGCCAAAACTTCAGTCATAACAGAAGCCATATCCTGTAATGTGATTTGTAATGGCCGGCCAGATGTACTCGGCGCTACAATATCACGCACCTCCCGAGCGGGAGATGCAGGTACTGGCACGTGAGGCGAGTTAGTCGGCATAACTCTCCCCTCGTTGTTTGGTGAAATTTGTTCAATTTGTACAGATTGACTTTTATTTAAAGTAGCATCAATACAGTTAGTACATAAATTTCTATTGGGCTCCACTTTGGCATTGCAACAAATGACACAGGTATCTTCCTCTGAATCAGACATGTTTAACACACTAGCAAATAAACTTGCAACTTGGAATACAATTCAATTAGAATAATATTAAAAACGTACTGTGCCTTTAAGAAGCACAGAAAATCTATGACAGTTGAAAATTAATAAATTGAAACAGTTATAGCCTCAATCCTTGTAAACAACACAACCTTAGCAAAGGTTTAATCCCAATAGCAAAGATAACAAATTCTGAAAGCAGGATAAACGTTTTTTATCACAGTCAACTATAATTCTCACAGCTCTGCTGAGAGAAATTACCTCCCTCAAAATAAGTTTGAAGACCCCTGAGTTCTGTAGAGATGAACCGGATCATGCAGGAAATACAATGAGCTGCTGACTGAAATAACTGATGCATAGAAAAGGCGCCAAAAAACGGCCCCCAACCCCTCACACACAGCAGTGAGAGAGAACAGAAACTGTCAGAAAAAGATTAAGCAACTGCCAAGTGGAAAAATGGTGCCCAAACATTTATTCACTCAGTACCTCAGCAAATGAAAACGATTTTACATTCCAGCAAAAACGTTAAACATAATTTCTAGTTATTAAACAGCTTTATGTACTTCTTACAGTGTAATTCTAGTGAAGTACCATTCCCCAGAATACTGAAGTGTAAAGTATACATACATGACATTATATCGGTATGGCAGGATTTTCTCATCAATTCCATTGTCAGAAAATAAAAGCTGCTACATACCTCTATGCAGATTCATCTGCCCGCTGTCCCCTGATCTGAAGTTTACCTCTCCTCAGATGGCCGAGAAACAGCAATATGATCTTAACTACTCCGGCTAAAATCATAGCAAAAACTCTGGTAGATTCTTCTTCAAACTCTGCCAGAGAGGTAATAACACACTCCGGTGCTATTTTAAAATAACAAACTTTTGATTGAAGATATAAAACTAAGTATAATCACCATAGCCCTCTCACACCTCCTATCTAGTCGTTGGGTGCAAGAGAATGACTGGGAGTGACGTAGAGGGGAGGAGCTATATGCAGCTCTGCTGGGTGAATCCTCTTGCACTTCCTGTTGGGGAGGAGTTAATATCCCAGAAGTAATGATGACCCGTGGACTGATCACACTTAACAGAAGAAACAGCCATCGATTTTAGTAACGGTTGCTAAAATCATTTTCCTCTTACAAACAGAAATCTTCATCACTTTTCTGTTTCAGAGTAAATAGTACATACCAGCACTATTTTAAAATAACAAACTCTTGATTGAAGAATAAAAACTACAGTTAAACACCAAAAAACTCTAAGCCATCTCCGTGGAGATGTTGCCTGTACAACGGCAAAGAGAATGACTGGGGAAGGCGGAGCCTAGGAGGGATCATGTGACCAGCTTTGCTGGGCTCTTTGCCATTTCCTGTTGGGGAAGAGAATATCCCACAAGTAAGGATGACGCCGTGGACCGGACACACCTATGTTGGAGAAATTAGGTCCGTCCACCGGAGTAACGGGCGGGAGCCGTGGACTCTCCTCCCCACGATGGAAATGAAATTATCAGTTAAGCATAATTTATATTTTCCATCTAAAGAGAAGGAGAGTCCACGGCTTCATTCATTACTTGAGGGAACAAATACCCAAGCTCTAGAGGACACTGAATGAAAACGGGGGGACAAGAGGCGGACTCTAATCTGTCCCCTGCGCTTCCCTGAGTACACCACAAAAAGAGATGTAGTCTGTCTGAAATCCTTTGTAGCCTGAAGATAAAACTTCAAAGCTTGGACCACATCCAAATTATGAAGTAACTTCTCCTTAGGAGAAGAGAAGTTAGGACACAAAGAAGGTACAACGATTTCCTGATTGATATTACGGTTAGACACAACCTTGGGAAGGAATCCCAAACCAGTGCGAAGAACTGCCTTAGCGTGAAACACCAGATAAGGAGGCTCATATTGCAAGGCCGCCAACTCAGATACTCTGCGTGCCAATGCAATAGCTAACAGAAAAAGAACCTTCCAAGAAAGAATCTTAATGTCAACAGAGTGCATAGGTTCAAACGGAACACTCTGCAACACCTTCAAAACCAAGTTCAAACTCCAGGGCAGAGCGGATTGTCTAAAAACAGGCCCGATTCTAGACAAAGCCTTTAACAGGAAAATCCTGGATACCTTTACCTTGTGCCAAGGATATCCATGCCTCTCACACCAGGATAAGTAAGTCCTCCACACCTTATGATAGATGCGACGAGTGACCGGCTTCCTGGCCTGAACGAGATTATCAATCACTCTCTCAGAGAACCCTCTCTTGTCCAAGACCAATCGTTCAATCCCCATGCAGTCAGCCTCAGAGAATCTAGTTTTTGATGATGAAAAGGACCCTGTACCAGCAGATCCCTGCTACAGGGTAACATCCATGGAGGATGTCATCGTTCCCCACCAGATTCGCAAACCACGTCCTCCGCGGCCACGACAGAGCAATCAGAATAGCCAAAGCTTGCTCCTGCTTGATGCAGGCCACTACACAAGGTAGAAGTGGCAATGGTGGAAAAATGTAAACTAGGTTGAACCCCCAAGGTACCGCCAAGGCATCTAATAGCTCTGCCTGGGGATCCCTGGACCGTGACCCGTATCTGGGTAGCTTGCAATTGAGTCCAGAGTCCCCCATTCATGACAAATCTCTGCAAGCATCTCGGGGTGGAGAGACCATTCCCCCGGATTGAAGCATTTGCCTGCTGAGAAAATCCGCTTCCCAGTTGTCCATACCCGGAATGTGGATTGCTGAGAGCGAGCAGTTGTGGGACTCTGCCCATTCCAATATCCGAGACACCTCCCTCATCGCTAGGGAGCTTCTCATCCACCCCTGATGGTTGATGTAAGCCACCAAGGTAACGTTGTCTGTCTGGATTCTGATGAAGCTGAACAACCCCAGAAAAGGCCACGCCTTCAGAGCATTGTAGATCGTTCGAAGTTCCAGAATATTGATTGGGAGGAGAGACTCCTCTCGAGACCATCTTCCCTGTGCCATCCTGGCACCCCAAACAGCTCCCCATCCTGCCAGACTCGCGTCCGTGGTCACAATCTCCCAGGACGGTCTCAGGAAGGATGTTCCGGACGGATCCACCAAGAGAGGGATTACCTCGTCCGATTGGCCAGAGAAATTTCTTAGGATAGATCGGTATGATCGCCCTTCCACTGTCTCAACATGCACAACTGAAGAGATCTGAGATGGAACCTGGCAAATGGAATGACATTGATGCTGGATACCCTGAGCCCGATCACCTCCATACTCTGAGCCACAGAGGGACTGGAGTAGGACTGAAGGGCAAGACAGGCAGATGCAATCTTTTTGCGTCGCTGATCTGTGAGAAATATTCTATATCATCGTCCCCAGGAACTCCACCCTGTTGCTGGGAATCAGGGAGTTCTTTCCTGAGTTTATCTTCCAACCGTGAGATTGGAGCAAATGCAGAAGGGCCCTCGAGTGGTCCTCTGCAAGACTGAACGACAGCGCCTGGACTAGTATATCGTCCAGATAGGGCGCCACAGCAATGCCTCTGGACCTGGCTACTGCAAGCAGTGCCCCCAGAACCTTTGTGAAGACTCTCAGGGCCGTCGCCAGACCAAAGGGAAGGGCCACAAATTCTAAATGTTGGTCCAGGAACGCAAATCTCAGGAACCTGAAGTGATCCCTGTGGATTGGCACATGAAGGTAGGCATCCTTCAAGTCTATTGTCGTCATGAACTGACCCTCTTGAACTAGGGGCAGAATAGATCTGATTGTTTCCATTTTGAACGATGGAACAGCCAGAAACTTGTTTAAACATTTTAGGTCCAGAATTGGGCGGAACGTGCCCTTCTTCTTTGGGACCACAAAAAGGTTTGAATAGTACCCTAGACCCCTTTCTGCTGGGGGTACTGGTACAATAACTCAGTGAGAAGAGGGATCCCTCACACAGTCTAGAAAGGCTTCTCTCTTTCTGGTCTGGAAGACAGATTTGATAGAAGGAATCTGCCCCTGGGCGGATGAGTTCTAAACCCTATCCTGTATCCTTGGGCGACAAGGTTCCTGAACGTCCTGCAACCAGGCCTCTGAGAATAGAGATAATCTGCCCCCTACTTGGTCCGGAGACTGGTCAGGGGCCGTCCCTTCATGCCGACTTTGTCTCGGAGGGCTTCTTTTGCTTGGACTTGTTCCAAG
The DNA here is from genome assembly GCF_027579735.1 of Bombina bombina. NCBI lineage: Eukaryota > Metazoa > Chordata > Amphibia > Anura > Bombinatoridae > Bombina > Bombina bombina. The sequence continues at coordinate 286,555,746 of NC_069499.1, forward strand.
ACTGAGCTGGCTTCCAAGTCCCCTGGGACTGTTCCGCTTTTGCGGCGGGCTGCTGGCGTTGGGCATTGTCCGCACGAAAGGGACGAAAAGTAGATCCCTTAGGTTTAAACTTCTTATCCTGCGGTAGGAATTACCCTTGCCTCCCGTCACCGTGGATATGATCGAGTCCAATCCTGGACCGAACAGGATCTTTCCCTGAAAGGGATAACAGTCTGAACTTAGAAGTCATGTCCGCAGACCACGACTTTAGCCACAGAGCCCTGCGGGCTTGTACAGAAAACCCTGAAACCTTAGCATTCAGGCGAATAATTAGCATATCGGCATCACAAATAAAAGAATTAGCGACCCTCAAGGCCTTAATTCTCTCCTTATTTCATCAAGGGGCGTTTCCCTCTCGACCATATCATTCAGAGATTTGCACCAATATGTTGCAGCTCCGGCAACTGCCGCTAATGGCTGAAAAACAAACACTGTGTGCTGAAACATCTTCCTCAACATGTTTTCTAACTTTTTATCCATGGGCTCCTAGAACAACGAACTATCCTCCAGAGGAATCGTTGTTCACTTTGCAAGCGTAGCGATAGCACCATCCATCTTAGGGACCGCCCCCCACCGTGCAAGCTGAGAGTCCAGGACGGGGAACAGTTTCTTAAAGGAAGAAGGAGAAAAGGAAGAACCTAATCTCATTCATTCTTGATAATATTAGCCATCTTAACAGGAACCGGGAAGGTCTGAGGTACCACTCTGTCCTCATATACTTTATCAAGCTTAGGAATCGAAGGCTGCTCCAGTAGTTTCGGTTCCGGAACCTCAAGAGTAGCAAGCACCTGCTGCAGCAAAAAGCGCAAATTCTCCATCCTAAACATAAAGTCAGGCTCCTCTACAGACGGAGCTTTAGATGATATGGATTCCGACCCAGAAGGAATGTCCTCCGAAGAGTCGGAGGCATCATCGTCAGCGGATAACCTTTCTGAGATATCCATAGGAGTATATGACTCCTGCGCAGGATCGCCACATTTTACCCTACGCTTGCGCTTAGCAGAACATTGGTAAGGCACTAATCACCTTCGAGACTGCCGTTTGTAATTGATCCGCAAAATCTGTCGGCCAACGGATTTCCCCCGAAGGAGAGATAGACATGCCTTGGGGCGCTGCATGTGTACTCAGAGATGAATGTAGGGGACGCACATCACGGGACGTGGAGCCCTCAGATGTGGACGGCTCAAAAGTATAAAACGTAAACTAAGGCACCTTTACAACCTCTAATGGCCAGGGCACTCACTACCTCCTAGGACATGGATCACAGAAACTGTTACGTCTCCTGCACCATCAGCCCAGCAGGAAGTAGAGTAGGCCACACCCGGTCAGCAAGAATGCCTTGCAGGACCGCCCTTGCACTAGGGAGGAAACACGCCAAAAACAGAATTTATGTTTACCTGATAAATTACTTTCTCCAACGGTGTGTCCGGTCCACGGCGTCATCCTTACTTGTGGGGATATTCTCTTCCCCAACAGGAAATGGCAAAGAGCCCAGCAAAGCTGGTCACATGATCCCTCCTAGGCTCCGCCTACCCCAGTCATTCGACCGACGTTAAGGAGGAATATTTGCATAGGAGAAACCATATGGTACCGTGGTGACTGTAGTTAAAGAAAATAAATTATCAGACCTGATTAAAAAACCAGGGCGGGCCGTGGACCGGACACACCGTTGGAGAAAGTAATTTATCAGGTAAACATAAATTCTGTTTTCTCCAACATAGGTGTGTCCGGTCCACGGCGTCATCCTTACTTGTGGGAACCAATACCAAAGCTTTAGGACACGGATGAAGGGAGGGAGCAAATCAGGTCACCTAAATGGAAGGCACCACGGCTTGCAAAACCTTTCTCCCAAAAATAGCCTCAGAAGAAGCAAAAGTATCAAACTTGTAAAATTTGGTAAAAGTGTGCAGTGAAGACCAAGTCGCTGCCCTACATATCTGATCAACAGAAGCCTCGTTCTTGAAGGCCCATGTGGAAGCCACAGCCCTAGTGGAATGAGCTGTGATTCTTTCGGGAGGCTGCCGTCCGGCAGTCTCGTAAGCCAATCTGATGATGCTTTTAATCCAAAAAGAGAGAGAGGTAGAAGTTGCTTTTTGACCTCTCCTTTTACCGGAATAAACAACAAACAAGGAAGATGTTTGTCTAAAATCCTTTGTAGCATCTAAATAGAATTTTAGAGCGCGAACAACATCCAAATTGTGCAACAAACGTTCCTTCTTTGAAACTGGTTTCGGACACAGAGAAGGTACGATAATCTCCTGGTTAATGTTTTTGTTAGAAACAACTTTTGGAAGAAAACCAGGTTTAGTACGTAAAACCACCTTATCTGCATGGAACACCAGATAAGGAGGAGAACACTGCAGAGCAGATAATTCTGAAACTCTTCTGGCAGAAGAAATTGCAACTAAAAACAAAACTTTCCAAGATAATAATTTAATATCAACGGAATGCAAGGGTTCAAACGGAACCCCCTGAAGAACTGAAAGAACTAAATTGAGACTCCAAGGAGGAGTCAAAGGTTTGTAAACAGGCTTAATTCTAACCAGAGCCTGAACAAAGGCTTGAACATCTGGCACAGCAGCCAGTTTTTTGTGAAGTAACACCGACAAGGCAGAAATCTGTCCCTTCAGGGAACTTGCAGATAATCCTTTTTCCAATCCTTCTTGAAGGAAGGATAGAATCCTAGGAATCTTAACCTTGTCCCAAGGGAATCCTTTAGATTCACACCAACAGATATATTTTTTTTATTTATCGGTAGAAGAGATTCTTCCCGAGACCAAAGACCCTGAGCTTTCAGGGATCCCCAGACCGCGCCCCAGCCCATCAGACTGGCGTCGGTCGTGACAATGACCCACTCTGGTCTGCGGAATGTCATCCCTTGTGACAGGTTGTCCAGGGACAGCCACCAACGGAGTGAGTCTCTGGTCCTCTGATTTACTTGTATCTTCGGAGACAAGTCTGTATAGTCCCCATTCCACTGACTGAGCATGCACAGTTGTAATGGTCTTAGATGAATGCGCGCAAAAGGAACTATGTCCATTGCCGCTACCATCAACCCGATCACTTCCATGCACTGAGCTATGGAAGGAAGAGGAACGGAATGAAGTATCCGACAAGAGTCTAGAAGTTTTGTTTTTCTGGCCTCTGTTAGAAAAATCCTCATTTCTAAGGAGTCTATAATTGTTCCCAAGAAGGGAACCCTTGTTGACGGGGATAGAGAACTCTTTTCCACGTTCACTTTCCATCCGTGAGATCTGAGAAAGGCCAGGACGATGTCCGTGTGAGCCTTTGCTTGAGGAAGGGACGACGCTTGAATCAGAATGTCGTCCAAGTAAGGTACTACAGCAATGCCCCTTGGTCTTAGCACAGCTAGAAGGGACCCTAGTACCTTTGTGAAAATCCTTGGAGCAGTGGCTAATCCGAAAGGAAGCGCCACGAACTGGTAATGTTTGTCCAGGAATGCGAACCTTAGGAACCGATGATGTTCCTTGTGGATAGGAATATGTAGATACGCATCCTTTAAATCCACCGTGGTCATGAATTGACCTTCCTGGATGGAAGGAAGAATAGTTCGAATGGTTTCCATCTTGAGAAACTTGTTTAAGATCTTGAGATCTAAGATTGGTCTGAACGTTCCCTCTTTTTTGGGAACTATGAACAGATTGGAGTAGAACCCCATCCCTTGTTCTCTTAATGGAACAGGATGAATCACTCCCATTTTTAACAGGTCTTCTACACAATGTAAGAATGCCTGTCTTTTTATGTGGTCTGAAGACAACTGAGACCTGTGGAACCTCCCCCTTGGGGGAAGTCCCTTGAATTCCAGAAGATAACCTTGGGAGACTAATTCTAGCGCCCAAGGATCCAGAACATCTCTTGCCCAAGCCTGAGCGAAGAGAGAGAGTCTGCCCCCCACCAGATCCGGTCCCGGATCGGGGGCCAACATTTCATGCAGTCTTGGTAGCAGTGGCAGGTTTCTTGGCCTGCTTTCCCTTGTTCCAGCCTTGCATTGGTCTCCAAGCTGGCTTGGCCTGAGAAGTACTACCCTCTTGCTTAGAGGACGTAGCACCTTGGGCTGGTCCGTTTCTACGAAAGGGACGAAAAACAGAATTTATGTTTACCTGATAAATTTCTTTCTCCAACGGTGTGTCCGGTCCACGGCGTCATCCTTACTTGTGGGATATTCTCTTCCCCAACAGGAAATGGCAAAGAGCCCAGCAAAGCTGGTCACATGATCCCTCCTAGGCTCCGCCTACCCCAGTCATTCGACCGACGTTAAGGAGGAATATTTGCATAGGAGAAACCATATGGTACCGTGGTGACTGTAGTTAAAGAAAATAAAATATCAGACCTGATTAAAAAAACCAGGGCGGGCCGTGGACCGGACACACCGTTGGAGAAAGAAATTTATCAGGTAAACATAAATTCTGTTTTCTCCAACATAGGTGTGTCCGGTCCACGGCGTCATCCTTACTTGTGGGAACCAATACCAAAGCTTTAGGACACGGATGAAGGGAGGGAGCAAATCAGGTCACCTAAATGGAAGGCACCACGGCTTGCAAAACCTTTCTCCCAAAAATAGCCTCAGAAGAAGCAAAGTATCAAACTTGTAAAATTTGGTAAAAGTGTGCAGTGAAGACCAAGTCGCTGCCCTACATATCTGATCAACAGAAGCCTCGTTCTTGAAGGCCCATGTGGAAGCCACAGCCCTAGTGGAATGAGCTGTGATTCTTTCGGGAGGCTGCCGTCCGGCAGTCTCGTAAGCCAATCTGATGATGCTTTTAATCCAAAAAGAGAGAGAGGTAGAAGTTGCTTTTTGACCTCTCCTTTTACCTGAATAAACAACAAACAGGGAAGATGTTTGTCTAAAATCCTTTGTAGCATCTAAATAGAATTTTAGAGCGCGAACAACATCCAAATTGTGCAACAAACGTTCCTTCTTTGAAACTGGCTTTGGACACAGAGAAGGTACGATAATCTCCTGGTTAATGTTTTTGTTAGAAACAACTTTTGGAAGAAAACCAGGTTTAGTACGTAAAACCACCTTATCTGCATGGAACACCAGATAAGGAGGAGAACACTGCAGAGCAGATAATTCTGAGACTCTTCTAGCAGAAGAAATCGCAACTAAAAACAAAACTTTCCAAGATAATAACTTAATATCAACGGAATGTAAGGGTTCAAACGGAACCCCCTGAAGAACTGAAAGAACTAAATTGAGACTCCAAGGAGGAGTCAAAGGTTTGTAAACAGGCTTGATTCTAACCAGAGCCTGAACAAAGGCTTGAACATCTGGCACAGCTGCCAGCTTTTTGTGAAGTAATACCGACAAGGCAGAAATCTGTCCCTTCAGGGAACTAGCAGATAATCCTTTGTCCAATCCTTCTTGAAGGAAGGATAGAATCCTAGGAATCTTAACCTTGTCCCAAGGGAATCCTTTAGATTCACACCAACAGATATATTTTTTCCAAATTTTGTGGTAAATCTTTCTAGTCACAGGCTTTCTGGCCTGAACAAGAGTATCGATAACAGAATCTGAGAATCCTCGCTTCGATAAAATCAAGCGTTCAATCTCCAAGCAGTCAGCTGGAGTGAAACCAGATTCGGATGTTCGAACGGACCCTGAACCAGAAGGTCTCGTCTCAAAGGTAGCTTCCAAGGTGGAGCCGATGACATATTCACCAGATCTGCATACCAAGTCCTGCGTGGCCACGCAGGAGCTATCAAGATCACCGACGCCCTCTCCTGCTTGATCCTGGCTATCAGCCTGGGGATGAGAGGAAATGGCGGGAACACATAAGCTAGTTTGAAGGTCCAAGGTGCTACTAGTGCATCCACTAGAGCCGCCTTGGGATCCCTGGATCTGGCCCCGTAGCAAGGAACTTTGAAGTTCTGACGAGAGGCCATCAGATCCATGTCTGGAATGCCCCACAGGTGAGTGACTTGGGCAAAGATTTCCGGATGGAGTTCCCACTCCCCCGGATGCAATGTCTGCCGACTCAGAAAATCCGCTTCCCAATTTTCCACTCCTGGGATGTGGATAGCAGACAGGTGGCAGGAGTGAGACTCCGCCCAAAGAATAATTTTGGTTACTTCTTCCATCGCTAGGGAACTTCTTGTTCCCCCCTGATGGTTGATGTACGCAACAGTCGTCATGTTGTCTGATTGAAACCGTATGAACCTGGTCCTCGCAAGCTGGGGCCAGGCCTGGAGAGCATTGAATATCGCTCTCAGTTCCAGAATATTTATCGGTAGAAGAGATTCTTCCCGAGACCAAAGACCCTGAGCTTTCAGGGATCCCCAGACCGCGCCCCAGCCTATCAGACTGGCGTCGGTCGTGACAATGACCCACTCTGGTCTGTGGAACATCATCCCTTGAGACAGATTGTCCAGGGACAGCCACCAACGGAGTGAGTCTCTGGTCCTCTGATTTACTTGTATCTTCGGAGACAAGTCTGTATAGTCCCCATTCCACTGACTGAGCATGCACAGTTGTAATGGTCTTAGATGAATGCGCGCAAAAGGAACTATGTCCATCGCCGCCACCATCAAACCGATCACTTCCATGCACTGAGCTATGGAAGGAAGAGGAACGGAATGAAGTATCCGACAAGAGTCCAGAAGCTTTGTTTTTCTGGCCTCTGTTAGAAAGATCCTCATTTCTAAGGAGTCTATAATTGTTCCCAAGAAGGGAACCCTTGTTGACGGGGATAGAGAACTCTTTTCCACGTTCACTTTCCAGCCGTGAGATCTGAGAAAGGCCAGGACAATGTCCGTGTGAGCCTTTGCTTGAGGAAGGGACGACGCTTGAATCGGAATGTCGTCCAGGTAAGGTACTACTGCAATGCCCCTTGGTCTTAGCACCGCTAGAAGGGACCCTAGTACCTTTGTGAAAATCCTTGGAGCAGTGGCTAATCCGAAAGGAAGCGCCACAAACTGGTAATGTTTGTCCAGGAATGCAAACCTTAGGAACCGATGATGTTCCTTGTGGATAGGAATATGTAGATACGCATCCTTTAAATCCACCGTGGTCATGAATTGACCTTCCTGGATGGAAGGAAGGATAGTTCGAATGGTTTCCATCTTGAACGATGGGACCTTGAGAAATTTGTTTAAGATCTTGAGATCTAGGATTGGTCTGAACGTTCCCTCTTTTTTGGGAACTATGAACAGATTGGAGTAGAACCCCATCCCTTGTTCTCTTAATGGAACAGGATGAATCACTCCCATTTTTAACAGGTCTTCTACACAATGTAGGAACGCCTGTCTTTTTATGTGGTCTGAAGACAACTGCGACCTGTGGAACCTCCCCCTTGGGGGAAGTCCCTTGAATTCCAGAAGATAACCCTGGGAGACTATTTCTAGCGCCCAAGGATCCAGAACATCTCTTGCCCAAGCCTGAGCGAAGAGAGAGAGTCTGCCCCCCACCAGATCCGGTCCCGGATCGGGGGCCAATATTTCATGCTGTCTTGGTAGCAGTGGCAGGTTTCTTGGCCTGCTTTCCCTTGTTCCAGCCTTGCATTGGTCTCCAAGCTGGCTTGGCCTGAGAAGTATTACCCTCTTGCTTAGAGGACGTAGCACCTTGGGCTGGTCCGTTTTTACGAAAGGGACGAAAATTAGGTCTATTTTTTGCCTTGAAAGGCCGATCCTGAGGAAGGGCGTGGCCCTTACCCCCAGTGATATCAGAGATAATCTCTTTCAAGTCAGGACCAAACAACGTTTTCCCCTTGAAAGGAATGTTTAGTAGCTTGTTCTTGGAAGACGCATCAGCCGACCAAGATTTCAACCAAAGCGCTCTGCGCGCCACAATAGCAAACCCAGAGTTCTTAGCCGCTAACTTAGCCAGTTGCAAAGAGGCGTCTAGAGTGAAAGAATTAGCCAATTTGAGAGCATTGATTCTGTCCATAATCTCCTCATAAGGAGGAGAGTCACTATCGAGCACCTTAAGCAGTTCATCAAACCAGAAATATGCAGCAGTAGTGACAGGGACAATGCATGAAATGGGTTGTAGAAGGTAACCCTGCTGAACAAACATCTTTTTAAGCAAACCTTCTAATTTTTTATCCATAGGATCTTTGAAAGCACAACTATCCTCTATTGGAATAGTGGTGCGTTTGTTTAAAGTAGAAACCGCTCCCTCGACCTTGGGGACTGACTGCCATAAGTCCTTTCTGGGGTCGACCATAGGAAACAATTTTTTAAATATGGGGGGAGGGACGAAAGGAATACCGGGCCTTTCCCATTCTTTATTAACAATGTCCGCCACCCGCTTGGGTATAGGAAAAGCTTCTGGGAGCCCCGGCACCTCTAGGAACTTGTCCATTTTACATAGTTTCTCTGGGATGACTAAATTTTCACAATCATCCAGAGTGGATAATACCTCCTTAAGCAAAATGCGGAGATGTTCCAATTTAAATTTAAATGTAATCATATCAGATTCAGCCTGCTGAGAAATGTTCCCTAAATCAGTAATTTCTCCCTCAGACAAAACCTCCCTGGCCCCCTCAGATTGGGTTAGGGGCCCTTCAGAGATATTAATATCAGCGTCGTCATGCTCTTCAGTAACTAAAACAGAGCAGCCACGCTTACGCTGACAAGGGTTCATTTTGGCTAAAATGTTTTTGACAGAATTATCCATTACAGCCGTTAATTGTTGCATAGTAAGGAGTATTGGCGCGCTAGATGTACTAGGGGCCTCCTGAGTGGGCAAGACTCGTGTAGACGAAGGAGGGAATGATGCAGTACCATGCTTACTCCCCTCACTTGAGGAATCATCTTGGGCATCATTGTCATTATCACATAAATCACATTTATTTAAATGAATAGGAATTCTGGCTTCCCCACATTCAGAACACAGTCTATCTGGTAGTTCAGACATGATAAACAGGCATAAACTTGATCAGAAAGTACAAAAAACGTTTTAAAATAAAACCGTTACTGTCACTTTAAATTTTAAACTGAACACACTTTATTACTGCAATTGCGAAAAAACATGAAGGAATTGTTCAAAATTCACCAAATTTTCACCACAGCGTCTTAAAGCCTTGAAAATATTGCACACCAATTTTGGAAGCTTTAACCCTTAAAATAACGGAACCGGAGCCGTTTTGAGCTTTAAACCCCTTTACAGTCCCTGGTATCTGCTTTGCTGAGACCCAACCAAACCCAAAGGGGAATACGATACCAAATGACGCCTTCAGAAGTCTTTTCTAAGTATCAGAGCTCCTCTCACATGCGACTGCATGCCATGCCTCTCAAAAACAAGTGCGCAACACCGGCGCGAAAATGAGACTCTGCCTATGCTTGGGGAAAGCCCCTAAAGAATAAGGTGTCTAAAACAGTGCCTGCCGATATTATTATATCAAAATACCCAGATAAAATGATTCCTCAAGGCTAAATATGTGTTAATAATCAATCGATTTAGCCCAGAAAAAGTCTACAGTTTAAATAAGCCCTTGTGAAGCCCTTATTTACAATCGTAATAAACATGGCTTACCGGATCCCATAGGGAAAATGACAGCTTCCAGCATTACATCGTCTTGTTAGAATGTGTCATACCTCAAGCAGCAAGAGACTGCAAACTGTTCCCCCAACTGAAGTTAATTGCTCTCAACAGTCCTGTGTGGAACAGCCATGGATTTTAGTTACGGTTGCTAAAATCATTTTCCTCATACAAACAGAATTCTTCATCTCTTTTCTGTTTCTGAGTAAATAGTACGTACCAGCACTATTTGAAAATAACAAACTCTTGATTGAATAATGAAAAACTACAGTTAAACACTAAAAAACTCTAAGCCATCTCCGTGGAGATGTTGCCTGTACAACGGCAAAGAGAATGACTGGGGTAGGCGGAGCCTAGGAGGGATCATGTGACCAGCTTTGCTGGGCTCTTTGCCATTTCCTGTTGGGGAAGAGAATATCCCACAAGTAAGGATGACGCCGTGGACCGGACACACCTATGTTGGAGAAATTAGGTTTATTTTTTGCCTTGAAAGGCCGATCCTGAGGAAGGGCGTGGCCCTTACCCCCAGTGATATCAGAGATAATCTCTTTCAAGTCAGGGCCAAACAGCGTTTTCCCCTTGAAAGGAATGTTAAGTAGCTTGTTCTTGGAAGACGCATCAGCCGACCAAGATTTCAACCAAAGCGCTCTGCGCGCCACAATAGCAAACCCAGAATTCTTAGCCGCTAACCTAGCCAATTGCAAAGTGGCGTCTAGGGTGAAAGAATTAGCCAATTTGAGAGCATTGATTCTGTCCATAATCTCCTCATAAGGAGGAGAATCACTATCGACCGCCTTTATCAGCTCATCGAACCAGAAACATGCGGCTGTAGCGACAGGGACAATGCATGAAATTGGTTGTAGAAGGTAACCCTGCTGAACAAACATCTTTTTAAGCAAACCTTCTAATTTTTTATCCATAGGATCTTTGAAAGCACAACTATCCTCTATGGGTATAGTGGTGCGTTTGTTTAAAGTGGAAACCGCTCCCTCGACCTTGGGGACTGTCTGCCATAAGTCCTTTCTGGGGTCGACCATAGGAAACAATTTTTTAAATATGGGGGGAGGGACGAAAGGAATACCGGGCCTTTCCCATTCTTTATTAACAATGTCCGCCACCCGCTTGGGTATAAGAAAAGCTTCTGGGAGCCCCGGCACCTCTAGGAACTTGTCCATTTTACATAGTTTCTCTGGGATGACCAACTTGTCACAATCATCCAGAGTGGATAATACCTCCTTAAGCAGAATGCGGAGATGTTCCAACTTAAATTTAAATGCAATCACATCAGGTTCAGCCTGTTGAGAAATGTTCCCTGAATCAGTAATTTCTCCCTCAGACAAAACCTCCCTGGCCCCATCAGACTGAGTTAGGGGCCCTTCAGAGATATTAATATCAGCGTCGTCATGCTCTTCAGTATCTAAAACAGAGCAGCCGCGCTTACGCTGACAAGTGTTCATTTTGGCTAAAATGTTTTTGACAGAATTATCCATTACAGCCGTTAACTGTTGCATAGTAAGGAGTATTGGCGCGCTAGATGTACTAGGGGCCTCCTGAGTGGGCAAGACTCGTGTAGACGAAGGAGGGAATGATGCAGTACCATGCTTACTCCCCTCACTTGAGGAATCATCTTGGGCATCATTGTCATTATCACATAAATCACATTTATTTAAATGAATAGGAATTCTGGCTTCCCCACATTCAGAACACAGTCTATCTGGTAGTTCAGACATGTTAAACAGGCATAAACTTGATAACAAAGTACAAAAACGTTTTAAAATAAAACCGTTACTGTCACTTTAAATTTTAAACTGAACACACTTTATTACTGCAATTGCGAAAAAACATGAAGGAATTGTTCAAAATTCACCAAATTTTCACCACAGTGTCTTAAAGCCTTAAAAGTATTGCACACCAAATTTGGAAGCTTTAACCCTTAAAATAACGGAACCGGAGCCGTTTTAAACTTTAACCCCTTTACAGTCCCTGGTATCTGCTTTGCTGAGACCCAACCAAGCCCAAAGGGGAATACGATACCAAATGACGCCTTCAGAAAGTCTTTTCTAAGTATCAGAGCTCCTCTCACATGCGACTGCATGCCATGCCTCTCAAAAACAAGTGCGCCACACCGGCGCGAAAATGAGGCTCTGCTTATGCTTTGGGAAAGCCCCTAAGGAATAAGGTGTCTAATACAGTGCCTGCCGATATTATTATATCAAAATACCCAGATAAAATGATTCCTCAAGGCTAAATATGTGTTAATAATGAATCGATTTAGCCCAGAAAAAGTCTACAGTCTTAATAAGCCCTTGTGAAGCCCTTATTTACGATCGTAATAAACATGGCTTACCGGATCCCATAGGGAAAATGACAGCTTCCAGCATTACATCGTCTTGTTAGAATGTGTCATACCTCAAGCAGCAAGAGACTGCACACTGTTCCCCCAACTGAAGTTAATTGCTCTCAACAGTCCTGTGTGGAACAGCCATGGATTTTAGTTACGGTTGCTAAAATCATTTTCCTCATACAAACAGAAATCTTCATCTCTTTTCTGTTTCTGAGTAAATAGTACATACCAGCACTATTTCAAAATAACAAACTCTTGATTGAATAATAAAAACTACAGTTAAACACTAAAAAACTCTAAGCCATCTCCGTGGAGATGTTGCCTGTACAACGGCAAAGAGAATGACTGGGGTAGGCGGAGCCTAGGAGGGATCATGTGACCAGCTTTGCTGGGCTCTTTGCCATTTCCTGTTGGGGAAGAGAATATCCCCACAAGTAAGGATGACGCCGTAGACCGGACACACCTATGTTGGAGAAAACAGCTGCGCAATTACTCCCAGGAGGAGAACTAAAGTTTACCCATTGCCAGAGCCTCATCTCACACATATCGCAGCAATGACACAAACAATATTATGTATAACCCCCCCTGTTCAATAATCCCCTTACTAGGGACATTAACCCTTGATTCTATAAAGATAAAAAGGCATCACACTATGACCCTGTCTTCTATATTGTCATTATGTGTATAAAAATTATATGATCTTACCAGAATCTACACCATGGAACAGGAAGACGGCCTCTCAAGTGTGACAGTGTAGTAGCATCGCTCAGGACATGGACTTGAGTGCACAAAGCAGGCAGCGAAACTCGTGAACGCTGATTGCTTATGGAGCTGTTAATTGAGTCGGGGTGTTTCGCAGGAAGACTCTCCCTGCATCTCCGGACTCTAACTTTCACCCAAGCTCTCACTGAGAGACTGACAGGACTACTTAAAACTACAGTCCCATTTTCGAAGAGTACTACTCTCCATATGAGACGACTCAGAATCTTCTGACTCTTCTCTTCCAACCTCCTGTGACGAAAGGCAAAGAATGACTGGGGGATGAGGGAAGAGGGGGAGGTATTTAAGCCTTTGGCTGGGGTGTCTTTGCCACCTCCTGGTGGCCAGGTTCTTATTTCCACAAAAGTAATGAATGAAGCTGTGGACTCTCCTCCCCTTTAGATGGAAATATATATTTAATGCACTTACACCCTCCTAAGTAGCTTTTTAAATAAACTCACAGGTACAATGCGTGCTATAAGGAATTAAGCGCAGCAAAACCCAGCGTGCGCATAGCCAAGGACGAATGTGCGTTAAGCAGCAAAAGTGCAAAAACAAGTATAAGTCTAAAGGAACGTGCTCCGACGTGCTCAAAACAGCAAGGGGAATCATGTAAAGGATTCTGTCCCAGGGCCATATATATTAGCAAGGAATAGAATTATATTGAAGATCCATAAATGGAGGCAAAAGACCTACAACCAATTATGTAAGGTTTATGAAACATTTTCCATGAGCTGAAAAAAATAATCACAAACCATAACCCATATACATCCCAGTGACAAGCACTGTACTGAGTGGGAACCGGGTCTGAAACCCCCTTTCTCTGAAGAATTAAATGCACATCTTCATTCAACCACCTGCAGCTGAGGCAAAGTAAAGACTGCGGTATGTGTGAGGGGTTTTATAGACCTCTTGGTGTTTGGGTATCTTTGCCTCCTCCTAGTGGTAGAGAAGGGTAGTTCCCAGGCGTAATGGATCATGGAGTCTCACTACCTGTATGAAAAAATAGTTTTTAGAGGAAAAAAAAAACTAAAAACAATTAAATGTGAATATGAATTTGTTTTCTGTTTTTATTATATACTATCTTATTTATTCATTCAGATAGCACCAACCCATGTGGCAATCTTCACAAGCATAAATAGAACCTCCAACATAAAGAAATACCACTCATAGAAATGTGTGAAATGTAGAACATGACAATTATTCTAGAAAAATAATCTTACAATAATATAATCCAAACGTGCATCAAAATACTAATTTTACTAAATTATCTGCACTGTAGAACAAAATGCACAGTAAAGCAGCCTTCACCTGGCAGGATGGGATTTAGCTTCTGTCATTATCCCAGAAGTGTTTCATTTCCACAGTGAGGAAGGTGAGACCAGATTGCTGTCCCCTCTGTGCAGCTGCTACTGTCTAATCACTGCCCCTCTGAGCAGCTGATACTGACTCGTCACTGCCCCTCTGAGCAGCTGATACCGACTCGTCACTGCCCCTCTGAGCAGCTGATACCGACTCGTCACTGCCCCTCTGAGCAGCTGATACCGACTCGTCACTGCCCCTCTGAGCAGCTGATACCGACTCGTCACTGCCCCTCTGAGCAGCTGATACCGACTCGTCACTGCCCCTCTGAGCAGCTGATACCGACTCGTCACTGCCCCTCTGAGCAGCTGATACCGACTCGTCACTGCCCCTCTGTGCTGCTATAAACTAATCACTGCCCCTCTGTGCTGCTGCTACTACCTAATGTTCTAATAACGGACCCTCTGTGCTGCTACAAACTAAACACAGGTGCTCACTTGTAGCTAATCTCTCCAGTGTTATTCCTCTTTACTACTTATTCTGTTACCCATTCCCTCCCTCTAGCACACTACTTTGTACTACCATTTCACTGAACCCCTCTCACCAGTTGCTGTCCTCATCCTCTCCCTCTAGTACTTTCTCTCTGCTACTTTCCCCCTCATCCTCTCTCTCTGATCAATCCCCTCCCTATCCCACATATCTCAGTTCTCCCTCTTTCTGTACATTTGCAACAAACTAGTCCAGTGGTTTTCAAACTAGTCCTCAAGCCTCCCCAACAGGTCAGGTTTTGGATGCAGGTAAAATAACCATGTTTACTAATCGGCTATTTCACCTGTGCTCTAGTTCAGATAGATATTCTCAAAATGTGGCCTTTTAGGGAGGTCTGATCTAGTCCCCAATATTCTCTCTCTTATGATCTCCTTCCATTCTCTCCCAACCTGCATCCTGCTATTCTCCCCCTCTGCTGTTTTGATCCCTGGTTCTCTCTATTCTTCATTTCTCCCTCTTTACTTCCATTCTCCTCTTCTTCTGTCTTTGTATTTTTCTTTTTAGCTTAAAGGAACATGATTTAGATAGAGAATACAATTTTAAAAAAGTTTTATGTTTACTGCTATTATCAAATTTGCTTCATTCTTTTATTCTTTGTTGAGATATCTAGATAGGTAGAGTGCACGTGTCAGGAGTACTACATGACAGGAAATAGTGCTACCATCTAGTGCTCTTGCCAATGTATAACATTGTTGCAAAACCTCTGCAAACACATGCACACTCCTGAACTTACCTTCCTGCTTTTCAACAAAGGATAACAAGAAAACAAAGAAAATGTGATAATAGAAGTAAATTGGAAAGTTGTTTATAATTTTATGTTCTGTCTGAATCATGAAATAAAAATGTTGGGTTTTATGCCACTTTAACTGGATTTAGCTTAATAAAATCTTTGTTTTATTCTGACATCATTTGCAATCAGGCCACTTCATGTGATGTCACTAATATGCAAACCACTGTATCTTGTGATTTCTCCCCCCAAAGTTAGCAGTTCTGGTAACACTCATTCCTAAACAAAATAGCTTGCTCATTGCTACAAAATATTGCCAATTCATATAATACACCACAAACCCACATATACTTAAATATGAGCGCAGTAACTTTACAGAGGTCCATTGATAGACCACTAAGGGACAGAATACGAGTGAAGCTCAAACATTTGCGATTGAGCAATAAGGGGTTTATCGCGGGGGTTTGCTCTCATCGAGCTTACCATTTGTATTACAAGTTGAAAGTAAACGTGATCACTTTTGCACAATTGAGATTTACGCTAAAATGATTACCGCAACTTCAGAGCTCTGGTTAACTGTTTTGTGAAAGTAAAAATTTGCACAAAACACATCAAAAATACATTACAAAGTACAGTTACGCTCATAACACCATCTAATAAAAATTATTTAAGAAAAAATATTGTAAACAAAAGTTATAAAGGCTCAAAGATATAAAGATCTCAGATGCAGGTGATGGGTTTTAACAGAGATATATACACGTCTAAAGATGTATGTGTATGTATATATCTATATGCGTGTACATATGTATTTTTAAATAGATATACCCAGGTAAAAACGGACATTAACCAAGCTACTGTGGGTTAAGCCTGATGTACTGCAATTCCCCCATCTACACTACTTTTTTGTGCCTCCTCCTGGGGAGTTGAAGGGGTGCCTGCCGATCCTCTGGCATCAAACAAAAGTCAACCTTGGGGAATGAGGTTTACAAGGGGAGCTTCACCACCCTTGAACCCCCCAGGCAGAGGCAAAGCAGATAGTAAAGGTGGGGGAATTACAGTGTAACAAATATATGTTTGATGCGGTTACTCAATGAAGCGCATGCACACTGAGGGGATTTATGATCTTACATATATATATTTATTACCAAAAAATATACACACACATATATATATATATATATATATATATATATATATATATATATATATATATATATATATAATTAGAACACATTCTTATAAAATATTAATTTCCATCTTAATATGAGGAAAGTCCACGGCTTCATTCCTTAATTGTGGGAATACAGATCCTGGCCACCAGTAGGAGGCAAAGACAACCCAGCCAAAGGCTTAAATACCTCCCCCACTCCCCTCATCCCCCAGTCATTCTTTGCCTTTCGTCACAGGACGACGGCAGAGAAGTGTTGGAAGATTCGGAGCAGTCTCTTATGGAGGGTAGTACTCTTCGCTATGGGACTGGAGTTTTAAGTAGTCTTGTCAGCCTCTCAGTGAGAGCATTGACAAATGTTAGGGTCTGGAGATGCAGGGAGAGTCTTTCTGCGAAACCATCCAGACTCGTATTAACAACTCCTAAGCAATCAGTGTTGACAAGTTTCACTGCCTGCTTCTATCACTCAAGTCCATGTCAGGTGCGATGCTACAAGACTGTCAAACTTGAGAGGTTGTGTGTCTGTTCCACGGAGATGATTCCGGTAAGATTGTTTCATTTTATGTCATATGATAAAGTAAGAAGACAGGGTCACATTGTGACTCTGTATGGAATCAAGGGTTAATATCTCCGGAAGGGGATTATTGAACAGGTTTGCTTTATTATGTTTTATGCTGCGACATGTGTGAGATGAGGCTCTGGCAGATGTGGCAACATTCAGGTTTTACTTTCGTTTTGGATAAACTGCGCAGCCTGTCAGTTTGGCGCGCTTTTCTTCCTGCAGCAGGGGCGGTCCTGCATGGCCTCATTAACTTCCTCTTTCCTGACCGTGCAGTTTACAGCAGAAGAAGTGGTTTCTCTGTGGGGCTTGAGTCATAGGAGGTGGTGAGTGCCCCGGCCATCAGGGGTATAAAGGTGCCATTTACTTTTTCTATAGTCCATTTTAAAAGCGCAAGCTATGGAGGACTGATGCCTTAGAGGGTACTCCCTCTTTACCCAGATCTAATACCTGTTTTTTTTGTGAGGAGGCTACGGTATACCTGCCTGCTCAACTATATTCCACATGCCTTGATAAAGTAGATATGTCTAAAAAGACTAAGATGTTTAGTACAAGTGAGCCGTCCACCTCTGAGGGGTCTTCGTCCCGCGAGGTGCGTTCTCTGCAATCATCTCCGATTACACATGCAGCTCCCCATTGCACGACTAATACTCCTTCGGGGGGCCCTCTTACCGCCAGACTTTTCTGAACAGTTGCAAACGGCAGTGTCTGCGGCCTTTTTGTGCTTTACCTCGCCCTGCTAAGTGCAAGCGAAAGGTTAAAAACTGCTATCCTTCCCAGGGGTCATCTACCAACTTGCTGGATTTATCTGATACTAGATTATCCGCTGATGAAGACGCCTCTGATACTTAAGAGGAGGCTCTTTCTGGGCCAGAATCGGCTGCCTCTAAGCCTCCGGCTGCAGAGGAACCAGACTTTATATTTAGGATAGAGCACTTACGCTTTCTGTTAAAGGAAGTATTGGCTACGTTAGAGGTTCCGGAACCTAAGTTACCTGAGAAACCTTCTATTCCTACGCTTGGTAAGGTTTATGAGGACAGGGTGGTGCCACAAACTTTCCCGGTTCCCGTTACGATGGCAAATATTAAGAATAAATTGTAAAGACTTGGATCCTCTTTTTCCCCTTCTTCCTTTAAGAAATTGTTCCCGGTTCCTGACTCCCAATTAGATTTGTGGGGGTCTGTCCCTAAGGTGGATGAAGCTATCTCCAGGCTTGCTAAGCGCACCACTATCCCGATTGAGGAAAGTTCATCGTTTAAGAAGCCCATGGATAAGAAACTAGAAACTCTGTTGAGAAGGATGTTCCAGCACACGGGGTGTTTATTTCAGCCTGCAGCGTCGGTTGCTGCGGTGGCTGGAGCCGCTACCTATTGGTGTGACTCTCTATCGGAGATGATCGAGGTAGAAACTCCCCTTGATGAGATTCAGGAAAGAATTAAGGTCTTGAGGGTGGCTAATTCGTTTATTTGTGATGCAAACATTCAGATTATTCCCTAGAATGTCAAGACATTAGACTTTTCTGTTCTGGCACCTAGAGCACTGTGGCTGAAGTCTTGGTCCGCTGACATGACTTCAAAGTCTAGATTGCTTTCCCTTCCATTTAAGGGTAAGGTTCTTTTCGGTCCAGGACTAGACTCTATTATATCCACGGTCACTGGGGGCAAAGGTGCCTTTTTACCGCCGGATAAGAACAACAAACCTAAAGGACAGGGTCCTAATTTTCATCCCTTTCGTTCGGATAAATCCCAATGCCAGCAGCCCTCCGCAAAGCCAGATCAGTCCAAGGGAACTTGGAAGCCATCTCAATCTTGGAATAAATCCAAGCAGAACAAAAAGCCAGCCGAGACAAAATCGGCATAAAGGGGCGGCCCCGATCCTTCGCTGGATGGTGTTGGGGGCAGACTCTCTCTCTTTGTGGATGCTTGGCTAGGAGACGTGCAAGACTCTTGGGTTCTGGAGGTCATTGCTCAGGGTTACAGTATAGGTTTCAAATATCATCCACCCAGGGGCAGATTCCTCTTGTCAAACCTATCTTCAAGACCAGAAAAATGAGATGCTTTTCTAGGGTGCGTGAGGGATCTCTTCTCCCTAGGAGCGATTGTGCCAGTACCTCTAGCAGAGAGTGGTCTGGGATACTACTCAAACCTTTTTGTGGTCCCAAAGAAGGAGGGTACGTTTCGCCCGATTCTAGACCTTACATGCTTAAACAAGTTTGTCGGTGCCATTGTTCAAGATGGAGACTATAAGGTCGATTCTGCCCTTAGTTCAAGAGGGACAGTTTATGCTTATGATACACTTGAAGGATGCTTACCTTCATATGCCAATACACAAGGATCACTTCAAGTTCTTAAGATTCGCCTTTCTGGACCAGCACTTCCAGTTTGTGGCTCTCCCTTTTGGTCTAGGTACTACCCCAAGAGTCTTTACAAAGGTTCTAGGAGCTCTGCTCGCGGTGGCGAGTTCCAGAGGTATTGCAGTAGCACCATACTTGGACGACATCCTGGTCCAGGCTCCGTCCTGTCGGCTGGCAGAAGACCATTCAAGAGCTTTGCTACTACTTCTTCAATTTCATGGATAGAAGATAAACTTAGGAAAGAGTTCTGTGGTCCCCAGTACCAGAGAGGAATTCATGGGCACGGTAATAGACTCCATATCCATGAAGATATTCCTTACAGTCTGAGGATGTTGCAAAATTACTCTCCCTCCAGACCATCTGTGGCCAGGTGTATGGAGGTAAATTGGCCTCATGGTGTTCAGCATAGATGTCATTCCATTCACAAGATTCCATCTCAGACCTCTTCAGTTGTGCATGCTGAGGCAATGGAACGGTGATCACTCGGATCTATCCCAACAGATTTCTCTATACAAACGGTCGAGAGAAATGCTCTCTTGGTGGCTCTGTCCAGATTACCTGTCCCAGGGGACATCCTTCTTGAGACCATACTGGGAGATTGTGACTATGGACGCAAGTCTATCAGGATGTGGGGCTGTTTGGGGTCGCAGGAAGGCACATGGTCGGTGGACTCAAGAGGAATCGCTTCTCCCAATCAACATTTTGGAACTTAGAGCGATCTTCAGCGCTCTGAAGGCTTGGCCTCTTCTGGGTTCGTCCTAGTTTATCAGATTCCAATCAGACATTACCTCAGTGGCTTACATCAACCATCGGGGGGGGGGGGGGGAGCGAGAAGCTCCCTAGCCATGAGGGAAGTATCTCGGATTCTGGAATGGGCGGAGGCCCACAGCTGCTCGCTGTCGGCGATCCTCATTCCAGGTGTGGACAACTGGGAAGCAGACTTTCTCAGCAGACAATCTTTTCACCTGGGGGAATGGTCTCTCCATCCCGAGGTGTTTGCAGAGATTTGCAACAGATGGGGGATGCTGGAGATGGATCTCATGGCGTCCAGACTCAATACCAAGATACCCAGATATGGGTCAAAGTCCAGGGATCCTTAGGCAGAACTGACAGATGCCTTAGCAGTGCCCTGGGGGTTCAACCTAGTTTACATTTTTCCACCGCTACCACTTCTACCTCGGGTAGTGGCCTGCATCAAGCAGGAGCAAGCTTCGACTATTCTAATTGCTCCATCATGGCCTCTAAGGATGTGGTTTGCGGACCTGGTGGGGATGTCGTCATCTCCTCCATGGAGGTTACCTTGTCGCAGGGATCTGCTGGAACAGGGTCCTTTTGTTCATAAAAATCTGGATTCTCTGAGGCTGACTGCGTGGAGATTGAACGCCTAGTCCTAGCCAAGAGAGGTTTTTCTGAGAGTGATTGATACTCTCGTTCAAGCTAGAAAGCTGGTCACCCGTCATAATAAGGTGTAGAGGACCTACTTATTCTGGTGTGAAGAACGTGGATTCCCCTGGCATAAGGTCAAGGTTTCCAGGATTCTTTCCTTTCTCCAGGACGGCTTGGAGAAGGGACTTGCCGCTAGACCTAAAAGGACAGATTTCGGCGCTGTTTTATTACACAGGAGGCTCACTGAGCTTCCTGATATTCAGTCTTTTGTTTAGGCTCTGTCCAGAATCAGACCTGTGTTTAGACATTCCGCTCCTCGGAGTTTAAATTAGGTTCTTAAGGTTTTGCAGAGGGCTCCGTTTGAGCCCATGCATTCGGTTGACATTAAGTTAGTGTCTTGGAAGGTTCTTTTTCTACTGACTATTGCTTTGACACCCAGAGTCTCTGAGATGGCAGCCTTGCAATGTGAGCCTCCTTACCTTGTTTTTATGCTGATAAGGCTATTCTTTGCACTGGGTTGGGTTTTCTCCCTAAGGTGGTGTCTGATCGCAACATCAGGAGATTGTGGTTCCTTCCTTGTGTCCTAATCCTTCTTGGAAGGAACGTTTACTTCATAATTTGGATGTGGTTCAAGCTTTGAAATTCTATCGTCAAGCTACAAAGGATTTTAGGCAGACTTCGGCATTGTTTGTTGTCTATAGTGGGAAGCGCAGAGGTCAAAAGGCTTCTGCCACTTGACTATCCTTTTGTTGAGGAGCATTATCTGCTTAGCATATGAAACAGCAGGACATAAGCCTCCTCAGAGGATTATGGTTTATTCAACTAGAGCTGTGGCTTCTTCTTGGGCCTTCAAAAATGAGGCCTCTATGGAGCAGATTTGTAAGGCGGCTACCTGGTCCTCCTTACATACTTTTTCCAAGTTTTACAAATTTGACGTGTTTGCTTCGGCTGAAGCAGCTTTTGTGAGAAAGGTTTTGCAGGCTGTGGTACCCTCAGAATAGGGTCCGCCTCTCTTTTTACCCTCCCGTTTTCATTCAGTGTCCTCTAGAGCAGCGTGGACCACTGGTGGTCCGCGAGAAGATGTATCAAGCAGGAATTAATCTCCTTTGTTAGTGTCACCCCCGTCGCACTGCAACTCCCTACAGTGCCTGGCTAGACATCAGTGAAAACTGACGTAGGAGGAGTTAAATTACAATCTCCCTATGCACGTTGGGTAGTACTGAGCAACTTGCGCAGCTATATTTTATTTTTAACACCTCCCGCCCGTCGCGCTGCTCAGAGGAAGATGCTTCTAT
Organism: Bombina bombina; assembly: GCF_027579735.1. NCBI lineage: Eukaryota > Metazoa > Chordata > Amphibia > Anura > Bombinatoridae > Bombina > Bombina bombina. Next base: position 286,577,729 of record NC_069499.1, read on the forward strand.
TCTAAAGCCAGCAGAGGTTGGTATAGTCTTGACTTGAAATAGTGGAATTAAATGTTCCTGCATACAAAGCCTGAATTCCAGTAATTGCCATCCAGCAGATCAGCCATATCCCACCAGTATTATAGTAATTGGCAGTAACATCAGTCGTGGTTAGCTCACATCCATATTGAGAGCTTTCTGATATAAACTTAAATTTATGACTCCAATGTCTGTCCATGATCATAAGTAGTTTTGAATAATTCCTAACTGGGGAGGTAACTTGGAAGTCTTATGGTCCTTTTAAACTAATTATTTTGTACCCACTTTCTGGCTCCCTGTTTCCAGCTCAAAAGTTGTCACTCACCCTTCATCTTTCATTTGGAAGTATTCTCATTCAGTTAGTTAATTCCAAAAAAATAATTCTTAAAAATGTGTAAATATATACATAATGTAAACTTAGCTATGGTTATACGTTATGCACAGTATATATGTATGTATGTATATATGTATGTGTGTGTGTATTTATACACACACACACACACACATTATATACAGTTGTGCTCATAAGTTTTACATACCCTGGCAGAATTTATGATTTCTTGGCCATTTGTCAGAGTATATGAATGATAACACAAAAACTTTTCTTTCACTCATGGTTAGTGTTTGGCTGAAGCCATTTATTATCAGTCAACTGTATTTACACTTTTTTAAATCATAATGACAACAGAAACTACCCAAATGACCATGATCAAAAGTTAACATACCCTGGTGATTTTGGCCTGATAGCATGCACACAAGTTGACACAAAGGGGTTTGAATGGCTATTAAAGGTAACCATCCTCACCTGTGATCTGTTTGCTTGTAATTAGTGTGTGTGTATAAAAAGGTCAATGAGTTTCTGGACTCCTGACAGACCCTTGCATCTTTCATCCAGTGCTGCACTGACGTTTCTGCATTCTGAGTCATAGGGAAAGAAAGAATTGTCAAAGGATTTGTGGGAAAAAGGTAGTTGAACTGTATAAAACAGGAAAGGGATATAAAAAGATATCCAAGGAATTGAGAAAGCAAATTAGCAGTGTTCAAACTCTAATCAAGAAGTGGAAAATGAGGCGTTCTGTTTGATAACATACTGCATTCATCTTGCCATCAGTTCTGACCAAATTTCCTGTGCCTTTGTAGCTCACACATCCCCAAAAATCAGCGATCCACCTCAGTGTTTCACAGTAGGAATGGTGTACCTTTCATCATAGGCCTTGTTGACACCTCTCCAAATGTAGCGTTTATGGTTCTGGCCAAAAAACATAATTTATGTAAGAACTTACCTGATAAATTCATTTATTTCATATTGGCAAGAGTCCATGAGCTAGTGACGTATGGGATATACAATCCTACTAGGAGGGGCAAAGTTTCCCAAACCTCAAAATGCCAATAAAATACACCCCTCACCACACCCACAATTCAGTTTAACGAATAGCCAAGTAGTGGGGTGATAAAGAAAGGAGTAAAAAGCATCAAAGGAATTTGAAAATAATTGTGCTTTATACAAAAAAATCATAACCACCATAAAAAGGGTGGGCCTCATGGACTCTTGCCAATATGAAAGAAATGATTTTATCAGGTAAGTTCTTACATAAATTATGTTTTCTTTCATGTAATTGGCAAGAGTCCATGAGCTAGTTACGTATGGGATAGCAATACCCAAGATGTGGAACTCCACGCAAGAGTCACTAGAGAGAGAGGGATAAAATAAAAATAGCAATTTTTCGCTGAAAAAAATTAATCCACAACCCAAAATATAAGTTTATTCTCATAAATGAAAGGAAAAACTTAACTCATAAACAGAAGAATCAAACTGAAACATCTGCCTGAAGAACTTTTCTACCAAAAACTGCTTCAGAAGAAGCAAATACATCAAAACGGTAGAATTTAATAGATGTATGCAAAGAAGACCAAATTGTTGCTTTGCAAATCTGATCAACTGAAGCTTCATTCTTAAAAGCCCACGAAGTGGAGACTGATCTAGTAGAAAGAGCTGTAATTCTCTGAGGCAGGGCTTGACCCGACTCCAAATAAGCTTGAAGAATCAAAAGCTTTAACCACGATGCCAAGGAAACGGCAGAAGCCTTCTGACCTTTCCTAGAACCAGAAAAGATAACAAATAGACTGGAAGTCTTCCTGAAATCTTTAGTAGCTTCAACATAATATTTCAGATGTCTCACCACATCCAAATAATTCTTAGGATTAGGACACAAGGAAGGGACAACAAATTCTCTATTAATGTTGTTAGAATTCACAACCTTAGGTAAAAATTGAAAAGAAGTCTGCAAAACTGCCTTATCCTGATGAAAAATCAGAAAAGGAGATTCACAAGAGAGAGCAGAAAATTCAGAAACTCTTCTAGCAGAAGAGATGGCCAAAAGAAACAACACTTTCCAAGAAAGTATTTTAATGTCCAAAGAATGCATAGGCTCAAATGGAGGAGCCTGTAAAGCCTTCAAAACCAAATTAAGACTCCAATGAGGAGAGATTGATTTAATAACAGGCTTGATACGAACCAAAGCCTAAACAAAAAACAGTGAATGTCAGGAAGCTTAGCAATCTTCCTGTGAAATAAAACAGAATGAGCAGAGATTTGTCCTTTCAAGGAACTTGCAGACAAACCCTTATCCAAACCATCATGAAGAAATTGTAAAATTCGAGGAATTCTAAAAGAATGCCAAGAGAATTTATGTGAACACCCCCATGAAATATAATTATTCCAAACTCGATAATAAATCTTTCTAGAAACAGATTTACGAGCCTCTAACATAGTATTTAATCAGTCAGAAAACCTCTATGACTAAGCACTAGGCGTTCAATTTCCATACCTTCAAATTTAATCATTTGAGATCCTGATGGAAAAACGGACCTTAACACAGAAGGACCAGTCTTAATGTAAGTGGCCAAGGTTGGCAACTGGACATTCGAACAGGATCCGCATACCAGAACCTGTGTGAGGTCATGCTGGAGCCACCAGCAACACAAACGATTGCTCCATGATGATTTTGGAGATCACTCTTGGAAGAAGAACTAGAGGCGGGAAAATATAAGCAGGTTGATAACACCAAAGAAGTGTTAATGCATCCACTGCTTCCGCCTGAGGATCCCTGGACCTGGACAGGTACCTGGGAAGTTTCTTGTTTAGATGAGATGCCATAAGATCTATTTCTGGAAGACCCCACATCTGAACAACCTGGATGGAGGGACCACTCCCCCGGATGTAAAGTCTAACGGCTGAGATAATCGCATCCCAATTGTCTATACCTGGGATATGAACCGCAGAGATAAGTCAGGAGCTGGATTCCGCCCAAGCAAGTATCCGGGATACTTCTTTCATAGCTTGGGGATTGTGAGTCCCACCCTGATGGTTGACAAATGCTACAGTAGTGATATTGTCTGTCTGAAAACAAATGAACGGTTCTCTCTTTAGCAGAGGCCAAAACTGAAGAGCTCTGAGAATTGCACGGAGTTCTAAAATATTGATTGGTAATCTCGCCTCCAAACCCCTTGTGCTGTCGGAGATCCCCAAACAGCTCCCCAACCTGAAAGACTCGCATCTGTTGTGATCACAGTCCAGGTTGGACGAACAAAAGAGGCCCCTAGAACTATACGATGGTGATCTAACCACCAAGTCGGAGATAGTCGAACATTGGGATTTAAGGATATTAATTGTAATATCCTTGTATAATCCCTACACCATTGGTTCAGCATACAAAACTGGAGAGGTCTCATATGAAAACGAGCAAAGGGGATCGCGTCCGATGCTGCAGTCATGAGACCTAAAACTTCCATGCACATAGCTACTGAAGGTTCCGACAGGCTGAAACCAATTTTAAAAGTCTCTTGTCTGTTAGAGACAGAGTCATGGACACTGAATCTATCTGGAAACCTAAAAAGGTGACCCTTGTCTGAGGAATCAAATAACTTTTTGGTAAATTGATCCTCCAACCATGTTTTCGAAGATACAACACTAGTTGATTCGTGTGAGATTCTGCAGAATGTAAAGACTGAGCTAGTACCAAGATATCGTCCAAATAAGGAAACACCGCAATACCCTGTTCTCTGATTACAGAGAGTAGGGCACCGAGAACCTTCAAAAAGATTCTTGGAGCTGTCGCTAGGCCAAACGGAAGAGCGACAAATTGGTAATGCTCGTCTAGAAAAGAGAATCTCAGAAACTGATAATGGTCTGGATGAATCAGAATATTTAGATAAGCATCCTGTAAGTCTATTGTGGACATATAATGCCCTTGCTGAACAAAAGGCAGAATAGACCTTATAGTCACCATCTTGAAAGTTGGTACTCTTACATAACGATTCAATAATTTTAAGTCCAGAACTGGTCTGAATAAATTTCCTTTGTTTGGGACAATGAATAGATTTGAATAAAACCCCAGACCCTGTTCCTGAAATGGAAACAGCATGATTACCCCTGAGAGCTCCAGGTCTGAAACACACTTCAGGAAAGCCTGAGCCTTTACTGGATTTGCTGGGATGCATGAGAGAAAAAATCTTCTCACAGGAGGTCTTACTCTGAATCCTATTCAATACCCCTGAGAGACAATACTCAGAATTTGTCCACACATCCTTGAAAAATCTTAATCTGCCCCCTACCAGCTGAGTTGGAATGAGGGTCGCACCTTCATGCGGACTTGGGGGCTGGCTTTGGTTTCTTAAATGGCTTGGATTTATTCCAATTTGAAGGTTTCCAATTGGAAACAGATTCCTTGGGGGAAGGATTAGGTTTCTGTTCCTTAATTTGTCGAAAGGAACAAAAGCGGTTAGAAGCTTTAGATTTACCGTTAGGTCTTTTATCCTAAGGCAAAAAAACTCCCTTCCCCCCAGTGACAGTTGAAATAATTGAATCCAACTGAGAACCAAATAACTTATTACCTTGGAAAGAAAGCGATAGCAATCTAGACTTAGAAGCCATGTCAGCATTCCAAGATTTAAGCCACAAAGCTCTTCTAGCTAAAATAGCTAAATACATAGATTTAACATCAATTTTGATGATATAAAAAATGGCATCACAAATAAAATTATTAGCATGTTGAAGCAAGCGAACAATGCTAGACAAATCAGAATCCAATTCTTGTTGCGCTAAATGTTCCAACCAAAATGTTGATGCAGCTGCAGCATCAGCCAAAGAAATTGCAGGACTGAGAAAATTACCAGAATATAAATAGGCTTTCCTTAGATAAGATTCAAGTTTCCTATCTAAAGGATCTTTAAAAGAAGCACTATCTTCCATAGGAATAGTAGTACGTTTAGCAAGAGTAGAGATAGCCCCATCAACTTTGGGGATCTTTTCCCAAAACTCCAATGTAACTGCTGGCAAAAGATACAATTTTTTAAACCTTGAAGAAGGAATAAAAGATGTACCAGGCCTATTCCATTCCTTAGAAATCATATCAGAAAACAGAATTTATGCTTACCTGATAAATTATTTTCTCCAACGGTGTGTCCGGTCCACGGCGTCATCCTTACTTGTGGGATATCTCTTCCCCAACAGGAAATGGCAAAGAGTCCCAGCAAAGCTGGCCATATAGTCCCTCCTAGGCTCCGCCCACCCGTCATTCGACCGACGGACAGGAGGAAATATATATAGGAGAAACCATATGGTACCGTGGTGACTGTAGTTAGAGAAAATAATTCATCAGACCTGATTAAAAAACCAGGGCGGGCCGTGGACCGGACACACCGTTGGAGAAAATAATTTATCAGGTAAGCATAAATTCTGTTTTCTCCAACATTGGTGTGTCCGGTCCACGGCGTCATCCTTACTTGTGGGAACCAATACCAAAGCTTTAGGACACGGATGAAGGGAGGGAGCAAATCAGGTTACCTAAACGGAAGGCACCACAGCTTGCAAAACCTTTCTCCCAAAAATAGCCTCCGAAGAAGCAAAAGTATCAAATTTGTAAAATTTGGCAAAAGTGTGCAGTGAAGACCAAGTCGCTGCCTTACATATCTGGTCAACAGAAGCCTCGTTCTTGAAGGCCCATGTGGAAGCCACAGCCCTAGTGGAGTGAGCTGTGATTCTTTCAGGAGGCTGCCGTCCGGCAGTCTCATAAGCCAATCGGATGATGCTTTTAAGCCAAAAGGAAAGAGAGGTAGAAGTCGCTTTTTGACCTCTCCTTTTACCAGAATAAACAACAAACAAGGAAGATGTTTGTCTGAAATCTTTTGTAGCCTCTAAATAGAATTTTAGAGCACGGACTACGTCCAAATTGTGTAACAAACGTTCCTTCTTTGAAAATGGATTCGGACATAAAGAAGGTACAACTATCTCCTGGTTAATATTTTTGTTAGAAACAAGCTTAGGAAGAAAGCCAGGCTTAGTACGCAAAACCACCTTATCTGCATGGAACACCAGATAGGGCGGAGAACACTGCAGAGCAGATAACTCTGAAACTCTTCTAGCAGAAGAAATTGCAACCAAAAACAAAACTTTCCAAGATAGTAACTTAATATCTATGGAATGTAAAGGTTCAAACGGAACCCCTTGAAGAACTGAAAGAACTAGATTTAGACTCCAGGGGGGAGTCAAAGGTCTGTAAACAGGCTTGATCCTAACCAGAGCCTGAACAAATGCTTGAACATCTGGCACAGCTGCCAGTCTTTTGTGTAGTAAGACAGATAAAGCAGAGATCTGTCCCTTTAGAGAACTTGCAGATAATCCTTTCTCCAAACCTTCTTGTAGAAAGGAGAGAATCTTAGGAATTTTTATCTTATTCCATGGGAATCCTTTGGATTCACACCAACAGATATATCTTTTCCATATTTTATGGTAAATCTTTCTAGTTACCGGTTTTAAACACCAAAAAACTCTTAACCATCTCCGTGGAGATGTTGCCTGTGCAACGGCAAAGAGAATGACTGGGGTGGGCGGAGCCTAGGAGGGACTATATGGCCAGCTTTGCTGGGACTCTTTGCCATTTCCTGTTGGGGAAGAGATATCCCACAAGTAAGGATGACGCCGTGGACCGGACACACCAATGTTGGAGAAATAGCATCAGGAACTGGAAAAAACTTCTGGAGTAACTACAGGTTTATAAACAGAATTTAAACGTTTACTAGTTTTAATATCAAGAGGACTAGTTTCCTCAATATCCAATATAATCAACACTTCTTTTAACAAAGAACGAATGTACTCTATTTTAAATAAGTAGATTTGTCAGTGTCAATATCTGAGGAAGGATCTTCTGTCTGTCATTTGAAAATTCATCAACTTTATGAAAAGTTTTAAAAGACCTTTTACGTTTATTAGAAGGCAGGATGGCAGACACAGCCTTCTGAATAGAATCAGCAATAAAATCTTTTAAATTCACAGGTATATCTTGTACATTAGATGTTGAAGGAACAGCAACAGGCAATGCATTATTACTGATGGACACATTCTCTGCATGTAAAAGCTTATCATGACAACTATTACAAACCACAGCTAGAGAAAAAATTTCCACAAGTTTACAACAAATGCACTTAGCTTTGGTAGAACTGTTATAATGCAGCAGGGTTCCAACATTGATTTCTGAGACAAGATCAGATTGAGACATCTTGCAAATGTAAGAGAAAAAAACATATAAAGCAAAATTATCAATTTCCTTATATGGCAGTTTCCGGAATGGGGGGAAAATGCAAACAGCATAGCCCTCTGATATAGAAAGAGGCATATACCAATGGGGGAATGAAAATATTTGGCGCCAAGTATGACGCACAACACAAACAGAATTTTTTTTGGCACTAACACCAGGAAATGACACACTCGCGTCATCAAAGACGCAACCTTGTGAAAGGACTCGACTTTGACGCCAGAAATGACGAATTTGCATCATTGAACGTAATTTCGCGCCAAAAAAAATATCTTTTTATATCCCTTTCCTGTTTTATACAGTTCAACTACCTTTTCCCGCAGATCCTTTGACAATTCTTTTGCTTTCCTCATGACTCAGAATCCAGAATTGTGAGTGCAGCACTGGATGAAAGATGTAAGGGTCTGACATGAGTCCAGAAACTCATTGACCTTTTATACACACTCTAATAACAAGAAAACAGATCACAGGTGAGGATGGGTACCTTTAATAGCCATTCAAACCCGTGTCAACTTGTGTGCATATTATAAGGCCAAAATCACCAGGGTATGTAAACTTTTGATCAGGGTCATTTTGGTAGTTTCTGTTGTCATTATAATTTAAAAAGAGTAAACACAGTTGATGAATAATTAATGGCTTCAGCCAAACACTAACCATGAGTGAAAGAACGGTTTTTGTGTTATCATTCATATTCTCTGAAAAATGGCCAAGAAATTATAAATTCTGCCAGGGTATGTAAACTTATGAGCACAACTGTATTATATATATATATATATATATATATATATATATATATATATATATATATATATATATATATATATATATATATATATATATACACATATACACACACACACACACATACATACACACACACATTATAGAGGTTTGTACCTTTATAAAAAAAAAATCATGTTTGTGTTCTACGGGATTCAATATTGCGAGTTTAGTGGTCCCTGAGGTCCGAAAGGTTGGCGACTCCTGCTCTAGAGCTTGGGTATATGTTTCCCACAAGTAAGTAAGGAAGCAGTGGACTCTCCTCATATTAAGATATAAAACAAATTATGCTTACCTGATAATTTCATTTCCATCTGTATGAGGAGAGTCAACGCCCCCCGCTCGTTTCTCCGTTGTATGGACCAAAATTGTTGCTCGTTTCTCCTACTGTTCCTTGGCAGAATGACTGGGGGATGAGGGGAGTGGGGGAGGTATTTAAGCCTTTGGCTGGGGTGTCTTTGCCTCCTTCTGGTGGCCAGGTTCTGTATTCCCATAAGGAATGAAGCCGTGGACTCTCCTCATACAGATGGAAATGAAATTATCAGTTAAGCATAATTTATGTTTTTTTATGTCGGGTTAGAGCACATAAGAATATGCTATCAGGTTTTAGGTTTTCTTCCCCACTTTTTTTTCTCTCCATTGACTACTATGAGGAGACTATGTGAAAGCGCATGTTATATTCCAACTTCGGCTTTTAATAAGTGCTACACATAAGTCTGCCATACCACCGATTGCAGTAACAGAATGCGATCTGGGTACTGCTGCATTGCAGCCTCTAAGTATGTGGTTTTATGTTTTTTACTGAAATGGCCCAGTGAGCCGATCAATTACTTGCTATTTCGAAATTATCCTTCAGAAAACCAATTTGGCCAATCCTCTGGCTCACCTGTATGGTGTTGTACAGGTCTTGAAATAATTAAAAATAAATTTGGAAAACCAAAAATCACAAGCCTTACATATTATATAACATTGGATCTTAATCGCTGTGTTTAGACCCAAAAGGAGCCACCCCACTATAATGTCAGTGACCAACAAGAAGGAATAGGGACAGCTTCATGTTTAACCCCAATAGTTGTCTACTGTCAATATGCTGTATGCTGGCCAAATGTTTACGGCATCTGAGTACAAAGGATAACACTGTTACATTACTGAGGGTCTTATAGCAGGTTTTCAAAATTTATATAACTATTTCAACGTTTTAGAGTCTGTCACTTAGTTAAGACAGTAATGTCATGAATATACACATGTGTACCTTGGAGATATTGTCGGTTCGGTTCTGGACCACCGCAATAAAGCGAATATAGCAATAAAGTAAGTCACTTTTTTTTTTTTTATAGATATATCAAATATATGAAAAATGACGACACAAGGTTGCCACAAACCTTCAATTTATAAAAAGAGCAATATATGTGAAGCTATATACACTCACCAGCCACTTTATTAGGTATAGTATCTCACAAAAGTATGTACACCCCTCACATTTTTGAAAATATTTTATTATATCTTTATGTGACAACACTGCAGAAATGACACTTTGCAACAAGGTAAAGTAGTGAGTGCACAGCCTGTATAACAGTGTAAAAACAAAATTTATGCTTACCTGATAAATTTATTTCTTTAGCGATGTACCGAGTCCACGGATTCTTCCTAACTTGTGGGATATTGTCCTTCCTGACAGGAAGTAGCAAAGAGAGCACCACAGCAGAGCTGTCTATATAGCTCCCCCCTTAACTCCACCCCCCAGTCATTCGACCGAAGGCCAAGGAAGAAAAGGAGAAACTATAAGGTGCAGAGGTGACTGAACTTTACATAAAAAATACTATCTGTTTTGAATAGACAGGGCGGGCCGTGGACTCGGTACATCGCAAAAGAAAGAAATTTATCAGGTAAGCATAAATTTTGTTTTCTTTTGCAAGATGTACCGAGTCCACGGATTCATCCTAACTTGTGGGATACCAATACCAAAGCTTTAGGACACGGATGAAGGGAGGGACAAGACAGGAACCTAAATGGAAGGCACCACTGCTTGCAAAACCTCTCTCCCAAAAATAGCCTCTGAAGAAGCAAAAGTATCAAATTTGTAAAATTTGGAAAAGGTATGAAGCGAAAACCAAGTCGCAGCCTTACAAATCTGTTCAACAGAAGCATAATTTTTAAAAGCCCATGTGGAAGCCACCGCTCTAGTGGAGTGAGCTGTAATTCTTTCAGGAGGCTGCTGTCCAGCAGTCTCATAAGCCAAACGGATGATGCTTTTCAGCCAAAAGGAAAGAGAGGTAGCCGTAGCCTTTTGACCTCTACGCTTTCCAGCATAGACAACAAACAAAGAAGATGATTGGCGAAAATCTTTGGTTGCCTGCAAATAAAACTTCAAGGCACGAACCACGTCCAAGTTGTGCAACAGACGTTCCTTCTTAGAAGGATTAGGACACAGAGTGGAGCAACAGGTTTAAACACAGGCTTAATTCTAACTAAAGCCTGACAAAAACCCCGAATGTCTGGGGCATCTGCCAGACGCTTGTGCAACAGAATAGACAAAGCAGATATCTGTCCCTTTAAGGAACTAGCGGACAATCCTTTCTCCAATCCTTCTTGGAGAAAAGACAAAATCCTAGGAATCCTGATCTTACTCCATGAGTAGCCTTTGGATTTGCACCAAAAAAGATATTTACGCCATATCTTATGATAGATCTTCCTGGTGACAGGCTTTCGAGCCTGAATCAAGGTATCTATGACCGACTCAGAGAAACCCCGCTTTGATAAAATCAAGCGTTCAATCTCCAAGCAGTCAGTTGCAGAGAAATTAGATTTGGATGCTTGAACGGACCTTGAGCCAAAAGGTCCTGTCTCAGTGGCAGAGTCCATGGTGGCAGAGATGACATATCCACCAGGTCTGCATACAAAGCCCTGCGTGGTCACGCAGGCGCTATCAAAATCACCAAAGCTCTCTCCTGTTTGATTCTGGCAATCAGACGCGGAAGGAAAGGGAATGGTGGAAACACATAAGCCAGGTTGAACGACCAGGGTACTGCTAGAGCATCTATCAGTACTGCCTGAGGATCCCTTGACCTGGATCCGTAACGAGGAAGTTTGGCGTTCTGACGAGACGCCATCAGATCCAATTCTGATGTGCCCCAAAGCTGAACCAGTTGAGTAAACACCTCCGGATGGAGCTCCCACTCCCCCGGATGAATAGTCTGACGACTTGGAAAATCTGCCTCCCAGTTCTCCACCCCTGGGATATAGATCGCTGATAGATGGCAAGAGTGAGCCTCTACCCATCGGATTATCCTGGAAACTTCTATCATCGCCAAGAAACTCCTTGTCCCCCCCTTATGATTGATATAAGCTACAGTCGTGATGTTGTCCGACTGAAACCTGGTGAATCTGGCCGAAGCCAAATGAGGCCACGCCTGAAGAGCATTGAATATCGCTCTTAATTCAAGAATATTTATCGGTAGGAGGGCCTCCTCCTGAGTCCACAAACCCTGTGCTTTGAGGGAATTCCAGACTGCACCCCAGCCCAGTAGGCTGGCGTCCGTCATCACAATAACCCACGCTGGCCTGCGGAAACACATTCCCCTGGACAGGTGATCCTGTGACAACCACCAAAGAAGAGAGTCTCTGGTCTCTTGATCCAGATTTATCTGAGGATATAAATCTGCATAATCCCCATTCCACTGTTTGAGCATGCATAGTTGCAGTGGTCTGAGATGCAAGCGAGCAAACGGAACTATGTCCATTGCCGCTACCATAAGTCCGATTACCTCCATACACTGAGCCACTGACGGCCGAGGAATGTAATGAAGAGCTCGGCAGGTGGTTAAAATCTTTAATTTCCTGACCTCCGTCAGAAATATTTTCATATCCACCGAATCTATCAGAGTTCCCAGGAATGGAACTCTTGTGAGAGGAATAAGAGAACTCTTTTTCACGTTCACTTTCCACCCATGAGATCTTAGAAGGGCCAACACTAAGTCCGTGTGAGACTTGGCAAGTTGGAAAGTCGACGCTTGAATTAAGATGTCGTCTAGATAAGGTGCCACTGCTATGCCCCTCGGCCTTAGGACCGCCAGAAGGGACCCTAGCACCTTTGTGAAGATTCTTGGCGCCGTGGCCAACCCGAAGGGAAGAGCCACAAACTGGTAATGCCTGTCCAGAAAGGCAAACCTGAGGAACTGGTGATGACCTTTGTGGATAGGAATGTGTAGATACGCACCCTTTAGATCCACGGTAGTCATATATTGACCCTCCTGGATCATTGGTAAAATAGTCCGAATGGTCTCCATCTTGAAGGATGGAACTCTTAGGAATTGGTTTAGGATCTTGAGATCTAGAATTGGTCTGAAGGTTCCCTCTTTTTTGGGAACCACAAACAGATTGGAGTAGAAACCTTGCCCCTTTTCTGTTTTCGTAACTGGGCAGATCACTCCCATGGTAAAAAGGTCTTCTACACAGCGTAAGAACGCCTCTCTTTTTGTCTGGTTTACAGACAATTGAGAAAGATGGAATCTCCCCCTTGGAGGAGAATCTTTGAAATCTAGGAGATACCCCTGAGTTAAATTTCTACGGCCCAGGAGTCCTGAATGTCTCTTGCCTAGGCCTGAGCAAAGAGAGAAAGTCTGCCCCCTACTTGATCCGGTCCCGGATCGGGGGCTACCCCTTCATGCTGTCTTAGTGGCAGCAGCAGGCTTTTTGGCCTGTTTACCCTTGTTCCAAGCCTGGTTAGGTCTCGAGGTTGGCTTGGATTGAGCAAAGTTCCCCTCTTGCTTTGCAGCAGGGGAAGAGGAAGCGGGACCACCCTTGAAGTTTCGAAAGGAACGGAAATTATTTTGTTTGCTCCTTGTATTATTTGACTTATCTTGAGGGAGGGCATGACCCTTCCCTCCAGTGATGTCTGAAATGATCTCTTTCAGTGCAGGCCCGAATAGGGTCTTACCTTTGAAAGGGATGGTCAAAAGCTTAGATTTAGATGACACATCAGCTGACCAGGACTTAAGCTATAACGCTCTTCGCGCTAAAATGGCAAAACCTTGTATTTGTCCATTTTACACAATTTCTCTGGAACGACAATAGGGTCACAATCATCCAGAGTAGCTAAAACCTCCCTGAGCAATAAACGGAGGTGCTCTAGCTTAAATTTAAATGCCGTTATATCTGAATCTGTCTGAGGGAACATCTTTCCTGAATCAGAAATCTCTCCCTCAGATAGCAAATCCCTCATCCCTACCTCAGAACATTGTGAAGGAATATCGGATATGGCTACTAAAGCGTCAGAAGGCTCAGCATTTGTTCTTAACCCAGAGCTACTGCGCTTCCCTTGCAACCCTGGCAGTTTAGATAAAACCTCTGTGAGGGTAGTATTCATAACTGAAGCCATATCTTGCAAGGTGAAGGAATTAGACGCACTAGAAGTACTTGGCGTCGCTTGTGTGGGCGTTACTGGTTGTGACACTTGGGGAGAACTAGATGGCGAAACCTGATTTCCTTCTGTCTGAGAATCATTTAATGCCAAATTCAAAATATGCTGTTGGCAATTTATAGACATATCAGTACAATTGGGACACATTCTTAGAGGGGGTTCCACAATGGCTTCTAAACAAATTGAACAATGAGTTTCCTCAGTGTCAGACATGTTTAACAGGCTAGTAATGAAGCAAGCAAGCTTGGAAAACACTATTTAATGAAAAAAAACACAATTTGCAAAAACGGTAATGTACCTTTAAGAGAAAAAAAGGCATACACAAACTGCAAAACAGGTTAAAATTGCTTCGAAAATTCCGAAATTTTAACAGTGTACCCACTAAGCTTTAGAAGGATTGCACCACAAGTAAAAAAGCAATAGACCCCCAAATGAAAAAAACGGATTGATAATTGTCTAAAACCGGTTAAAAACCCCTAAAGCACCTTGCCACAGCTCTGCTGTGGCCCTACCTGCCCTTAGGAAGCGATAATATGGGGTTTAAAGCTTCAATTAGTCCCTCAGAAGACTATCAGGACCTCAGGAGAAGTTGCTTGCTGCTCGTAAATGCTTGTAAAAAGGCCCCGCCCACCTCACTCGATGTTGCTGGGGCCTACACAAAACTAACAAACCCTGCCTGAAAGCCATGTGGGTTATAAACAACCCCAAAGAACCCTCAAGCAAATGTCCCATAAAACAGAAAACGTTACTCCCAGATACAAAAACATTTGTCCCAAATTCACATAAACTGAGTGCCCACAAAAAATAAACCCTTTATGAAAGCTAGTAAAAACCTCTGATAACACTAGGATTACTGCTTAACCTTCCCCTAATGGGGACACTGTCAGCCTTTGAGTTAACACAGTCTCTGCAGAAAATATGACTGAACATACATCATTGCTGTATAGCAAGAAACCGTTCCTCACACTGAAGTTTTCCTGTACTCCTCAGCTCATGTGGGAACAGCAGTGGACCTTAGTTACAAATGCGAAGATCATCATCCTCCAGGCAGAAATCTTCATCTATGTCCTGCCTGAGAGTAAATAGAACACCGGTACCATTTAAAAATAACAAACACTTGATTGAAGATAAAATAAAACTAACAGTTTAACACCTCTTCTCTTTACTCTTCCTGCTTAGAGCCAGCAAAGAGAATGACTGGGGGGTGGAGTTAAGGGGGGAGCTATATAGACAGCTCTGCTGTGGTGCTCTCTTTGCTACTTCCTGTCAGGAAGGACAATATCCCACAAGCTAGGATGAATCCGTGGACTCGGTACATCTTACAAAAGAAATTGCTGTCCCCTCAAAATAACTCAATACACAGCCATTACTGTCTAAACTGTTGGCAACACCCCTAAGTGAAAACGTCTAAAATAGGCCCAAAGTGTCAATATTTTGTGTGGCCACCCTCTTGGGCATGGAGTTCACCAGAGCTTCACAGGTTGCCACTGGAGTCCTCTTCCACTCCTCCATGATGACATCACAGAGCTGGTGGATGGAGACCTTGTGCTCCCCCACCTTCAATTTGAGGATGCCCCACAGATTCTCAATAGGGTTTAGGTCTGGAGACATGCTTGGCCAGTCCATCACCTTTACCCTCAGCTTCTTTAGCAAGGCAGTGGTCATCTTGGAGGTGTGTTTGGGGTCATTATGTTGGAATACTGCCCTGCGGCCCAGTCTCCGAAGGAAGAGGATCATGCTCTGCTTCAGTATGTCACCATACATGTTGGCATTCATGGTTCCCTCAATGAACTGTAGCTCCCCAGTGCCGGCAGCACTCATGCAGGCTCAGATCATAACACTCCCACCACCATGCTTGACTGTAGGCAAGACATACTTGTCTGTACTCCTCACCTGGTTGCCGCCACACACGCTTGACACCATCTGAACCAAATAAGATTATCTTGGTCTCATTGGACCACAGGACATGGTTCCAGTAATCCATGTCCTTAGTCTGCTTGTCTTCAGCAAACTGTTTGCAGGCTTTCTTGTGCATCATCTTTAGAAGAGGCTTCCTTCTGGGATGACAGCCATGCAGACCAATTTGATGCAGTGTGTGGCGTATGGTCTGACCACTGACAGGCTGACCCCCCCACCCCTTCATCCTCTGCAGCAATGCTGACAGCACTCATACGTCTATTTCCCAAAGACAACCTCTGGATATGACGCTGAGCATGTGCACTCAACTTCTTTGGTCGACCATGGCGAGGCCTGTTCTGAGTGGAACCTCTCCTGTGAAACCGCTGTATGGTCTTGCCCACCGTGCTGCAGCTCAATTTCAGGGTCTTGGCAATCTTCTTATAGCCTAGGCCATCTTTATGTAGAGCAACAATTCTTTTTTTCAGATCCTCAGAGAGTTCTTTGCCATGAGGTGCCATGTTGAACTTCCAGTGACCAGCATGAGAGCGATAATACCAAATGTAATACACCTGCTCCCCATTCACATCTGAGACCTTGTAACACTAACGAGTCACATGAAAAATGGCTAATTGGGCCCAATTTGGACATTTCCACTTATGGGTGTACTCACTTTTGTTGCCAAAAGTTTAGATATTAATGGTTGTGTGTTGAGTTATTTTGAGGGGGCAGCAAATGTACACTGTTATACAAGCTGTACACTCACAACTTTACATTGTAGCAAAGTGTCATTTCTTCAGTGTTGTCACATGAAAAGATATAATAAAATATTTACAAAAATGTGAGGGGTGTACTCACTTCTGTGACATACTGTACACCTGTTCAATTGCTTGGTAACACAAATTGCTAATCAGCCAATCACATGGCAACAACTCAATGCATTTAGGCATCTAGACGTGGTGAAGATGACTTGCTGAAGTTCAAACCGAGCATCAGAATGGGGAAGAAAGGATTTTAAGTGACTTTGAACATGGCATGGTTGTTGGAGCCAGACGGGCTGGTGTGAGTATTTCACAAACTGCTGATCTACTGGGATTTTCACGCACAACCATTTCTAGGGTTTACAGAGAATGGTCCGAAAAAGAGAAAATATTGCAGTGAGGGACAGTTGTGTGGACGAAAATGCCTTGTTAATGTCAGAGGAGAATGGGCAGACTGGTTTGTGATGATAGAAAGGCAACAGTAATTCAAATAACCACTCGTTACAACCAAGGTATGCAAAAACAGAATTTATGTTTACCTGATAAATTTCTTTCTCCAACGGTGTGTCCGGTCCACGGCGTCATCCTTACTTGTGGGATATTCTCTTCCCCAACAGGAAATGGCAAAGAGCCCAGCAAAGCTGGTCACATGATCCCTCCTAGGCTCCGCCTACCCCAGTCATTCGACCGACGTTAAGGAGGAATATTTGCATAGGAGAAACCATATGGTACCGTGGTGACTGTAGTTAAAGAAAATAAATTATCAGACCTGATTAAAAAACCAGGGCGGGCCGTGGACCGGACACACCGTTGGAGAAAGAAATTTATCAGGTAAACATAAATTCTGTTTTCTCCAACATAGGTGTGTCCGGTCCACGGCGTCATCCTTACTTGTGGGAACCAATACCAAAGCTTTAGGACACGGATGAAGGGAGGGAGCAAATCAGGTCACCTAAATGGAAGGCACCACGGCTTGCAAAACCTTTCTCCCAAAAATAGCCTCAGAAGAAGCAAAAGTATCAAACTTGTAAAATTTGGTAAAAGTGTGCAGTGAAGACCAAGTCGCTGCCCTACATATCTGATCAACAGAAGCCTCGTTCTTGAAGGCCCATGTGGAAGCCACAGCCCTAGTGGAATGAGCTGTGATTCTTTCGGGAGGCTGCCGTCCGGCAGTCTCGTAAGCCAATCTGATGATGCTTTTAATCCAAAAAGAGAGAGAGGTAGAAGTTGCTTTTTGACCTCTCCTTTTACCTGAATAAACAACAAACAAGGAAGATGTTTGTCTAAAATCCTTTGTAGCATCTAAATAGAATTTTAGAGCGCGAACAACATCCAAATTGTGCAACAAACGTTCCTTCTTTGAAACTGGTTTTGGACACAGAGAAGGTACTATAATCTCCTGGTTAATGTTTTTGTTAGAAACAACTTTTGGAAGAAAACCAGGTTTAGTACGTAAAACCACCTTATCTGCATGGAACACCAGATAAGGAGGAGAACACTGCAGAGCAGATAATTCTGAGACTCTTCTAGCAGAAGAAATCGCAACTAAAAACAAAACTTTCCAAGATAATAACTTAATATCAACGGAATGTAAGGGTTCAAACGGAACCCCCTGAAGAACTGAAAGAACTAAATTGAGACTCCAAGGAGGAGTCAAAGGTTTGTAAACAGGCTTGATTCTAACCAGAGCCTGAACAAAGGCTTGAACATCTGGCACAGCTGCCAGCTTTTTGTGAAGTAATACCGACAAGGCAGAAATCTGTCCCTTCAGGGAACTAGCAGATAATCCTTTTTCCAATCCTTCTTGAAGGAAGGATAGAATCCTAGGAATCTTAACCTTGTCCCAAGGGAATCCTTTAGATTCACACCAACAGATATATTTTTTCCAAATTTTGTGGTAAATCTTTCTAGTTACAGGCTTTCTGGCCTGAACAAGAGTATCGATAACAGAATCTGAGAATCCTCGCTTCGATAAAATCAAGCGTTCAATCTCCAAGCAGTCAGCTGGAGTGAAACCAGATTCGGATGTTCGAACGGACCCTGAACAAGAAGGTCTCGTCTCAAAGGTAGCTTCCAAGGTGGAGCCGATGACATATTCACCAGATCTGCATACCAAGTCCTGCGTGGCCACGCAGGAGCTATCAAGATCACCGACGCCCTCTCCTGATTGATCCTGGCTACCAGCCTGGGGATGAGAGGAAATGGCGGGAACACATAAGCTAGTTTGAAGGTCCAAGGTGCTACTAGTGCATCCACTAGAGCCGCCTTGGGATCCCTGGATCTGGCCCCGTAGCAAGGAACTTTGAAGTTCTGACGAGAGGCCATCAGATCCATGTCTGGAATGCCCCACAGGTGAGTGACTTGGGCAAAGATTTCCGGATGGAGTTCCCACTCCCCCGGATGCAATGTCTGACGACTCAGAAAATCCGCTTCCCAATTTTCCACTCCTGGGATGTGGATAGCAGACAGGTGGCAGGAGTGAGACTCCGCCCATAGAATGATTTTGGTCACTTCTTCCATCGCTAGGGAACTCCTTGTTCCCCCCTGATGGTTGATGTACGCAACAGTTGTCATGTTGTCTGATTGAAACCGTATGAACTTGGTCCTCGCTAGCCGAGGCCAGGCCTTGAGAGCATTGAATATCGCTCTCAGTTCCAGAATATTTATCGGTAGAAGAGATTCTTCCCGAGACCAAAGACCCTGAGCTTTCAGGGATCCCCAGACCGCGCCCCAGCCCATCAGACTGGCGTCGGTCGTGACAATGACCCACTCTGGTCTGCGGAACGTCATCCCTTGAGACAGATTGTCCAGGGACAGCCACCAACGGAGTGAGTCTCTGGTCCTCTGATTTACTTGTATCTTCGGAGACAAGTCTGTATAGTCCCCATTCCACTGACTGAGCATGCACAGTTGTAATGGTCTTAGATGAAAGCGCGCAAAAGGAACTATGTCCATCGCCGCTACCATCAACCCGATCACTTCCATGCACTGAGCTATGGAAGGAAGAGGAACGGAATGAAGTATCCGACAAGAGTCTAGAAGTTTTGTTTTTCTGGCCTCTGTTAGAAAGATCCTCATTTCTAAAGAGTCTATAATTGTTCCCAAGAAGGGAACCCTTGTTGACGGGGATAGAGAACTCTTTTCCACGTTCACTTTCCAGCCGTGAGATCTGAGAAAGGCCAGGACAATGTCCGTGTGAGCCTTTGCTTGAGGAAGGGACGACGCTTGAATCAGAATGTCGTCCAGGTAAGGTACCACTGCAATGCCCCTTGGTCTTAGCACCGCTAGAAGGGAGCCTAGTACCTTTGTGAAAATCCTTGGAGCAGTGGCTAATCCGAAAGGAAGCGCCACGAACTGGTAATGTTTGTCCAGGAATGCAAACCTTAGGAACCGATGATGTTCCTTGTGGATAGGAATATGTAGATACGCATCCTTTAAATCCACCGTGGTCATGAATTGACCCTCCTGGATGGAAGGAAGAATAGTTCGAATGGTTTCCATCTTGAAAGATGGAACCTTGAGAAACTTGTTTAAGATCTTGAGATCTAAGATTGGTCTGAACGTTCCCTCTTTTTTGGGAACTATGAACAGATTGGAGTAGAACCCCATCCCTTGTTCTCTTAGTGGAACAGGATGAATCACTCCCATTTTTAACAGGTCTTCTACACAATGTAAGAACGCCTGTCTTTTTATGTGGTCTGAAGACAACTGAGACCTGTGGAACCTCCCCCTTGGGGGAAGTCCCTTGAATTCCAGAAGATAACCCTGGGAGACTATTTCTAGCGCCCAAGGATCCAGAACATCTCTTGCCCAAGCCTGAGCGAAGAGAGAGAGTCTGCCCCCCACCAGATCCGGTCCCGGATCGGGGGCCAATATTTCATGCTGTCTTGGTAGCAGTGGCAGGCTTCTTGGCCTGCTTTCCCTTGTTCCAGCCTTGCATTGGTCTCCAAGCTGGCTTGGCTTGAGAAGTATTACCCTCTTGCTTAGAGGACGTAGCACTTTGGGCTGGTCCGTTTTTACGAAAGGGACGAAAATTGGGTCTATTTTTCGCCTTGAAAGGCCGATCCTGAGGAAGGGCGTGGCCCTTACCCCCAGTGATATCCGAGATAATCTCTTTCAAGTCAGGGCCAAACAGCGTTTTCCCCTTGAAAGGAATGTTTAGTAGCTTGTTCTTGGAAGACGCGTCAGCCGACCAAGATTTCAACCAAAGCGCTCTGCGCGCCACAATAGCAAACCCAGAATTCTTAGCCGCTAACCTAGCCAATTGCAAAGTGGCGTCTAGGGTGAAAGAATTAGCCAATTTGAGAGCATTGATTCTGTCCATAATCTCCTCATAAGGAGGAGAATCACTATCGAGCGCCTTTATCAGTTCATCAAACCAGAAACATGCGGCTGTAGTGACAGGGACAATGCATGAAATTGGTTGTAGAAGGTAACCCTGCTGAACAAACATCTTTTTTAAGCAAACCTTCTAATTTTTTATCCATAGGATCTTTGAAAGCACAACTATCCTCTATGGGTATAGTGGTGCGTTTGTTTAAAGTAGAAACCGCTCCCTCGACCTTGGGGACTGTCTGCCATAAGTCCTTTCTGGGGTCGACCATAGGAAACAATTTTTTAAATATGGGGGGAGGGACGAAAGGAATACCGGGCCTTTCCCATTCTTTATTAACAATGTCCGCCACCCGCTTGGGTATAGGAAAAGCTTCTGGGAGCTCCGGCACCTCTAGGAACTTGTCCATTTTACATAGTTTCTCTGGGATGACCAACTTTTCACAATCATCCAGAGTGGATAATACCTCCTTAAGCAGAATGCGGAGATGTTCCAACTTAAATTTAAATGCAATTACATCAGGTTCAGCCTGTTGAGAAATGTTCCCTGAATCAGTAATTTCTCCCTCAGACAAAACCTCCCTGGCCCCCTCAGATTGGGTTAGGGGCCCTTCAGAGATATTAATATCAGCGTCGTCATGCTCTTCAGTAACTAAAACAGAGCAGCCACGCTTACGCTGACAAGGGTTCATTGTGGATAAAATGTTTTTGACAGAATTATCCATTACAGCCGTTAATTGTTGCATAGTAAGCAGTATTGGCGCGCTAGATGTACTAGGGGCCTCCTGAGTGGGCAAGACTCGTGTAGACGAAGGAGGGAATGATGCAGTACCATGCTTACTCCCCTCACTTGAGGAATCATCTTGGGCATCATTGTCATTATCACATAAATCACATTTATTTAAATGAACAGGAATTCTGGCTTCCCCACATTCAGAACACAGTCTATCTGGTAGTTCAGACATGTTAAACAGGCATAAACTTGATAATAAAGTACAAAAAACGTTTTAAAATAAAACCGTTACTGTCACTTTAAATTTTAAACTGAACACACTTTATTACTGCAATTGCGAAAAAACATGAAGGAATTGTACAAAATTCACCAAATTTTCACCACAGTGTCTTAAAGCCTTAAAAGTATTGCACACCAAATTTGGAAGCTTTAACCCTTAAAATAACGGAACCGGAGCCGTTTTAACACTTTAACCCCTTTACAGTCCCTGGTATCTGCTTTGCTGAGACCCAACCAAGCCCAAAGGGGAATACGATACCAAATGACGCCTTCAGAAAGTCTTTTCTAAGTATCAGAGCTCCTCTCACATGCGACTGCATGCCATGCCTCTCAAAAACAAGTGCGCCACACCGGCGCGAAAATGAGACTCTGCTTATGCTTTGGGAAAGCCCCAGAGAAATAAGGTGTCTAATACAGTGCCTGCCGATATTATAATATCAATAAACCCAGATAAAATGATTCCTCAAAGCTAAATATGTTTTAAAACTGAATCGATTTAGCCCAGAAAAGTCTACAATCTTAATAAGCCCTTGTGAAGCCCTTATTTACCATCGTAATAAACATGGCTTACCGGATCCCATAGGGAAAAATGACAGCTTCCAGCATTACATCGTCTTGTTAGAATGTGTCATACCTCAAGCAGCAAGAGACTGCACACTGTTCCCCCAACTGAAGTTAATTGCTCTCAACAGTCCTGTGTGGAACAGCCATGGATTTTAGTTACGGTGCTAAAATCATTTTCCTCATACAAACAGAAATCTTCATCTCTTTTCTGTTTCTGAGTAAATAGTACATACCAGCACTATTTTAAAATAACAAACTCTTGATTGAATAATAAAACTACAGTTAAACACTAAAAAACTCTAAGCCATCTCCGTGGAGATGTTGCCTGTACAACGGCAAAGAGAATGACTGGGGTAGGCGGAGCCTAGGAGGGATCATGTGACCAGCTTTGCTGGGCTCTTTGCCATTTCCTGTTGGGGAAGAGAATATCCCACAAGTAAGGATGACGCCGTGGACCGGACACACCTATGTTGGAGAAATACCATCTCTGAGCGCACAAAACGTCGAACCTTGAAGCAGATAGGCTACAGCAGCAGAAGACCAAACCAGGTGCCACTCCTGTCGGCTAAGAAAAGGAATCTGAGGCTACAATTCGCACAGGCTCACCAAAATTGGACAATAGAAGATTGGAAAAACGTTGCCTGGTCTGACAAGTCTCAATTTCAGCTGCGACATTCAGATGGTAGGGTCAGAATTTGAGGTAAACAACATGAAAGCATGGATCTATCCTGCCTTGCATCAACGGTTCAGGCTAGTGGTGTAATGGTGTGGGGGATATTTTCTTGTCACACTTTGGGCCCCTTAGTACCAATTGTGCATCGTTTAAACGCCACGGCCTACCTGAGTATTGTTGCTGACCATGTCTATCCCTTTACGACTACAGTGTACCCATCTTCTGATGGCTACTTCCATCAGGATAATGCACCATGTCACAAAGCTCAAATCATCTCAAACTGGTTTATTTAACATGACAATGAGTTCACTGTACTCCAATGGCCTCCACAGTCACCAGATCGCAATCCAATAGAGCACCTCTCGGATGTGGTGGAATGGGAAATTCGCATCATGGATGTGCAGCGACAAATCTGCAGCAACTGCATTATGCAATAATGTCAATATGGACCAAAATGTCTGAGGAATGTTTCCAACACCTTGTTGAATCTATGCCATGAAGAATTACGGCAGTTCTATAGGCAAAAGGTGGTACAACCCGGTACTAGCAAGGTGTACCTAATAAAGTGGCCGGTGAGTGAATATAGTAGCCAGTTGGGGGAAGTGTAATATTTTCTAAGATTATCTCATGTACTGCTATCCAAAGCACAAATTAATTGCATAATTTAACAAAATGTATTTAATGATAATTTGTGCAATAAAAAAAATTAACATTTTTAAATATTGGCTAATTTTAACTTAAAGGGACAGTCTACACCAGAATTTTTATTGTTTAAAAGATAGATAATCCCTTTATTACCCATTTCCCAGTTTTGCATAACCAACACAGTTATAATAATATACTTTTAACCTCTGTGATTATCTTGTATCTAAGCCTCTGCAAACTGCCCCTTTTTTCAGTTCTTTTGACAGACTTGCAGTCTAGCCAATCAGTGCCTGCTCCCAGATAACTTCTCGTGCACAAGCACAGTGTTATCTATATGAAATATGTGAACTAACACCCTCTAGTGGTGAAAAACTGTTAAAATGCAATCTGAAAGAGGTGGGCTTCAAGGTCTAAGAAATTAGCATATGAACCTCCTAGGTTAAGCTTTCAACTAAGAATACCAAGAGAACAAAGCAAAATTGGTGATAAAAGTAAATTGGAAAATTGTTTAAAATGACATGCTCTATCTGAATCATGAAAGTTTATTTTGGCCTCGACTGTCCCTTTAAAATTGCTTAAAATGGTCAAATCAGTCGGGTGGTGCACCAGCTAGAAAGATCCTTGGAAGAACACTGTATGTATGTATATTAGTTAGTGTGTGGTGTAAATATATATATATATATATATATATATATATATCATAATTTATGTAAAACTTACCTGATAAATTCATTTCTTTCATATTAGCAAGAGTCCATGAGCTAGTGACGTATGGGATATACATTCCTACCAGGAGGGGCAAAGTTTCCCAAACCTCAAAATGCCTATAAATACACCCCTCACCACACCCACAAATCAGTTTAACGCATAGCCAAGAAGTGGGGTGATAAGAAAAAAGTGCGAAAGCATAAAAAATAAGGAATTGGAATAATTGTGCTTTATACAAAAAAATCAAAACCACCACAAAAAAAGGGTGGGCCTCATGGACTCTTGCTAATATGAAAGAAATGAATTTATCAGGTAAGTTTTACATAAATTATGTTTTCTTTCATGTAATTAGCAAGAGTCCATGAGCTAGTGACGTATGGGATAATGATTACCCAAGATGTGGATCTTCCACGCAAGAGTCACTAGAGAGGGAGGGATAAAATAAAGACAGCCAATTCCGCTGAAAATAATCCACACCCAAAACAAAATTTAAATCAAATAATAAGCAGAAGAATCAAACTGAAACGGCTGCCTGAAGTACTTTTCTACCAAAAACTGCTTCAGAAGAGGAAAACACATCAAAATGGTAGAATTTAGTAAAAGTATGCAAAGAAGACCAAGTTGCTGCTTTGCAAATCTGATCAACCGAAACTTCATTCTTAAACGCCCAGGAAGTAGAAACTGACCTAGTAGCATGAGCTGTAATCCTTTGAGGCGGAGTTTTACCCGACTCGACATAAGCATGATGAATCAAAGATTTTAACCAAGACGCCAAAGAAATGGCAGAGGCCTTCTGACCTTTCCTAGAACCGGAAAAGATAACAAATAGACAAGAAGTCTTTCTGAAATTTTTAGTAGCTTCAACATAATATTTTAAAGCTCTAACTACATCCAAAGAATGCAACAATCTTTCCTTAGAATTCTTAGGATTAGGACACAATGAAGGAACCACAATTTCTCTACTAATGTTGTTAGAATTCACAACCTTAGGTAAAAATTCAAAAGAAGTTCGCAACACTGCCTTATCCTGATGAAAAATCAGAAAAGGAGACTCACAAGAAAGAGCAGATAATTCAGAAACTCTTCTAGCAGAAGAGATGGCCAAGAGAAACAAAACTTTCCAAGAAAGTAATTTAATGTCCACCGAATGCATAGGTTCAAACGGAGGAGCTTGAAGAGCCCCCAGAACCAAATTCAAACTCCAAGGAGGAGAAATTGACTTAACAGGTTTTATACGAACCAAAGCTTGTACAAAACAATGAATATCAGGAAGACTAGCAATCTTTCTGTGAAAAAGAACAGAAAGAGAAGATTTGTCCTTTCAAAGAACTTGCAGACAAACCTTTATCCAAACCATTCTGAAGAAACTGTAAAATTCTAGGAATTCTAAAAGAATGCCAAGAAAAATGATGAGAAGAACACCAAGAAATGTAAGTCTTCCAGACTCGATAATATATCTTCCTAGATACAGATTTACGAGCCTGTAACATAGTATTAATCACAGAGTCAGAGAAACCTCTATGACTGAGAATCAAGCGTTCAATCTCCATACCTTCAAATTTAAGGATTTGAGATCCTGATGGAAAAAAGGACCTTGCGATAGAAGGTCTGGTCTTAACGGAAGAGTCCACGGTTGGCAAGTAGCCATCTGGACAAGATCCGCATACCAAAACCTGTGAGGCCATGCTGGAGCTACCAGCAGAACAAACGATCGTTCCTTTAGAATCTTGGAAATCACTCTTGGAAGAAGAACTAGAGGAGGAAAGATATAGGCAGGATGATACTTCCAAGGAAGTGACAATGCATCCACTGCCTCCGCCTGAGGATCCCTGGATCTGGACAGATACCTGGGAAGTTTTTTGTTTAGATGAGAAGCCATTAGATCTATTTCTGGAAGTCCCCACATTTGAACAATCTGAAGAAATACCTCTGGGTGAAGAGACCATTCGCCCGGATGTAACGTTTGGCGACTGAGATAATCCGCTTCCCAATTGTCTATACCTGGGATATGAACCGCAGAAATTAGACAGGAGCTGGATTCCGCCCATACCAGTATTCGAGACACTTCTTTCATAGCCAGAGGACTGTGAGTCCCTCCTTGATGATTGACATATGCCACAGTTGTGACATTGTCTGTCTGAAAACAAATGAACGATTCTCTCTTTAGAAGAGGCCACGACTGAAGAGCTCTGAAAATTGCACGGAGTTCCAAAATATTGATTGGTAATCTCACCTCCTGAGATTGCCAAACCCCTTGTGCTGTCAGAGACCCCCAAACAGCTCCCCAACCGGTCAGACTTGCATCTGTTGAAATCACAGTCCAGGTCGGAAGAACAAAAGAAGCCCCCTGAACTAGACGCTGGTGGTCTGTCCACCACGTCAGAGAGTGTCGTACAATCGGTTTTAAAGATATTAACTGAGATATCTTTGTATAATCCCTGCACCACTGGTTCAGCATACAGAGCTGAAGAGGTCGCATGTGAAAACGAGCAAAGGGGATCGCGTCCGATGCAGCAGTCATAAGACCTAGAATTTCCATGCATAAAGCTACCGAAGGGAATGATTGAGACTGAAGGTTTCGACAAGCTGAAACCAATTTTAGACGTCTCTTGTCTGTCAAAGACAGAGTCATTGACACTGAATCTATCCGGAAACCTAAAAAGGTTACCCTTGTCTGAGGAATCAATGAACTTTTTGGTAAATTGATCCTCCAACCATGTTCTCGAAGAAACAATACAAGTCAATTTGTATGAGATTCTGCTAAATGTGAAGACTGAGCAAGTACCAAGATATCGTCCAAATAAGGAAATACCACAATACCCTGTTCTCTGATTACAGACAGAAGGGCACTGAGAACCTTTGTAAAAATCCTTTGAACTGTTGCCAGGCCAAACGGCAGAGCCACAAACTGGTAATGCTTGTCCAGGAAAGAGAATCTCAGAAACTGATAGTGATCTGGATGAATCGGAATATGCAGATATTCATCCTGTAAATCTATTGTGGACATATAATGCCCTTGCTGAACAAAAGGCAGAATAGTCCTTATAGTTACCATCTTGAATGTTGGTATCCTTATATAATGATTCAATATTTTTAAATCCAGAACTGGTCTGAAGGAATTCTCCTTCTTTGGTACAATGAAGAGATTTGAGTAAAACCCCAGCCCCTGTTCCAGAACTGGAACTGGCATAATTACTCCAGCCAACTCTAGATCTGAAACACATTTCAGAAATGCTTGAGCCTTCACTGGATTTACTGGGACACGGGAAAGAAAAAATCTTCTTGCAGGAGGCCTTATCTTGAAGCCTATTCTGTACCCTTGTGAAACAATGTTCTGAATCCAAAGATTGTGAATCGAATTGATCCAAATCTCTTTGAAAAAACGTAATCTGCCCCCTACCAGCTGAGCTGGAATGAGGGCCGCACCTTCATGTTGACTTAGGAGCTGGCTTTGGCTTTTTAAAAGGCTTGGATTTATTCCAGACTGGAGATGGTTTCCAGACTGATACCGCTCCTGTAGGGGAAGGATCAGGCTTTTGTTCTTTATTGTGACGAAAGGAACGAAAACGATTAGAAGACCTAAATTTACCCTTAGATTTTTTATCCTGTGGTAAAAAAGTTCCTTTCCCCCCAGTAACAGTTGAAATAATAGAATCCAACTGTCAACCAAATAATTTATTACCCTGGAAAGAAAGGGAAAGCAAAGTTGACTTAGAAGACATATCAGCATTCCAAGTTTTAAGCCATAAAGCTCTTCTAGCTAAAATAGCTAGAGACATATACCTGACATCAACCCTAATGATATCAAAGATCGCATCACAAATAAAATTATTAGCATGTTGGAGAAGATTAACAATGCTATGAGAATTATGATCTGTTACCTGTTGCGCTAAAGCTTCCAACCAAAAAGTTGAACTGCAGCAACATCCGCTAAAGATATAGCAGGTCTAAGAAGATTACCTGAACATAAGTAAGCTTTTCTTAGAAAGGATTCAATTTTCCTATCTAAAGGATCTTTAAAGGAAGTACTATCTGCCGTAGGAATAGTAGTACGTTTAGCAAGAGTAGAGATAGCCCCATCAACCTTAGGGATTTTGTCCCAAAACTCTAATCTGTCAGATGGCACAGGATATAATTGCTTAAAACGTTTAGAAGGAGTAAAAGAATTACCCAAATTATTCCATTCCCTGGAAATTACTTCAGAAATAGCATCAGGGACAGGAAAAACTTCTGGAATAACTACAGGAGATTTAAAAACCTTATTTAAACGTTTAGATTTAGTATCAGGAGGACCAGAATCCTCTATTTCTAATGCAATTAAGACTTCTTTAAGTAAAGAACAAATAAATTCCATTTTGAATAAATATGAAGATTTATCAGCATCAACTTCTGAAACAGAATCCTCTGAACCAGAGGAATCATTATCAGAATCATGGTGAACATTTAAAAATTCATCTGAAAAATGAGAAGTTTTAAAAGACCTTTTAAGTTTACTGGAAGGAGGAATAACAGACATAGCCTTCTTAATGGATTTAGAAACAAAATCTCAGGACTTCCTGCTGGAGGCGGAGCACACAGGTAGCACAGGTGTTTGCTCCCGCTCCAGGTACACGCTGCCTGGAGCAAACTATCAACCAGCGGTTTGCCGAATTATCCTTGGCCGAGGAAACGCTATCCGGCCCGGATTGAGGATCCTCGGATCCCGCAACAGAAGTCCCCTAAAGCAGCCTGACTAGTGCTTGTTGGCTGAAGCACACGCTCTTTTCTTACTCAGTCGGGTCAGACAGTACTCGGTCCTGCACATATAAACCGAACTCACAGATAAGATGGGCCGTGTATGATATCTAATAAGGCAATAAGACTAAGCGACGCAACCTTAGCGTTGCAACCAGACTCACAAAATTTGACCCTTTTGATTGGCCTAAGACGTGTATTGGTGGTTGTCTTACTCACCTTCATTGTGGATCTTGCCTACCTGCTCCCTGGTTCCCGTTACCTGCCGCCTGTAGTTCGAGAGAGTGATTACAGAAGGGCGCGCTGCGCCTCCTGCAGTTGGAGTCTGCTGACAAGCTTGGCGAGAAAAGCTGAACGGTAGCCTGGTGGGTCTGTTCGCTCTTACCTGTCGTGGCCCCAGACGAAGTAGCGCTGGAGCGCGAAGTTTGGTAAAGTCTGTGTGGGCTGACAGGCTTCCAGGGCCGGCGGATGATTCCCTCTCCCTCCGGATCTTCTTGTAACCCATTCTCGGAGCAGAGCAGCTATCAGCCACAGCGTCCCATACACTGCTCCCTGGTGTAGTAGTGTGTTTTGGGATAATAAGCTGAGTACAGCAATTGAATGCTGGTGTTAATACAGCTCTGCAGAGATAATTTTCGGTGGTTACCAGGTACGCCCGAGGGTATATCACAAGCAGCTTAGTATAGAAGTACCGCTTCAGCGGCCGGTGCTCACAGAAACCGGCATGGACAGATCGTCTCTGGTGAGCCATTGAACTAAGCTTTTTTTCTTCAAAGACATGTTCTGATCTATTGCTGTTCTTTCAGCTGCTGAGACCATTCCGGATGGGGGCAAAATTTGTATGGACTGGGTCTCAGACTAAAATTCTGTAACAATCTTGACCTGGTAGTGTGCAAATATTAAGTAAACTGAGTTATGTCTATGATTTCATCTTAACTTTATTGTGGCAATACACTAAAGTGTTTGAGGCTGAGCTTGGAAAACGATTTTCTCTGATAAACACTCTGAGCTGCTTACATAGGGCTCTTAGATTGTATATAAGACCTTTTTCACTAACTCTGACACACTATAAAATCTTCTCCTGTTTTGCCACATTAGTGTCAGTGCTTAGAGTATATCCAGGTATATAGTAATAACAGCGACAAAAGGGGTTTAAGACAGCTTAATTATAATCTGTGCAGTCTGTGTCTTTGCTACTTTGTACATATTTTGTCATGACCAGATAAATAGTTTGAAGGCAGATAATACCATAGCCTCACAGGTACACAGAGTGAACATTAACATTGCCCTATAAGACAATAAAAATAATACCTTGTTTTGTGTCTTATGATATACTGAATAGATATTGCTGTGCCCAGTTGTTAAGTTTTGCAGGCAGATAATACGGCTGCCACGTAGGAAAGGCACATAGTTATATCAATATCAAAACTGCATAAGAGGGTTTCATTACAATCTGTTTAGTCAGAGTATTGCTATACCAAATATTATCATTGAGCCTATATAGATGAAACAGTGATAAAATTTATTTAAGATAGTTTAAAGATACCCTGTTCAGTCATTGTTTGCACCACAGCGTATGTATAATGTTGCGCCTAGAGATTAAGTTCTGAAGGTAGATAGTATTCAAACCATATAAGAAAGGAATTTACTATGCACAGTTAAAAAACATTTTTTTTAACCTATATCATATTTCTGTCAAGTACAAACTTCTAAAAACGACTTAAGTGTGGGTTTTAGATTAATTCACCTATTTAATCCCGCTGTAGTAGTCTGATTATCAGAAGCTTTTATTAGTATAGGTTGGATACACTCGCTTACAGTACAAAGTAAGTTATAAGTTCCACAAATCACGAGCTGATCCACATCCACTTTTTTTTCTCTCTCTTTTTTTTTTTTCTTCTTCTCTAAGGAGTATATTAGGCACGTATATAGAATTCATTGAGAGTGAACATCATGGTAATACACTTTGGTTAGGACAGAGGTAATAGTCCCCATCTTGGAGACTTCTTACATATAGTGTTAAATTGAACCTCTGATAGAATTAGTTGGGTATAAGGTCTACAGACATTCTTTAGTGCGAACACGTATTATTAGAGGTTGATTTTTTTTTTTTTCTCTTTAGACAAAACACGTATTATAAATCTATCTAGGTTTTAGATCAGGGTATACACCATTATATGGATTGATTAAGGCGCACAATAAAAATTTGAGGAACACAGGACAAGTTTGGTAAGGCCCCAAATTCGCGTTGCATAATAGTTGATAGTTCATTATCACTTTGACATAGTAAGGGTTAAACACAAGAAAATCTTTTTTTTTTTTTTCTCTTCCCTCTCTTTTTTGCTTTTAATCTCTAGTTACTAGCAAATAGCGGTATATGGATAGATACATGCACCAAAAGAGCTCTCCCTCCACTATGCCGCCTAAATCTAAGGACAAGAAGGGGGGCAGCAGGATGCTGGACTCTAGCATTGATACTTCAGTAGAGAAAAGCTCACCGCCCCCAATGGGTAATAACATGGTTGAGTTCGCCGCCGAGGTGGCAAAAATTTTAACTCCCCAATTCGAATCAGTAAAAGTGGAAATTAGATCCGAAATCGCGAATCTTACGGTAGAAGTTAGACAATTCTCCTCGCAAATGGAGGAAGCGGAGAATCGGATTTCGGATTTAGAGGATAGATTTAATATACAGGAACCCATTACAGACTCACATAAAAAAATGATTGCATCTTTACAAGCCAAGATTGAAGATCTTGAGGATCGCTCAAGACGAAATAATCTGAAAGTGATAGGCCTCCCAGAAACGTTAGAGTTTCAGGATCTGATGGCCTTTGTATCTATTACGCTACCTCAGGCTTTGCAGATTCCGGCTCCTGCTGTCCCCTTTCAGATAGAGAGGGCCCATAGGATAGGGGCGCGTAGAGATAATAATGAGGGGAATAGACCCAGACCAGTGATATTTAAATTTCTTAATTTTCAGGATAAGATGCTATACTTACAATATTATCGAAAATGTAATCCTTTAATATTTCGCTCTCACAGACTACTAATCTTTCAGGATTTTTCATCAGAAACCCTGGCAAAGAGAAGAGACATGTCTTTCTTTTATGGCCGATTACAGAAGGGGCAATACAACATTAGATTAATGTATCCTGCGAGATTGGTAGTTCTGAGGGATGGCAAATATCTTACACTCAATAATGTTGTGGAAGCAGAGACTTTTTGTAGAGAGGAGGGGGTTCCATAAAGTAGCCAACTGGGAGTAATATTCTATTCTCTCTGCCTGTATTTGGTTTGTTATGTATTTATGTATAGGAACCACGCCAAGAAGGATGGGGTTCCTTTTTTTTTCTTCTTTTTTTTCTCTCTTCTCTCTCCTCCTTCTGACCCGCTCCCCGGGCGCGACCATCCGCCTTCTTGGTAATATACGAGTAAAATATGATGGGAAGTAAATTAAATTTTTTGTCTTGGAATGTGGGTGGCGTAACCTCCCCAATGAAACGTAAATCCATAATTAAACATTTGGGTAGATTCCAGCCTGATATAGTTCTGCTCCAAGAATTACACCTTAAGTCCCAAGAATTCCCCAAACTTAAATTCAAATGGGTCGGGGAGGTTTTGGCTGCGCCTGCCTTATCCAGGAAAAGAGGGGTGGCCATATTACTTAATAAAAATTTGACCTACCATTTGCATAACGTGGATGTAGACCCGGAAGGGAGGTTTTTAATAGTGGAAATTGAAATTAATAAAATACATTATGTATTATGTAATATTTATGGTCCGAATCAAATAGATTATAATTTTTGGTCAAAGTTAACATGTAAACTACATAAATTTATCGGCAATAACTTAATTATTGCAGGTGATCTCAATTTAATTGCTGATACTGTGTTAGATAATTTGAAAAAAAGATCACTGCGGGCGAGATGTAGGAGGGTTCGTATTTTTCATAAATTTTGTGCACAATTAGGCCTAATCGATATCTGGCGTTCACAGAACCCGGATAGTCGCACATTTACATGTATGTCTCATGCCCAGCAGGCACTGTCCAGGATAGACTACTTTTTGATTTCGGACTCTCTTCTGGGTTGGAACTGGACCTCACAAATTGAAGATATTATAATATCGGATCACGCGGTCATCTCATTGTCGTGTAATACGGCAGTAAGAAATGCGGGTGCCAATCGCTTCCT
Source organism: Bombina bombina (assembly GCF_027579735.1). NCBI lineage: Eukaryota > Metazoa > Chordata > Amphibia > Anura > Bombinatoridae > Bombina > Bombina bombina. The sequence goes on from NC_069499.1 coordinate 286,611,056, forward strand.
CTTCCCTAAATTCCTAAATAATAACGTAGGTTTTCAAAATTGGCTTCAATCCAGGTGGGTGGAATATGTAAAGAATAATAGGAATTACTTTGAAAAAAGATTGAGGTATTTTGGGAAGCCTCTAAAGCTGTTCTCCGAGGTGAGATAAAATCCTATACTATTTCTTTGAAAAAGAAATACACTCAGGTTGACAGGCAAATGGCTAATCACGTCAAAAATGCATATAGAGTATACATTAATAATCCCATTAAACAGCATTGGGAGACATATATAAACGCAAAGAATGTACGCGATATCCATATAAGACAAAATAGCATTCAGGAGGACATCAGATCGCAAGCATTATATGGCGGTCATAAAGGACGGTCTGCAAAATTTTTGGCTAGGTTGGTCAAGTCTGCCCCACGGCAAGCTATTCCTGCAATTAAGCAGGGTAGTGTGCGCTACACTGTGAAAAGAAAGCAAAGACAGGCGCAGCCCAATTCAAGTGTAGTGTGCGCTACACAAAGCACCCCGATATTGAACGGGTGTTCGTGCAATATTTTCAAGAGGAATTCGAATCAGAGATCCCGAATCCAATCAAGAAAACAGAATTCTGGCAAAAGATAAAGGTCCCAAAAATATCTGAGGAAATGCGGAACTCTTTAAATGTTCCTATATCTGCAGAGGAGATAACAGCGGCAATTAAAAATGCCAAACCAAATAAGGCGGCCGCACCTGATGCGTTTCCCATCGAATTCTATAGGATTTTAGAGCCACAGGTGGTACCAGTATTAGAAAAGTTATTTAATTGCTATTTCTTAGAAAATGCTAGCTGCTCCCAATATTTTGCTGCCGCGAATATTTCCCTAATCCTGAAAAAGGGCAAAGACCCCGAGATACCCAATTCATATCGGCCTATATCCGTTTTAAATACGGATTACAAGATTCTAGCCGCCATTCTCGCTAACCGTTTAAAACCATGCATTGGGAGTATAATACATACGGACCAATCGGGTTTTATGCCAGGACGAAATCCCGTAAAAAATATGCGCAAACTGTTAATATTAATTGAGTCGTACTGGAACAGACAGGCGCTTCCCAATCAATATAAGAATACGGACAAAGCAATTTTAACGGTGGATGCAGAAAAGGCATTTGACCGTGTTAATTGGGAACATTTGTTATTCTCCCTCGAGCAATTTGGCTTGACTGGTAATTTCAATGACTATATTAGATTAATATATAAAGCTCCGACATCCGCATTGATTATTAACAACGTTCTATCTCAAAGACTGACCTTACATAGAGGTACTAGACAGGGTTGCCCCCTCTCTCCACTTCTATTTAACATCAGCTTAGAACCTTTGGCTTTACTACTACGGCAAGAGCTAGAGGGTATTTTGTTGGCAGGAGAGAAACAGGTTCTCCTTTTGTATGCGGATGACCTACTTTTATTCTTATCTAATCTCAGTAAAGCATTGCCAATTTTGAAGGGCATTATTTCGGATTTTGGAGAGATATCAGGGTATAAGATAAATACCACTAAATCAGAATTATTATGGCTATATAAGGACCCCATATCTACTATAGATCACCCATTTCGGGAAGTTGTACAAATCTCTTATTTAGGTTTGAAATTATCATGTAATCCGGCGGAGTGGTATAAGGCTAACTTTATAGAATGCTTGGAACAATGCGGTAAAAAACTGGAGGAGTGGGTAGGTCTACCCATATCCCTTTCGGCACGTGTGATGCTGATTAAAACAGTTATTTTTCCTAAACTCCTATATATTTTACAGAATATACCGTTATTTCTGCACAATAAAGAGGTTACTAAGTACAATAAAGCATGCACGAGCTTTCTATGGAAAGGTTCCAAACCTAGAATTGCAAGCTATCGACTTATGAATAACAAGCTGGCAGCGGGTCTTGCTCTTCCCAACATTCAGGCTTATAACTTGGCATGTATCTCTAGGACTGCGATAGACTGGCTTATGGAAAAGGATCAAATTTCTTCCTTTTCCTGGGAATCAGAGTTGGTCGCTCCCTTCTATTTGAAGGCCTTACTCCATTGCCCCTTGACGTCATTACCATCGAACATTTTTTATCTAACTATGTTCAAGAATGTCATAATGGCATGGCAGAAATTATGTAGCACTCTAGAATGCCCCGTACATGTCTCAAACTACTTATCCATATGTGGTAACCCTAACTTTTTAACCGGATTGTCTAATCAGATCTTTAAGGATTGGGAGACAAAGGGTTTGAAATTCGTAGGGCAGATCTTGGGAAATACGGGTGCGCCAGTATCATTCGCAGAACTAGTGCAGAAATTCGAATTGGGGACACGCGAGTTCTATGCTTACTTGCAAATAAGACATTACCTTCAAGAATTACTTTATAACTTTGGAAACAATTGGTCTTTATATATATCCAAGCTAGACTAACTCTATATGCATCTGGTGTATTTGCAATCTCCCCATTATATTCACTCATAATTCAAATCCCTTCTAATATTCAAATTAAGGATATGACAGTAAAATGGTCTTCCTATTTCCCAGATATAGAAGAGCAGACGATTACCGATAGTTTCAAGATAATACAACAGAGCTGGGTTCCAACTTCATGGAGAGAGTCTCAGGTCAAAATAGGTCTACTGAGATATCAGACACCGAAGCTGCTATCTAAATGGTATAAGACTAATTTTCTTTGCCCCAGATGCTCCGCAACAGAGGCGGATTTATTTCATTGCTTGTAGGCTTGTCCTAAAATTAGCCAATACTGGAAAAAGATAACTTACTGGATGAATACAATCCTACATTTAGACCACCAATTAAAGCCTACGGATATTCTCTTCTTGGTTAAGTATCAAGGCATAATTAAAAATTATAGTCTTATTAACACAATTATACTAACGGGACGTATTCTCATTTTTAAATTGTGGAAAGCGCGAGACGCACCCCAAATATCCCTCTTCAAGAAAGCCTTACTAAATTAATTTACCGTAGAACAATTTAATATTCCTTACCCTCAGGAGGAGCACTTAACCACTTTTTTTCGGAAGTGGGAAATTTTTATTATGGCCTTGCCCCCGGCATGCCAAAGAAAGGTGATAAAACCATTCCGGAACTCGGAGTTTATACTGACAAATATATATGCAGGCCACTTTCCCAGAGAATGGGTAGTGGGTTAAGACTGAGGCCTGGGGGGCGTATTGAATACTGAGGCTTGGGAAGGTGGGTTGGTGGAGGAGGGCGGACCCTTTTGATCTTTCTGGTTTTTGGATTCAACTCAACTTTTTTGTTCTTGACGTTGTTTAGAAATACGCATTGTATACACTGTATACTCTGTTAAAGTCCTGTTAAGATCTATATGTATAAGAAGAATTTTTCTAGTGTTTAGAGATTTTTCGGTACATTTATTGCAATATTTAAAAGGAAAGGATAAAAGATTAATCACAAAAGATAAATGATAAATGTGGACAAATATATAAATGCGAATTGTTGACAAATGATGATAAAAGATAAATGTTTAAATGATGATGACAAAGGAATTTATACTTGGAAATGTCATGTACCTGACACTTGTATGCTTATGTTTTGGTTTTATTTTTATAATGTTGGAAAATCAATAAAAATTATTTAAAAAAAAAAAAAGGAAGAAACAAAATCTCTTATATTAACAGGAACTCTCTGAGTATTAGATGTTGATGGAACAACAACAGGTAATGTAACATTACAAAAGGAAATATTATCTGCATTAACAAGTTTGTCATGACATTCATTACAAACAACAGCTGGAGGAACAGATACCACAAGTTTACAGTAAATACACTTAACTTTGGTAGATCCAGCATCAGGCAGCGATTTTCCAGAAGTATCTTCTGATTCAGGGTCAATCTGGGACATCTTGCAATATGTAATAGAAAAAACAACATATAAAGCAAAATTGATCAAATTCCTTAAATGACAGTTTCAGGAATGGGAAAAAATGCCAGTGAACAAGCTTCTAGCAACCAGAAGCAAATAAACAATGAGACTTAAATAATGTGGAGACAATAATGACGCCCATATTTTTGGCGCCAAGAAAGATGCCCACATTATTTGGCGCCTAAATGCTTTTAGCGCCAAAAATGACGCCACATCCGGTAACGCCGACATTTTTGGCGCAAAAACGTCAAAAAAATGACGCAACTTCCGGCAACAAGTATGACGCCGGAAAAAACAAAGAAAATTTTTTTTTGCGCCAAAAAAAGTCCACGCCAAGAATGACGCAATAAAATGAAGCATTTTCAGCCCCCGCGAGCCTAACAGCCCACAGGGAAAAAACATAATTTATGCTTACCTGATAAATTCCTTTCTTCTGTAGTGTGATCAGTCCACGGGTCATCATTACTTCTGGGATATCACTCCTCCCCAACAGGAAGTGCAAGAGGATTCACCCAGCAGAGCTGCATATAGCTCCTCCCCTCTACATCACTCCCAGTCATTCGACCAAGGACCAACGAGAAAGGAAAAGCCAAGGGTGAAGTGGTGACTGGAGTATAAATTAAAAAATATTTACCTGCCTTAAAAACAGGGCGGGCCGTGGACTGATCACACTACAGAAGAAAGGAATTTATCAGGTAAGCATAAATTATGTTTTCTTCTGTTAAGTGTGATCAGTCCACGGGTCATCATTACTTCTGGGATACCAATACCAAAGCAAAAGTACACGGATGACGGGAGGGATAGGCAGGCTCTTTATACAGAAGGAACCACTGCCTGAAGAACCTTTCTCCCAAAAATAGCCTCCGATGAAGCAAAAGTGTCAAATTTGTAAAATTTGGAAAAAGTATGAAGCGAAGACCAAGTTGCAGCCTTGCAAATCTGTTCAACAGAGGCCTCATTCTTGAAGGCCCAAGTGGAAGCCACAGCTCTAGTAGAATGAGCTGTAATTCTTTCAGGAGGCTGCTGTCCAGCAGTCTCATAAGCTAAACGAATTATGCTACGAAGCCAAAAAGAAAGAGAGGTAGCGGAAGCTTTTTGACCTCTCCTCTGCCCAGAGTAAATGACAAACAGAGAAGACGTTTGTCGAAATTCCTTAGTTGCCTGTAAGTAAAATTTTAGAGCACGGACTACATCCAGGTTGTGCAGTAGACGTTCCTTCTTTGAAGAAGGATTTGGGCATAAAGAAGGAACAACAATCTCTTGATTGATATTCCTGTTAGTAACTACCTTAGGTAAGAACCCAGGTTTAGTACGCAGGACTACCTTATCCGAATGAAAAATCAAATAAGGAGAATCACAATGTAAGGCTGATAATTCAGAGACTCTTCGAGCCAAGGAAATAGCCATTAAAAATAGAACTTTCCAAGATAACAACTTTATATCAATGGAATGAAGGGGTTCAAACGGAACGCCCTGTAAAACATTAAGAACAAGGTTTAAACTCCATGGTGGAGCAACAGTTTTAAACACAGGCTTAATCCTGGCCAAAGCCTGACAAAAAGCCTGGACGTCAGGAACTTCTGACAGACGTTTGTGTAACAGAATGGACAGAGCTGAGATCTGTCCCTTTAATGAACTAGCAGATAAACCCTTTTCTAAACCTTCTTGTAGAAAAGACAATATCCTAGGAATCCTAACCTTACTCCAAGAGTAACCTTTGGATTCACACCAATATAGGTATTTACGCCATATCTTATGGTAAATCTTTCTGGTAACAGGTTTCCTAGCCTGTATTAAGGTATCAATAACTGACTCAGAAAACCCACGTCTTGATAAAATCAAGCGTTCAATTTCCAAGCAGTCAGCTTCAGAGAAGTTAGATTTTGATGTTTGAAGGGACCCTGTATCAGAAGGTCCTGTTTCAGAGGTAGAGACCAAGGTGGACAGGATGACATGTCCACCAGGTCTGCATACCAAGTCCTGCGTGGCCACGCAGGTGCTATTAGAATCACTGATGCTCTCTCTTGTTTGATTCTGGCAATCAATCGAGGAAGCAACGGGAAGGGTGGAAAAACGTAAGCCATCCTGAAGTCCCAAGGTGCTGTCAGAGCATCTATCAGGACTGCTCCTGGATCCCTGGATCTGGACCCGTAACGAGGAAGCTTGGCGTTCTGTCGAGACGCCATGAGATCTATCTCTGGTTTGCCCCAACGTCGAAGTATTTGGGCAAAGACCTCCGGATGAAGTTCCCACTCCCCCGGATGAAAAGTCTGACGACTTAAGAAATCCGCCTCCCAGTTCTCCACTCTCGGGATGTGGATTGCTGACAGGTGGCAAGAGTGAGACTCTGCCCAGCGAATTATCTTTGATACTTCCATCATAGCTAGGGAGCTTCTTGTCCCTCCCTGATGGTTGATGTAAGCTACAGTCGTGATGTTGTCCGACTGAAACCTGATGAACCCCCGAGTTGTCAACTGGGGCCAAGCCAGGAGGGCATTGAGAACTGCTCTCAATTCCAGAATGTTTATTGGCAGGAGACTCTCCTCCTGATTCCATTGTCCCTGAGCCTTCAGAGAATTCCAGACGGCACCCCAACCTAGAAGGCTGGCGTCTGTTACAATTGTCCAGTCTGGTCTGCTGAATGGCATCCCCCTGGACAGATGTGGCCGAGAAAGCCACCATAGAAGAGAATTTCTGGTCTCTTGATCCAGATTCAGAGAAGGGGATAAGTCTGAGTAATCCCCATTCCACTGACTTAGCATGCACAGTTGCAGTGGTCTGAGGTGTAAGCGTGCAAAGGGTACCATGTCCATTGCCGCTACCATTAAGCCGATTACCTCCATGCATTGAGCCACTGACGGGTGCTGAATGGAATGAAGGGTGCGGCAAGCACTTTGAAGTCTTGTTAGCCTGTCCTCTGTCAGGTAAATCTTCATTTCTACAGAATCTATAAGAGTCCCCAGGAAGGGAACTCTTGTGAGTGGAATGAGTGAACTTTTCTTTTCGTTCACCTTCCATCCATGTGACCTTAGAAATGCCAGCACTAACTCTGTATGAGACTTGGCAGTTTGAAAGCTTGAAGCTTGTATCAGAATGTCGTCTAGGTATGGAGCTACCGAGATTCCCCGCGGTCTTAGTACCGCCAGAAGAGCACCCAGAACCTTTGTGAAGATTCTTGGAGCTGTAGCCAATCCGAATGGAAGAGCCACAAACTGGTAATGCCTGTCTAGGAAGGCAAACCTTAGGTACCGATAATGATCTTTGTGAATCGGTATGTGAAGGTAAGCATCTTTTAAATCTACAGTGGTCATGTACTGACCCTCTTGGATCATAGGTAAAATTGTCCGAATAGTCTCCATCTTGAACGATGGAACTCTTAGGAATTTGTTTAGGATCTTTAAGTCCAGGATTGGTCTGAAAGTTCCCTCTTTTTTGGGAACCACAAACAGATTTGAGTAAAACCCCTGTCCCTGTTCCGATCGTGGAACTGGATGGATTACTCCCATTAACAAGAGCTCTTGTACGCAGCGTAGAAACGCCTCTTTCTTTGTCTGGATTGTTGACAATCTTGACAGATGAAATCTCTCTCTTGGAGGAGAGTATTTGAAGTCCAGAAGGTATCCCTGAGATATTATCTCTAGCGCCCAGGGATCCTGAACATCTCTTGCCCAAGCCTGGGCGAAGAGAGAAAGTCTGCCCCCCACTAGATCCGATCCCGGATCGGGGGCCCTCAATTCATGCTGTTTTAGGGGCAGCAGCAGGTTTCCTAGTCTGCTTGCCCTTGTTCCAGGACTGGTTAGGTTTCCAGCCTTGTCTGTAGCGAGCAACAGCTCCTTCCTGTTTTGGTGCAGAGGAAGTTGATGCTGCTCCTGCTTTGAAATTACGAAAGGAACGAAAATTAGACTGTCTAGTCTTGGCTTTGGCTTTGTCCTGAGGCAGGGCATGGCCTTTACCTCCTGTAATGTCAGCGATAATCTCTTTCAACCCGGGCCCGAATAAGGTCTGCCCTTTGAAAGGTATATTAAGCAATTTAGACTTAGAAGTAACATCAGCTGACCAGGATTTTAGCCACAGCGCCCTGCGTGCCTGAATGGCGAATCCTGAATTCTTCGCCGTAAGTTTAGTAAGATGTACTACGGCCTCCGAAATGAATGAATTAGCTAGTTTAAGGACTCTAAGCCTGTCCGTAATGTCGTCCAGAGTAGCTGAACCAATGTTCTCTTCCAGAGACTCAATCCAGAATGCCGCTGCAGCCGTGATCGGCGCAATGCATGCAAGGGGTTGCAATATAAAACCTTGTTGAACAAACATTTTCTTAAGGTAACTTTTTATCCATTGGATCTGAAAAAGCACAGCTATCCTCCACCGGGATAGTGGTACGCTTAGCTAAGGTAGAAACTGCTCCCTCCACCTTAGGGACCGTTTGCCATAAGTCCCTTGTGGTGGCGTCTATTGGAAACATTTTTCTAAATATCGGAGGGGGTGAGAACGGCACACCGGGTCTATCCCACTCCTTAGTAACAATTTCAGTAAGTCTCTTAGGTATAGGAAAAACCTCAGTACTCGTCGGTACCGCAAAATATTTATCCAACCTACACATTTTCTCTGGTATTGCAACTGTGTTACAATCATTCAGAGCCGCTAACACCTCCCCTAGTAATACACAGAGGTTTTCCAGTTTAAATTTAAAATTTGAAATATCTGAATCCAGTCTGTTTGGATCAGAACCGTCACCCACAGAATGAAGTTCTCCGTCCTCATGTTCTGCCACCTGTGACGCAGTGTCTGACATGGCCCTAATATTATCAGCGCACTCTGTTCTCACCCCAGAGTGATCACGCTTACCTCTTAGTTCTGGTAATTTAGCCAAAACCTCAGTCATAACAGTAGCCATATCCTGTAATGTGATTTGTAATGGCCGCCCAGATGTACTCGGCGCTACAATATCACGCACCTCCCTCTGAGCGGGAGATGTAGGTACTGACACGTGAGGCGAGTTAGTCGGCATAACTCTCCCCTCGTTGTTTGGTGAAATTTGTTCAATTTGTACAGATTGACTTTTATTTAAAGTAGCATCAATACAGTTAGTACATAAATTTCTATTGGGCTCCACTTTGGCATTGCAACAAATGACACAGGTATCATCCTCTGAATCAGACATGTTTAACACACTAGCAAATAAACTTGCAACTTGGAAATACAATTCAATTAGAATAATATTAAAACGTACTGTGCCTTTAAGAAGCACAGAAGATCTATGACAGTTGAAAATTAATAAATTGAAACAGTTATAGCCTCAATCCTTGTAAACAACACAACTTTAGCAAAGGTTTAATCCCATTAGCAAAGATAACAAATTCTGAAAGCAGGAAACAAATTACAGAATAAACGTTTTTTATCTCAGTCAAACTATAATTCTCACAGCTCTGCTGAGAGAAATTACCTCCCTCAAAATAAGTTTTGAAGACCCCTGAGCTCTGTAGAGATGAACCGGATCATGCAGGGAATACAATGAGTTGCTGACTGAAATATTTGATGCGTAGTAAAAGCGCCAAAAAAACGGCCCCTCCCCCTCACACACAGCAGTGAGGGAGAACAGAAACTGTCAGAAAACAGATTAAGCAACTGCCAAGTGGAAAAATAGTGCCCAAACATTTATTCACTCAGTACCTCAGCAAATGAAAACGATTTTACATTCCAGCAAAAACGTTAAACATAATCTCTAGTTATTAAACAGCTTTATGTATTTCTTACAGTGTAATTCTAGTGAAGTACCATTCCCCAGAATACTGAAGTGTAAAGTATACATACATGACATTATATCGGTATGGCAGGATTTTCTCATCAATTCCATTGTCAGAAAATAAAAACTGCTACATACCTCTATGCAGATTCATCTGCCCGCTGTCCCCTGATCTGAAGTTTACCTCTCCTCAGATGGCCGAGAAACAGCAATATGATCTTAACTACTCCGGCTAAAATCATAACAAAAACTCTGGTAGATTCTTCTTCAAACTCTGCCAGAGAGATAATAACACACTCCGGTGCTATTTTAAAATAACAAACTTTTGATTGAAGATATAAAACTAAGTATAATCACCATAGTCCTCTCACACATCCTATCTAGTCGTTGGGTGCAAGAGAATGACTGGGAGTGACGTAGAGGGGAGGAGCTATATGCAGCTCTGCTGGGTGAATCCTCTTGCACTTCCTGTTGGGGAGGAGTGATATCCCAGAAGTAATGATGACCCGTGGACTGATCACACTTAACAGAAGAAAAGTCAAATTTTTAAGGTAAGAAAAAAAATGATTATTCAAATGCATTATCCCAATAATGAAACTGACTGTCTGAAATAAGGAATATTGAACATCCTGAATCAAGGCAAATAAATGTTTAAACACATATATTTAGAACTTTATATAATAGTGCCCAACCATAGCTTAGAGTGTCACAAAAATAAGACTTACTTACCCCAGGACACTCATCTACATGTAGTAGAAAGCCAAACCAGTACTGAAACGAGAATCAGTAGAGGTAATGGTATATATAAGAGTATATCGTCGATCTGAAAAGGGAGGTAAGAGATGAATCTCTACGACCGATAACAGAGAACCTATGAATAAACCCTGTAGAAGGAGTTCATTGAATTCAAATAGGCAATAATCTCCTCACATCCATCTGACATTCACTGCACGCTGAGAGGAAAACCGGGCTCCAACCTGCTGCGGAGCGCATATCAACGTAGAATCTAGCACAAACTTACTTCACCACCTCCACAGGAGGCAAAGTTTGTAAAACTGATTTGTGGGTGTGGTGAGGGGTGTATTTATAGGCATTTTGAGGTTTGGGAAACTTTGCCCCTCCTGGTAGGAATGTATATCCCATACGTCACTAGCTCATGGACTCTTGCTAATTACATGAAAGAAATTATATATATATATATATATATATATATAAAAATTTACACTGCACTAAATACAAGACACACCAAGGTGCAAATGCCAAATACATAGAGATAGAAATGAATGTTAAAGCAAAAGACACCGGTTGGGTAATTATATTAACATCGATACAGCCATCTCCAACAATACAAACTCCGGTGTAATGTGAAGTATAAAGAGGTTTCTAAGCAAAAGAACAAACTGTGATATGCAATGTAAGATACAGAAACGCCCTGCCTGCAGGTACAATCATTTAGTATTTGGAGGATCAGGAGACTATTTTACACTTCACTTTACATTCTCCCTAATGGCCATAACAATTTGTGTCTATAGAACTTCATTTTGCCTGATGATTAATTCATAAAGCTTCAAGAATATGCAAAGTGAGACACAAATTGGCTGCTCCTGCAATACCTTCAAACGTCTCTAATTATCCACCTGGGACAGAGCTCAGCTAAACTGCGCACAGGAGGCTCTGAACAGTCACTGCGCTGTCACCCTAACAGGTCAAGGACCTGCTCTCCTAAACTTGTGGCAGCAGCTTTATTAATTCTGGACAGACTTGTCACACAGCAAGAGTGTGAAAACAGGAATTACTGGAAACTTAACCCCATCACCTCCTATCTGGGGATGCATAACAATATAAAAGTGGTTTGTGTTATATGAGGACACTTTACATATGGGAGAGGCAGCAGTATAGCTGCCAGTTGTCTCACCAAAAATAAATCTAAATTAAAGACTCTCTGCTTCTTTGTTGAAGAAAACTGGGGAGATTTTTTTTTTTTTTTTTAAATACAGGATTTTACTAAATGTATTTTTACAGGAGTACTTTGGTGCAGCAACATTAATATTTTTTTTTCTACACAAACCTCTAGCGCAGGGGTGGTAACCCTTGGCACATTTGCCTAAAGTGATATGCCCCCTGGGCTACTGCTATTCTGCCAGCCACTAGTGCAATACCGCCGGAAAGATCATTGTCTCCAACTTGGGCACACACTTTTTCAAATATTTAACAGGTTCACCACCCCTGCTTTAGAGACGGCAATAAACCAAAATCCATGAAACAGCAGTATTTGCGCATGTCAAAAATACAGCTGTTTAATTGTAAATTAAAACTAGCGCTTTAGTATAGGGTTGAGCATTTCCTACTAATCATCAAGGACAACTGACTCTGCAAGTATGAGAACAGAAAATTAGGTTATCCACAGTAACAAACCTTTTGAAATTCTCTCTTTAGATGATACAAAAAAGAAAAAAAGGTTGTCTACAATTAATCTCATTATTTGTTCAGGGATTACTAGAGTGTGGTAGAGGGTCGATGTGTGCAGATTTCCAAATTTTCAATAGTTTTACCTCATTTTCCAGAGTGTATAAATATTATTTAAAGTTATTCTTATTAAAGGGACAGTCTAGTATAAATTAAACTTTCATTATTCAGACAGGACTTTTAAATTTGCTTTTTTCTCTTGGTATTCTTAGTTTAAACTAAACATAGGTAGGCTCATATGCTAATTTCTAAGCCTTTGAGGGCTGCCTCTTATCACATGTTTTTTAAATCTCTTTTCAACACAAAGAGACAGTACACATGGGCCATATAGATAACACTGTGTTCAGGCACAGGGGGTTATTTAAGATTTAGCACAAAACAATACTAAATGTAAGACAATAGATAATAAACAGTCACAGTCATGTGATCAGGGGGCTGGAAGAAGGTTCCTAGATACAAGGTAATCACAGAGGTAAAAGTGTATTAATATAACAGTGTTAGTTATGCAAAACTGGGGAATGGGTAATAAAGGGATTACAATTCTATGGTAGACTGTCCCTTTAAGTACGTTTTTGTTTTAACTAATTTTATAGCTTAATGGTTATATTTTTATAACAAATATATTTACATAAATCTTATATCAAATATATAGGGATGTGAATGTGTGTGCAGAACAGCATACGCCCAGTTTCTGAGTTAGTTACATTGTCCTATACAGCATTGCAGCAGCCACTAAATCATTCACATAACATTGTGCCTACGTTTTATTGCAGCAGAAAGACAGTGCCCTCAAGTGGCCATTATCACAAAAGGCGACATGTAAAGCAAGGTCTTTTGGCTTTGTTCTTTAAGTTTAAGAGCATATTGAAATATGACAGACTCACCCACTCCAGCCTCACGCAATGTGTGGTCTCCTTGAAGAATAAGTTTATCGTCATCTTCTAAGCTCACCACCAACTCATTAGTCTGTAAAAGAAAAGAAAACACTGAATTTAATGTGCATGGTGCATGACATAGAAACAGCAGATCTGTGGCTGAGCCTTACCTTAGATCCATGGGCTTGATGAATGATTTTCATTGTATCTAAAACAAACAACAGGATAGAATCAGATAATGCAATTTTTATATACAGTGTATGAGTACACCCCCTGTACAATATCACTTTAGTGAGGGTAAACTCTCCCCTTTATAAAAACATATTTGGAATGTTAGTGATATTTTAGATGGAGTTTAATTCATCTGTTGTAATGAAGATGCACTATAACTTACTTTTTATAGGAACATTAAACACTAAATAAATGCTAGATAGAATGATACCTTCAGAGAAAAGATCTGAGAATAACATCTTGATATAATTTAATAAGTTTCATTAGTTGTTTACATATTGAAATAAGTGTAAAGTTTCAGTGTCTATAAAACAATTGGAGCTGCCATGTTGTAACTTAGGTTACCTTCACTGCTGTGGTCAATTAGGGACAGTTATAAATAGGTCACTAGAGTGTGCAGCCAATGGCTGTGTGGAATATAACAGTGTTCTGCACTTCCATTTCTGACAGGAACTGAAAAGCTCTCAATTTCAGAATGAAAGTACAGAAAAAGTGGACAAAATAAATAATGAAAGTATATAGCAGAGTTTTATATTTATAGAATGTATCATTTTATATTACTATCTCAGTGTTTAATTTCCCTTTAACCCCTACACTACCAGGACTTGGACAAAAACTTGCCCAAAATACCAGAGAATTTTTAGCATTTTTGTTATCACTTCATTTAAACAGAAGTAGACAACCCAAGGTATTGATCTAGGCCCATGTTGGTATGTTGCATGCACCATTTCACCGCCAAATGCAATCAAATAAAAGAAATTGGTAATTTTTCCTCACAAACTTTGGGTTTCTCACAGAAAGTATTTACATACCACTTGTTCAATTATGACACAAATTATTGTAAAAGTTTCTCTGGGATCCACTTTGATTGGAAATAGACATATATGGCTTTGCCATTGCTTTTTGGTAATTAGAAAGCCGCTAATTGCAGCTGCGCATCACACTATTATTCCTGGCAGTGAATGGGGTTAAATGGGTAGTTTAAAGGGTTAATTTTATCTTTAGTGTAGGGATAAGCCTCCCATCTGACACTTCCTACCCCCTGACTCATACCTGATCCCTCCCAAACAGCTCTCTTCCCTCCCCCACCCCCCTCTTAGGTACTGGCAGTCTGCCAGTATGAAATTATTAGGTATATATATATATATATATATATATATATATATATATATATATATATATATATATATATATATTATCCAAAGAAGGAGCAGGCACTCACTGGACTTTATAAAACATCCTTTTATTCCCAATGTTAAACAGACATAACGTTTCGGCACATAACCTGTGCCTTTGTCAAATGTCACCTTAGTGAATGTAACCTAGCACCTAAACCACCAGGTGGTTTATAAAGTCCAGTGAGTGCCTGCTCCTACTTTGGATATTCTATGCACTTTATAGCAGTGCACCTTGGCAGTTCTAACGGAAGGGGTAAGATTATGCTGTCCTGTCTGGACTGTATGTGTATATATATATATATATATATATATATATATATTTTTTTTATTTTTTTTCTGCAGTGTAGGATCCCCTCCTACTCACCAACCTCCCTGATCCCCCCCAAAAAGCACTTCCCCTCCCCTTTACCTGTCATCTTAGGTACTGGCAGCTGTTTGCCAGTACCTATGAACAGTTTAAAAAAAAAAAAAAGTATATATATATATATATATATATATTTACCCTCCGTCGATCGTCAGTTAGGGACCCCCACACAATGCCCATACACTTTTTCTGTAGTGTAGCTGCCCCATCCCTCCCTGTCCCTTTATTTATAATTTGCCGTAGCATAGGGTCCTTCCACTCCCTCCGGCACCAGCAACGATCTTTACAGACGTGTAACGATGAGCAGGAGGAGAGAAGATGGCGGACAACCCGAGTGCTGCAGATAGGGATGTGGAGATATAGAAGATCAAGCAACTGATCTAAAGCTTGGAAGCGGCCAGAGGGTAAGCAAGGGAGTGCTACATGTATTAGGTGTCGGGGGCGGTCTTGTACACATCTGGTAGTGAGTTTACCCACCAGCTAGCATTTTTGCCTATAAGGTTTAGCAGCCCTACTTCAAACTAGAAGAGGCCACAGGCTGGGGGGCGTAGGGATTATTACTATGGTAGAGGACAGAGAATGTTAAATATGGGATAAGATAGAGTCATGTGAAGTCTTGATAAAGGCGCAGTGAAGCGCTGAAACGCGTAGACATAAGACAATTCAGTGTGGATATACAGGCTCTTGAGAAAACTAAGTACGAGGAAGACACTCCCCCCACGATCCGGTTACCCGATTGGCTTTCCATTGTCACGTGGAATGAAACTACACGTGATTGGGTAGAAGCGAGTTGCCGGGAATTCCAAACATAGAGACGCCAACACAGGACGAGTTTCCTTTCCTCTCACAAACGGAAAAAGATACGCCGGAGCAACTATTCCACGACCCATCGACCCGAAAAGGGAAAGGGAGGTACGAGCGATCGTAGGTCTGGTAAGGGGGAGTGATACTTGACTTTTATAAGGGGATTACAGTGGATACGATACCTTATCTGGAAATTTGGATTTATCCCTTTTTTTAAACCGGGATATATAGTTATGGCCACAACTTAACTGTACACTAATCAGACCGCAATTTTTATTGCAATTGTTGTTACAGTGAAATAAAAAAAAACATCATTGTATCATTGAATGTTTTGTGCTTACAGTTTTTATACTGCAATTTTTACACCGCAATATTGCAACATATTATGAATATTAACATTATATGAATTGCAACATTTTAATATCGTATTTATACGGAATTCAGAAGTAAAAGTTTTAATTTTATTTGTGTGCCATCACTTCCTTTTCTCACGTTAACACTTCTAGATCACGATAATATTGTTATAAAAAAACACTTTGGCATTTATAATAAATGCCTTCACAGGTACATCTGGGGTAAATAAATAAACTCAATCTATGAAACATAGAAGAAGTGATAAATATCAATCTTTATTATTAGGTACTTTTGATATAACGGAAAAACACTAGGAGCACATTGGACAAATTTATTGTTCATTTTTATTTCACTGAACAATATATATATATATTCAAATTAGTGATATTGCTAACACACATGAAGTACCCAGTTAGATTTAGACACGTCCATACTCTTAGCTGTCATAGCGCTCCCCACCCCCACCTGTAACTATCTCATTTGATCCGATATTGGGAGTATATCGGTATTGGGGTACCATTGTGAGTCCAGTAGGTCTAGCAATAATATACCCATACACACTCTTTTCTGACATAAGATAGAGTTATGTCTATCTGCGATAACCGTTGTTACTTGCCCAGTTAGGTGCAAGGCCTACTTTGAGTTGTTTCTCCTCCTGGAGTCATTTGCTAAAAACTCTTGTATCTTCATTTAGGGTTGATATATTTTTATTTTGAATCACCATAGAACTGGGTCAACACTAAAATTGTTATTGTTTAAAAAAGATAGATAACGCCTTTACTGCCCATTCCCCAGCTTTGCACAACCAACATTGTTATATTAATATACTTTATAACATTTAAACTTCTAAATTTCTGCCTAAAACACTACAGACAGCCTCTTATCACATGCTTTTTTTATTAGATTTTCAGGAGACTGGTAGTTCATGTGGGCCATATAGATAACATTGTGTTAACGCCCGAGAAATTATTTAAGATTTAGCACAACACAGTACTAAATGCAAGTCAATAGATAATAAATAAAAACTCATGTGATCAGGGGGCTGTCAGAAGATGCTTAGATACAAGGTAATCAGAAGTAAAAAGTATATTAACCCCTTAACGACCAACGTTGTACCCTGTACGTTGCTGCAGTCCTGGGCTTCTCTCTGCCGCAATCTTGCTCAAAATAGCGAGATTGCTCTATTTCTGCATGCCCCACGAGTGGGGCACTGCAGAAATAGAGTTGCAGAGTTGTCGATTCAGAGGGGGTCACTCTGTGGCCCACTCTGCATCGGCCAGCAATGGTGCCGTTCCTTGGTGGGTGGGAGCAGTAGCAGGGAGGCGGGTGGGCGGCCCATCGCTGCAGGGACTTCCTGTCCCTGCAGCGCGCTCGAGACATTAGGAGCGCGCGGGGGGTGCGTGCACGCTACATTAAGGTAATTGAGGGAAATTCATTTTTGTAAAGGGAATCGGGGAGGGGGGGTGTTGAGGGGGGGCAGCTACACTACACTTTTATTATGGCAAAATTGGTACTGGCAGACAGCTGCCAGTACCCAAGATGGTGCAAGATAGGTAGAGGGGGGAGGGTTAGAGAGCTGTATAGAGGGGGGATCAGGAAGGTTGGGGGCTAAGAGGGGATCCATCACTGCAAAATAAATATAAAAAAAAATTGTCTTTTATTTTAGTACTGGCAGTGTCAATTGTGAAGTGTGGGAGGGAAGAGAGTTGTTTGAGGGGGGTCAGGGAGGGATCAGGGGGTGGGATGTCAGGTGGGAGGCTGATCTCTACACTAAAGCTAAAATTAACCCTACAAGCTCCCTAATCAACCCCTTCACTGCTGGGCATAATACACGTGTGGTGCGCAGCGGCATTTAGCGGCCTTCAAATTACCAAAAAGCAACGCCAAAGCCATATATGTCTGCTACTTCTGAACAAAGGGGATCCCAGAGAAGCACTTACAACCATTTGTGCCATAATTGCACAAGCTGCTTGTAAATCATTTCAGTGAGAAACCTAAAGTTTGTGAAAAAGTGAACCTTTTTTTTTTTTTTTTATTTGATTGCATTTGGCAGTGAAATGGTGGCATGAAATTTACCAAAATGGGCCTATATCAATACTTTGGGTTGCCTACTAAAAAAATATATACATGTGAAGGGTTATTCAGGGATTCCTGACAGATATCAGTGTTACAATGTAACTATCACTAATTTTGAAAAACAAAATGGTTTGGAAATAGCAAAGTGCTACCTGTACTTATTGCCCTATAACTTGCAAAAAAAGCAAATATGTAAACATTGGTATTTCTAAACTCAGGACAAAATTTAGAAACTATTTAGCATGGGTGTTTCTTGGTGGTTGTAGATGTGTAACAGATTTTGGGGGTCAAAGTTAGAAAATTTGTTTTATTCATAATATTTTTATTTAAAAAAATTATAGTAAATTATAAGATATGATGAAAATAATGGTATCTTTAGAATGTCCATTTAATGGGGAGAAAAACGGTATATAATGTGTGGGTACAGTAAATGAGTAAGAGGAAAATTACAGCTAAACACAAACACCACAGAAATGTAAAAATAGCCCTGGTCCTTAAGGGAAGGAAATTGAAAAATGGTCTGGTCCTTAAGGGGTTAATATAAACATGTTGGTTATGCAAAACTGGGGAATGGGTAATAAAAATGGGTTATATATATATCTTTTAAAACAATAATAATAAAAAAAAAAATCTATAGTAGACTCTCTCTTTAAAGAGCCACAAAAACAAAATGTATGCTTACCTGATAAATTTCTCTCTTTTGCGATGTACCGAGTCCACGGATTCATCCTAACTTGTGGGATATTGTCCTTCCTGACAGGAAGTAGCAAAGAGAGCACCACAGCAGAGCTGTCTATATAGCTCTCCCCTTAACTCCACCCCCCAGTCATTCGACCGAAGGCCAAGGAAGAAAAGGAGAAACTATAAGGTGCAGAGGTGACTAAACTTTACATAAAAAATACTGTCTGTCTTGAATAGTATTTTTTATGTAAAGTTTAGTCACCTCTGCACCTTATAGTTTCTCCTTTTCTTCCTTGGCCTTCGGTCGAATGACTGGGGGGTGGAGTTAAGGGGAGAGCTATATAGACAGCTCTGCTGTGGTGCTCTCTTTGCTACTTCCTGTCAGGAAGGACAATATCCCACAAGTTAGGATGAATCCGTGGACTCGGTACATCTTGCAAAAGAAAACAAAATTTATGCTTACCTGATAAATTTCTTTCTTTTGCGATGTACCTTGAATAGACAGGGCGGGCCGTGGACTCGGTACATCGCAAAAGAAAGAAATTTATCAGGTAAGCATAAATTTTGTTTTCTTTTGCAAGATGTAACGAGTCCACGGATTCATCCTAACTTGTGGGATACCAATACCAAAGCTTTAGGACACGGATGAAGGGAGGGACAAGACAGGAAGCTAAATGGAAGGCACCACTGCTTGCAAAACCTCTCTCCCAAAAATAGCCTCTGAAGAAGCAAAAGTATCAAATTTGGAAAAGGTATGAAGCGAAGACCAAGTCGCAGCCTTACAAATCTGTTCAACAGAAGCATCATTTTTAAAAGCCCATGTGGAAGCCATCGCTCTAGTGGAGTGAGCTGTAATTCTTTCAGGAGGTTGCTGTCCAGCAGTCTCATAAGCCAAACGGATGATGCTTTTCAGCCAAAAGGAAAGAGGTAGCCGTAGCCTTTTGACCTCTACGCTTTCCAGCATAGATAACAAACAAAGAAGATGATTGGCGAAAATCTTTGGTTGCCTGCAAATAAAACTTCAAGGCACGAACCACGTCCAAGTTGTGCAACAGACGTTCCTTCTTAGAAGAAGGATTAGGACACAGAGAAGGAACAACAATTTCCCGATTGATATTCCTGTTAGAAACAACCTTAGGGAGGAACCCAGGTTTGGTACGCAAAACCACCTTATCAGCATGGAAAACAAGATAAGGCGAGTTGCATTGTAATGCAGATAGTTCAGAAACTCTTCGAGCTGAAGAGATAGCAACTAGAAACAGAACTTTCCAAGATAGAAGCTTAATATCTATGGAATGCATGGGTTCAAACAGAACCCCCTGAAGAACTTTAAGAACTAAATTTAGACTCCATGGCGGAGCAACAGGTTTAAACACAGGCTTAATTCTAACTAAAGCCTGACAAAAAACCTGATCGTCTGGGACATCTGCCAGACGCTTGTGCAACAGAATAGACAAAGCAGATATCTATCCCTTTAAGGAACTAGCGGACAATCCTTTCTCCAATCCTTATTGGAGAAAAGACAAAATCCTAGGAATCCTGATCTTACTCCATGAGTAGCCTTTGGATTCGCACCAAAAAAGATATTTACGCCATATCTTATGATAGATCTTCCTGGTGACAGGCTTTTGAGCCTGAATCAAGGTATCTATGACCGACTCAGAGAAACCCCGCTTTGATAAAATCAAGCGTTCAATCTCCAAGCAGTCAGTTGCAGAGAAATTAGATTTGGATGCTTGAATGGACCTTGAACCAAAAGGTCCCGTCTCAGTTTAACACCTTCTCTTTACCCTTCCTGCTTAGAGCCAGCAAAGAGAATGACTGGGGGGTGGAGTTAAGGGGGGAGCTATATAGACAGCTCTGCTGTGGTGCTCTCTTTGCTACTTCTGGTCAGGAAGGACAATATCCCACAAGTTAGGATGAATCCGTGGACTCGGTACATCTTGCAAAATAAATAATGTTATATAATTCTGCACATAGTGCATAATTATGTATCAGCTTAGCGCCATCTTTCTACCTGTAAGGATTTCAGAGAAAAAATGCTACAAAGTTACTTTTACAGTACGCCGCTCCTGGCTCTACTGAGCAGGTCTGTTTGTTTTCCCTAAGCGCATCGGGCACGCTGTCTATTCACAGTCAGCCCGATCGCGCCATTAAACTTAATGTAGCTTGCTCCCGCTTTGGTCTAGTAGCAGGAGCGAGCTACATAGAGTTTAATGGTGCGATCAGGCCAGCTGTAAATAGACAGGGTACCCGATGTGCTTAGGGAAAACAAACAGACCCGCTCAGTAGAGCCAGGAGCGGCATACTTACATACATGTATTAACTATCAGTTATGGGAAAAATTATTAGCACCCCTGCATTTCAGTCAGATAATGCACCACTTCTCCCAGAACATTGTTGCAAATTACAAATGTTTAGGCATTCTCAGGTCTATATTGGTATGACGCAAAAAAGTGGAGAAAAACACCCCAAATCTGACACATTCCATGCAAAACTCCAAAAATGGACTGGACAAAATTTACACCCTCAATTTAATATTTGGTAGCACACCCCTTGGAAAAACTAACTGAAATCAATCGCTTCCTGTAACCATCAATGATTTTCTTACACCTCTCTACTGAATTTTAGACCACTCTTCTTTCGCCAACTGCTCCAGGTCTCTCAGATTGGAAGGGTTCCTTTTTCCAACTACTGTTTTGAGATCTTTCCACAGGTGCTCTATGGGAATGAGATCTGAACTCATTGCTGGCCAGTTCAGTACTCTCCAGCGCTTTGTCTTAAACCATTTCTGGGTGCTTTTTGATGTGTGCTTTGGGTCTTGTACTGCTGTAAGACCTATGACCTCTGACGGAGACCCAACTTTCTGACACTGGGCCCTACATTTTACCACAGAATTCTTTGTTAGTCTTCAGATTTCATAATGACATGCACACAGTCAAGACATCCAGTGCATGAAGCAGCAAAGCAACCCCAAAACATCAGTGAACCATGTTTGACTGTAGGGTCTGTATTCTTTTCTTTAAAAGACTCATTTATTTTTCTGAAAACAGTAGAATGATGGGCTGTACCAAAAACCTGTAATTTTGTTTTGTCTGACCACAGCACATTCAGGTAAGTTTTGCCAAACTCCAATCTGGCTTTTTTTTGTTTCTGTGTCAGCAGTGGGGTCCTCCGGGGTCTCCTACCATAGCGCCCCTTTTCCTTCAGATGGCGATGTATACTGCAAGCTGACACATTTGTACCCTGTGTCTGAAGTTAGCTTGAATTTCTCTGGATGTTGATTGAGGTTCTTTATCCACCATTCGAACAATCCTTCGCTGCAATCTTTGATCAATTTTTCTCTTTCGCCCACATCCAGGGAGATTAGCTACAGTGCCATGGGCTGTAAACTTCTTGACCATGTTGCGCACAGTGGACACAGGAACATTAAGATCTCTGGAGATGGATTTGTAACCTTGAGATTGTCCATGCTTTTTCAAATCCTCAGACAATAGTTTGCTGCTCTTTCTCTTCTCCATGCTCAGTGTATGAACACAGACACACAACAGAAAGGTTGAGTCAATTTTTCACCATTTTAACTGGTTTCCGGTGTGATTTCTATATTATCAGCACCTGTTAATACAGGTGAGTTTAATTACAAATTAAAAAAGAGCATCACTAACTTGGAATGCAATTATTTCTTACACATTTCAGAAGGTGCCAATAATTTTTTCCAGTTCATTTTTGGAGTTTTGCGTGGAATGTGTCAGATTTTGCTTTTTTTCTCCACTGTGTCATACCAATATAAACAAATAAAAGAAACATGAGAATGACTAAACATTTGTAATTGCAACAGTTTTCTGAGCGAAGTGGTGCATTATCTGACAGAAATGCAGGGGTGCCAATATTTTTGACCATGATTGTGTGTATGTATGTATGTGTATATATCAGTGACGTGTGGTGAGGTCAGAGGCTAGTGAGGCACTGACTATTATACGCCCGAGAAGCAAATATATGAATCCAAATCCCTTCTTTCTCTCACACTAACTTCTCACACACACGCACACACACACTTCTCTCACACACACACACACTTCTCTCTCTCTCTCTCACACACACACACACACACACCTCTCTCTCTCTCTCACACACACACACACACACCTCTCTCTCTCTCTCACACACACACACACACACACCTCTCTCTCTCTCTCTCACACACACACACACACACCTCTCTCTCTCTCTCACACACACACACACACACCTCTCTCTCTCTCTCTCACACACACACACACACCTCTCTCTCTCTCTCTCACACACACACCTCTCTCTCACACACACACACCTCTCTCTCACACACACACACCTCTCTCTCACACACACACACCTCTCTCTCACACACACACACCTCTCTCACACACACACACACCTCTCTCACACACACACACACCTCTCTCACACACACACACACCTCTCTCACACACACACACACCTCTCTCACACACACACACACCTCTCTCACACACACACACACCTCTCTCACACACACACACACCTCTCTCTCACACACACACACACCTCTCTCTCACACACACACACTTGTCTCTCACACACACACTTGTCTCTCACACACACACTTGTCTCTCACACACACACTTGTCTCTCACACACACACTTGTCTCTCACACACACACTTGTCTCTCACACACACACTTGTCTCTCACACACACACTTGTCTCTCACACACACACTTGTCTCTCACACACACACTTGTCTCTCACACACACACTTGTCTCTCACACACACACTTGTCTCTCACACACACACTTGTCTCTCACACACACACTTGTCTCTCACACACACACTTGTCTCTCACACACACACTTGTCTCTCACACACACACTTGTCTCTCACACACACACTTGTCTCTCACACACACACTTGTCTCTCACACACACACTTGTCTCTCACACACACACTTGTCTCTCACACACACACTTGTCTCTCACACACACACTTGTCTCTCACACACACACTTGTCTCTCACACACACACTTGTCTCTCACACACACACTTGTCTCTCACACACACACTTGTCTCTCACACACACACTTGTC
The DNA here is from genome assembly GCF_027579735.1 of Bombina bombina. Taxonomy (NCBI): domain Eukaryota; kingdom Metazoa; phylum Chordata; class Amphibia; order Anura; family Bombinatoridae; genus Bombina; species Bombina bombina. The sequence goes on from NC_069499.1 coordinate 286,634,841, forward strand.
TCTCACACACACACTTGTCTCTCACACACACACTTGTCTCTCACACACACACACACACTTTTCTCTCACACACACACTTGTCTCTCTCACACACACACTTGTCTCTCTCACACACACACACTTGTCTCTCTCACACACACACACTTGTCTCTCTCACACACACACACTTGTCTCACACACACACACACACTTGTCTCTCTCACACACACACACACACTTGTCTCTCACACACACACTTCTCTCTCTCACACACACAACTTCTCTCTCTTCTCTCCAATTGTAATTCTCTTCATTTCATTTCTTAGTTAAAGTATACTAACTTGGAATGCAATTATTTCTTACACATTTCAGAAGGTGCCAATAATTTTTTCCAGTTCATTTTTGGAGTTTTGCGTGGAATGTGTCAGATTTTGCTTTTTTTCTCCACTGTGTCATACCAATATAAACAAATAAAAGAAACATGAGAATGACTAAACATTTGTAATTGCAACAGTTTTCTGAGCGAAGTGGTGCATTATCTGACAGAAATGCAGGGGTGCCAATATTTTTGACCATGATTGTGTGTATGTATGTATGTGTATATATCAGTGACGTGTGGTGAGGTCAGAGGCTAGTGAGGCACTGACTATTATACGCCCGAGAAGCAAATATATGAATCCAAATCCCTTCTTTCTCTCACACTAACTTCTCACACACACTTCTCTCTCACACACACACACACCTCTCTCTCTCTCTCTCTCTCACACACACACACACCTCTCTCTCTCTCACACACACACACACCTCTCTCTCTCTCACACACACACACTTGTCTCTCACACACACACACACTTCTCTCTCTCTCACACACACACACACACCTCTCTCTCTCTCTCTCTCTCACACACACACACACCTCTCTCTCTCTCTCTCTCTCTCACACACACACACACCTCTCTCTCTCTCTCTCTCTCTCTCACACACACACACACCTCTCTCTCTCTCTCTCTCACACACACACACACCTCTCTCTCTCTCTCACACACACACCTCTCTCTCTCTCTCTCTCTCACACACACACTTGTCTCTCACACACACACTTGTCTCTCACACACACACTTGTCTCTCACACACACACTTGTCTCTCACACACACACTTGTCTCTCACACACACACTTGTCTCTCACACACACACACTTGTCTCTCTCACACACACACACACACTTGTCTCTCACACACACACACACTTGTCTCACACACACACACACTTGTCTCTCACACACACACACACTTGTCTCTCACACACACACACACTTGTCTCTCACACACACACACACTTGTCTCTCACACACACACACACTTGTCTCTCACACACACACACACTTGTCTCTCACACACACACACACTTGTCTCTCACACACACACACACTTGTCTCTCACACACACACACACTTGTCTCTCACACACACACACTTGTCTCTCACACACACACACACACACACACTTGTCTCTCACACACACACACACTTGTCTCTCACACACACACACACTTGTCTCTCACACACACACACACTTGTCTCTCACACACACACTTGTCTCTCACACACACGTGTCTCTCACACACGTGTCTCTCACACACACACACACACACACTTGTCTCTCACACACACACACTTGTCTCTCACACACACACACTTGTCTCTCACACACACACACTTGTCTCTCACACACACACACACTTGTCTCTCACACACACACACTTGTCTCTCACACACACACACTTGTCTCTCTCACACACACACACACTTGTCTCTCTCACACACACACACACTTGTCTCTCTCACACACACACACACTTGTCTCTCTCACACACACACACACTTGTCTCTCTCACACACACTTGTCTCTCTCACACACACACACACTTGTCTCTCTCACACACACACACACTTGTCTCTCTCACACACACACACACTTGTCTCTCTCACACACACACACACACTTGTCTCTCTCACACACACACACACACTTGTCTCTCTCACACACACACACACTTGTCTCTCTCACACACACACAACTTCTCTCTCTTCTCTCCAATTGTAATTCTCTTCATTTCATTTCTTAGTTAAAGTATAAAACTATAACAATTAAAAATCTCGTATAAGTGGTATTTTTGTCACTAATTCCTTAAAAATTAAATTACACAATACTGAGCCTTCCAGTGGGAACTCAATCTGATTATTTGGGGTTATAAATTATTATTATTTTATTGTGTAAACTACACCCAGCAGGTGGCGCTGCTGGACAAACAGTAATAATTTGTGTAATTAGAAAAAAGGTAGAAGATAGCACAAGTCTTTAATAAATTAAATAATAATAATTTAACCCCAAAGAATCAGATTAAGTTTCCAGTGAAAGGCTCAGTATTGTGTAATTTAGTTTAAGGAATTAGTGACAAAAATACCACTTATACAAGATTATTAATAAATTAATTTTAAATAAACTGACCATATGGATCATTATACAATAAATGTAAAGACACAGCTTTTTGACTTATTTATTTTTTCAAATAAATAGATGTACTGAGAAATGCCCGGGAAATATGTGTACATTGCAGATTCAGTGTTTTTGAACACCGGCATTTGAGATTTTCTCCCACTGCGCCACCTGCTGGGTGTAGTTTACACAATTAGCTGTTTACAAATAAACTACACCCAGCAGGTGGCGCTGCTGGAGAAAATCTCAAATGCCAGTGTTCAAAAACACTGACTGAATCTGCAATGTATACATTTTATTTCCTGGGCATTTCTCATTCATTTAATAAATAAAAAAAGCTGTCTTTACATTTATTGTATAATGATCCATATGGTCAGTGAATTTAAAATGTCCTTGCATGTATATAGAACTACCTCAATTAAATAGTGGTTTCCCACAGTCCCCACTGCCGGTCAGTGCCACTTCTCACTGGTGCATCACCAAACCGGTCCTCATCATACATAACGGTTATGACTTACACACCAGTTACAGTATTACCCCTTGGCTTGCCTTCAAGTTCAGTCTTTTTTTTTTTTTTACAGACAGGGTAAAAACTGTCTTAAGTAGTGTACTGACTCTATCGGTATGGTATGTTATGGTCAGGCAGGGGCCAGCTGGTCTAGCCGAGTGAGATGTCCTCCGTCTCCACCTGTCTCTTAAAGGGACACTAAACCCAAATTTTTTTCTTTCGTGATTCAGATAGAACATGAAATTTTAAGCAACTTTTTAATTTACTCATTATCAATTTTTCTTCGTTCTCTTGCTATCTTTATTTGAAAAAGAAGGCATATAAGCTTTTTTTTTTTTGTTCAGCACACTGGAAAGCACTTTTTTTTATTGGTGGATAAATTTATCCATCAATCAGCAAGAACAACCCAGGTTGTTCACCAAAAATGGGCCAATGGACCAAAACTTAGATTCTTGCACTTCAAATAAAGATACCAAGAGAATAAAGAAAATTTGGTAATAGGAGTAAATTTAAAAGTTGCTTAAAATGTCATGCTTTATCTGAATCAAAGACAAAAATTGGGTTCAGTGTCCCTTTAAAGTTGAAGAGGCTACCACGCTGCTCGGGTCAGGATTCAGACAGCAGGAGTGTCAGCAGTCTCACTCTGTTCCCGCCAGTGGTCCTCGCTTTGCGCATGCGCAGCAGGGAGTCAAACAACTCCGGTCAGTACGTTCTCCTGGTGCTGTCAATCACCAGCAAAACATACATTGATTGGCTCCCAGCAAAATAAGAGGCTTCATAAGAGATGGCTCTATAAGTTTTTCAGCCGCGCTGCAGCTACAAATCACCACCAGGTGGCACAGCAGCAGAGCGGCAAGTGATATAAATGTATGTATTATATTGCGCAATAAAGAGAAAGCCGATCCCGCTGCCTCTATTGCGCAATAATATAGGAGGTAAAAATAATTTTTTCATTTTTTTTTAAAAATAAAATGTTATTTTTAATTTCAAGATGCTCCAAATGGCAGGAACGGCAGTCCCTCACCTGCCTCCTATAAGTGCACGTCACTGATTATATACATACATTATCTCACAAAAGTGAGTACACCCCTCACATTTTTGTAAATATTTTATTATTATATCTTTTCATGTGACAACACTGAAGAAATGACACTTTGCTACAATTTAAAGTAGTGAGTGTACAGCCTGTATAACAGTGTAAATTTGCTGTCCCCTCAAAATAACATCACACAGCCATTAATGTCTAAACCGTTGGCAACAAAAGTGAGTACACCCCTAAGTGGAAATGTCCAAATCGGGCGCAATTAGCCATTTTACCTAACAGGTGTCATGTGACTCGTTAGTGTCACAAGGTCTCAGGTGTGAATGCGGAGCAGGTGTGTTAAATTTGGTGTTATCGCTCTCACACTCTCTCATACTGGTCACTGGAAGTTCAACGTGGCACCTCATGGCAAAGAGGATCTGAAAAAAAAGAATTGTTGCTCTACATAAAGATGGCCTAGGCTACAAGAAGATTGCCAAGACCCTGAAACTGAGCTGCAGCACGGTGGGCAAGATCATACAGCGGTTTCACAGGACAGGTTTCACTCAGAACAGGCCTCGCCATTGTCGACCAAAGGAGTTGAGTGCACATGCTCAGCGTCATATCCAGAGGTTGTATTTGGGAAATAGACGTATGAGTGCTGCCCGCATTGCTGCAGAGGTTGAAGGGGTGAGGGGGTCAGCCTGTCCGTGCTCAGACCATACACCGCACACTGCATCAAATTGGTCTGCATGGCTGTCGTCCCAGAAGGAAGCCTCTTCTTAAGATGATGCACAAGAAACAGTTTGCTGAAGACAAGCAGACTAAGGACATGGATTACTGGAACCATGTCCTGTGGTCTGATGAGACCAAGATAAAATTATTTGATTCAGATGTTGTCAAGGTGTGTGGTGGCAATCAGGTGAGGAGTATAAAGACAAGTGTGTCTTGCCTACAGTCAAGCATGGTGGTGGGAGTGTCATGGTCTGGGCCTGCATGAGTGCTGCCGGCACTGGGGAGCTACAGTTCATTGAGGGAACCATGAATGCCAACATGTACTGTGACATACTGAAGCAGAACATGATCCCCTACCTTCGGAGACTGGGCCGCGGGGGAATTTTCCAACATGATAACGACCCAAAACACACCTCCAAGACGACCACTGCCTTGCTAAAGAAGCTGAGGGTAAAGGTGATGGACTGGCCAAGCATGTCTCCAGACCTAAACCCTATTAAGCATCTGTGGGGCATCCTCAAACGGAAGGTGGGGGAGTGCAAGTTCTCTAAAATCCACCAGCTCCGTGATGTCGTCATGGAGGAGTGGAAGAGGACTCAAGTGGCAACCTACGAAGCTCTGGTGAACTCCATGCTTAAGAGGGTTAAGGCAGTGCTGGAAAATAATGGTGGCCACACAAAATATTGACACTTTGGGCCCAATTTAGACATTGCCCTATAGGGGTGTACTCACATACACATATACATACATAGACACACACACACACACATAGTGTAATGGTAAACTTTAACTAATCAAAAAAAAAAAAAGCCATAAAAAAAAAAAAAGTATACGTTTAACTTTTTTTGGTTTTAATGCATCTGTGAAAGGGTTAAATTAGTAAATATAGTAATACTTCTATTGCAATGTTATGCCTGCCCACTTGGATGAACTCTTTTTTTTTTTAAATGACAATTCCAGCGAACATCCAATAAACATGTGTGTAATATGACAATCTTGAAGTCCAGACCCTTTAAAGGCATTAGAAAGCCTATGTAGAGAGTGTGTGGACTGATGTATACATCACAGCCCAGCCAAAAGAGGAAATGAAAGGGGTGGAGGAACAGACAACACTAATTAGGATTATCAATCTTTTATTATTAAAAAAATAAAATAAAAAATTAAACAAATGTATACGTGGTTTTACTTGCAAAATAACAAATATTTTTAATTGCAACATTCTTATAGTCTGAAATTTACCATCACTTTAAAGCCCTTTTTTCTAACACCTGAGACCTCATATCTTTGAGCCCTTATATCTTTTTTGTGCAATTGTTTAAAAATAATTTTTATTAGAGTTATGAGTAACTGTAAATTGTAAGCTGCGGACATTATGCAGGACACAGCCGTACCGCCTTGCACAAAGCATGTTATTACTTATCTTGCTGTGAAATATTTCAATAGAAACATATTTACACTGTCAGTTATTATTATTATCGGTTATTTGTAGAGCGCCAACAGATTCCGCAGAGCTATAAGCAAAGGGGGAGTACAACAAAACAATTATAGGGATCAAATGGGTAGAGGGCCCTGCCAAGAGTTGCACTGTTGTAGTCAGCTCTTAAGAAGGTGAACTACAAACAGCTGGACTTTTAGGCTTACATGCTAAGGGGGTTCAGGGGATAGCAATGGAGGAGAGGAACTGGTATTAGGAAAGGTTAGCGTAGGTTGTATGCATCCCTGAACAGTAGAGTCTTTAGGGAGCACTTGAAGCTTTTAAAACTAGAAGATAGTCTTGTGGAGCGAGGCAGAGAGTTCCACAAGATGGGAGCCAGTCTGGAGAAGTCCTGTAAACGGAAGTTTGATGAGGTGACAAGAGAGGAGGAGAGTAGGAGGTCATGAGCAGAGCAAAGGGGACGGGAGGGAGAGTATCTGGAAACAAGGTCTGAGATGTAGGGGGGAGCAGTGCAGTTGAGGGATTTGTATGTAAGAGTGAGAGTTTTGTGTTTGATCCTAGAGGCAAGAGGAAGCCAGTGAAGGGATTGGCAGAGAGGTGCAGCAGATGAAGAGCGACGTGCAAGGAAGATGAGTCTGGCAGAGGCATTCATTATGGATTGTAAAGGAGCTAGGCGGCAGGTGGGGAGACCAGAGAGGACAGAGTTGCAGTAATCAAGGCGGGAAAGAATGAGAGAGTGGATTAAAATCTTAGTTGTGTCTTGTGTAAGGAAGTGTCTCATTTTAGAGATGTTTTTAAGGTGGAAGCGGCAGGCTTTAGCCAAGGACTGAATGTGAGGAGTGAAGGAAAGATCTGAGTCAAATGTGACCCCGAGACATCGGGCATGCGGGGTAGGGGTAATGATGGAGTTGTCAACAGTTATAGAGATATTGGGGGTGGAGATTTTGGAAGAAGGGGGGAAAATGAGGAGCTCAGTTTTGGAGAGATTTAGCTTGAGGTAGTGACAGAACATCCAGGAAGAGATGTGAGAAAGACAGTTAGTGACACGGGTTAGCAAGGAAGGAGATAGGTCTGGTGCAGAGAAGTAGATTTGGGTGTCATCGGCATACAAATGATATTGGAAACCGTGGGACTTAATTAGGGAACCTAGTGATGACATATAGATTGAGAAGAGAAGGGGACCGAGGACAGAGCCTTGCGGTACTCCGACAGAAAGTGGTGACGGGGCAGAGGAGGCCCCAGAGAAGGCTACACTGAAGGTACGGTTTGATAGGTAGGAAGAGAGCCATGAAAGGGCTATGTCACAGATGCCGAAGGATTGAAGGGTTTGGAGCAAAAGAGGGTGGTCGACAGTGTCAAAGGCTGCGGACAGATCAAGGAGGATAAGCAGAGAGAAGTGGCCTTTTGATTTAGCTGTAAGTAGGTCGTTGGTGACCTTAACAATAGCTGTCTCTGTGGAGTGATAGGGACGAAATGGGGACGAAATGCAGATTGCAGCGGGTCAAGAAGGGAGTTTAACGTAAGTAAATGGGATCGGTGTGCATATACTAGTTTTTCGAGAAGCTTTGAAGCAAGAGGGAGGAGGGAAATAGGGCGGTAGTTGGATGGGGAGGTAGGATCAAGGGAAGGTTTTTTGAGGATAGGTGTGACCAGTGCATGTTTCATCGATGAGGGAAATGTACCAGTGTTGAGGGAGAGGTTGAAAATGTGTGTTAGTATAGGGGTAAGGGTAGCAGAGAGAGAGGGGAGTAGCTGTGAGGGGATAGGGTCAAGGGGACAGGTAGTGAGGTGAGAGCGCAGTATAAGTGCCGAAACTACTTCTTCAGTAACAGGGGAGAATGAACTAAGTTTCAGGTTATGAGGGTTGTGGTTGAGTGAGAGCATTTGAGGGGGGGAGAGAATGGAATTATGTTGAGAGCTGATTTCATGTCGGATGGAGTCAATTTTGTTAATGAAGTGACTGGCAATTGGTAAATTTCATACACTGAAATTACTGGTCTTATAAAACACAAGCTGGAACATAAAATAGTGACAGCATGTGGTAACTGCAGAGCATATCTGATGGTACTCACCATATGAATATGTCCTAAAAGGAGCTGGTAGCCCTGCTCGTGTAGTAATGTCTGCAAAAAAAAACAAAACAAAAACGTATCAGTACCAAGATAGAACTGCTGAAAAACTTTGCGCACTGGAAAATTATTTTATGAGTCTACCATAAAAACACTTAAAAGGGACAGTAGAGACCATGAGATTTTTTATATTAAATGGTTAGTTATGCATAATGAAACAACATTGCAATATGTTTTCATTATTATTTTGCCACTGTATATGTAATTTAGCTCTAAAAAAAAAAATTGAACAATTTATAACTCTGCTACATATCTGTGCTTAATTAGCTTTATCAGATAACAACTGCAAAACAATTCACTTTATATTAAGTTTGACAGTGGATAGCCTTGTTGTCTGCAAACTAAATCCCAGATTAACTATTTCAATTAAGGCAAATGGTGGGTGGAAGCTGAAAGCATTTTCCATTAAAAAAAAAAATGCGAACACAAGTAGTCACAATCCTAAAGGGACAGTCAAGTCCAAAAAAAAAAAACTTTCATGATTCAAATAGTGCATGTAATTTTAAACAACTTTCCAATTTACTTTCTATTTAAAGGGGGAAGAGAGTCCACGGCTTCATTCATTACTAGTGGGAATTAAGAACCTGGTCACCAGGAGGAGACAAAGACACGCCAGCCAAAGGCTTAAATACCTCCCCCACTCCCCTCATCCCCCAGTCATTCTTTGCCTTTCGTCACAGGAGGTGGCAGAGAGGCGACAGAATATCGGAGGTCTCTTATGAGGGGTTCTAACCTTCACTATGGGACAGGAGTTTAAGTAGCCCTTTAAGCTTCTCAACTTGAGGGCCTGGGTGAACGTTAGAGTCTGGAGATGCAGGGGGAGCTTCCCTTTGCGACACCATCCCGACTCATATTAACAGCTCCTTTAGCAATCGGCGTTGACGAGTTTCGCAAATTGCTTCTTCTCTCAAGTCTATGTCAAGAGCGCAGCTACAACTTGTCACACTTGAAGGGCCGTGTTCCTGTTCCACGGCGTAGATTCTGGTAAGATCGTTTTATTTTTACATAATGATAAACACAGAAGCAGGGCCACAGTGTGGCGCCTTTATCTTTATAGAATCAAGGGGTAATATTCCTACGAGGGGATTATTGAGCAGGGGTGGTTTGTACATGTTAATTTTATTATGCGATTGCTGCGTTATGTGCAACGACGCGGCTCTGGCATTTTGTGGAACTGACAGGTTCTCTTCTGGTAGTTTTGCGCAGTCTTTTTTGGTGCGTTCTCATCAGCAGGGGCGGTCCTGCGTAGTCACCCTTGTGACCGGGTGGGGCTTCTTCACTTCCGGTTTGATCTGCGACGGATGAGACAAAATGGTTTCTGAGTCCGGTTCATAGGAGGTGGCGAGTGCCCCGGCCATTGGTGGTTATAAAGGTGCCTGTTGTAGTCTTCTTTCTGAAAAGCTATGGAGGATTCTGACACGTTAGAGGGTACTCCCTCTTTAGCCAAGTCGGACTTTGCGGACCAGCATGAAATGGCAGTCGCTAAGGTGATACATGCTTTGCCGCATTCTGCTAAGCGCAAGTGTAGAGCTTCTCATAGCGGCCCGAACCAGTTGTGTCTGTCGGACGCCCCAGCAGGGTGGTACGATGACAAGGCCCAATCCGACGCATCGGAAGAGGCCCTTTCGGGGTCGGAGTCTGCATCATCTAAACCTCTGACAGCGGAGGAACCGGATTTCGGTTTAAAATGGAGAACTTGCATTTTTTGTTAAAGCAAGTGATGGCTACCTTAGAGGTTCCAGAACCCAAACTACCAGAGGAACCCTCCTTTCCTAAGTTGGATAAGGTTTACGAGGACAGGGTGCCTTCCCGGTTCTTGTAAAGATTGGGAACATTATTAAACATGAGTGGGAGCGATTAGGTTCTTCCTTTTCTCCTTCTCAATTTAAAAAGCCTTTCCCTGTTCCGGAGGCCCAGCTAAAGTTGTGGTGGACCATTCTCAAGATGGATGGAGCCATCTCCATGCTCGCTAAGCACACGATTCCTTTAGAGGAAAGTTCTTCGTTCAAGGAGCCTTTGTATAAGAAGTTGGAAAACATGTTGCAAAAGATGTTTCAACACATGGGGTTTGTTTTATTACCGGCAGCAGCTGGAGCTGCGTCAGATTGGTGCGATGCATTATTTGCTATGATTGAGGGTGAACCCTCTTTCGAAGAGGTGCAGGAAAAGATTAAGGCCCTAAAAGGTGGCCAATTCTTTCATTCATAACGCTAATATGCAGATTATCCGCCAAAATTCCAAGGTGTCCGGTTTTTCTTGTTCTGTGGCTAATATCTTGGTCGGCGGACATGACCTCTAAGACGAGGCTGTTGTCTTTTCCTTTCAAGGGCAATATCCTGTTCGGTCCAGGTCTGGACTCTTATCATTTCCACGGTTACAGCAGGCAAGGGTGCCTTCCTTCCCCAGGATAAGAAGGCAAAGCCTAAGAGTGCTAATTTTCGTCCCTTCTGCGGGGATAAGGCGCAACGTGCTCAGCCCACCACAAAAGCGGACCAATCCAAGGGTGCCTGGAAGCCTGCTCAAGCTTGGAACAAGTCTAACCAGCACAAGAAGCCCACCGAGACTAAGTCCGCATGAAGGGGCCGCCCCCCGACTGGTCTGCGAACCAAGTGGGGGGCAGATTGTCTCTGTTCTTAGTCGCCTGATTGCAGGACGTTCAGGACCCCTGGGTTCTGGAGATAGTCACCCAGGGTTACAGGATAGGGTTCAAGTCCTCTCCGCCCAGGGGCAGATTCCTGCTGTCAAACCTGTCTTCAAGGCCGGAAAAAATGGAGGCCTTTCAGGGGTGGGGGCGTGATCTCTCCGCTCTAGGGGTTATTGTACCAGTACCTTAGGCAGAAAGGAGTCTAGGGTATTACTCCAATTTGTTTGTGGTCCCAAAGAAGGAGGGAGACTCGCTAATCTACCTGACATACAATCCTTTGTTCAGGCTCTATCTCGAATCAGGCCTGTCATTAAGCAGTCTGCTCCCCCGTGGAGCTTAAACTTGGTACTTAAGGTCTTGCAGAAGGTTCCGTTTGAACCTATGCATTCTCTTGACATAAAAATTATATCATGGAAGGCCATTGCATCGGCACACAGAATTTCTGAGCTGGCGGCCTTGCAATATGAGCCCCTTTATCTGGCGTTTCATGCGGATAAGGCTGTTATTCGCACTGGTGTGGGGTTTTTCCCTAAGGTGGTGTCTAGCCGCAACATCAATCGGGAGATAGTCCTGCCTTCTTTATGTCCTAATCCTCCTTCTCCTCCTAAGGAGAGGTTACTTTATAATCTGGACGTGGTTCATGCCTTAAAATGTTATCTTCAGGCCACAAAGTATTTCAGACAGACAATCAAATTCTTTTTGTTGTGTTCAGGGAATCGCAGGGGTCAGGGGGCTTCTGCTATATCTTTGTCTTTTTGGCTGAGGCGCCTGATCCGCTTGGCCTATGAGACAGCGGGTCATAAGCCTCCTCAGAGGATTACTGCTCATTCCACTAGAGCGGTAGCTTCATCTTGGGCCTTCAAGAATGAGGCTTCTATGGAGCAGATTTGCAAGGCGGCTACCTGGTCCTCCTTGCATACCTTCACTAAGTTTTACAAATTTGAAGTTTTTGCTTCTGCGGAAGCGGTTTTGGGAGAAAGGTTCTACAGGCTGCGCTGCCCTTAGATTAAGGGTCCGGCTTTTACCCTCCCGGTTTCACATTCAGAGTCATCTAGAGCTTGGGTATATGTGTTCCCACTAGTAATGAATGAAGCCGTGGACTCTCCTCCCCTTTAGATGGAAAACATAAATTATGCTTACCTGATAATTTTATTTCCATCGAGGGGAGGAGAGTCCACGGCCCACGCCTGTAGCTCCGATGGGCGGACCTAAATTTTATATTCTCTTCTGGCACCATTTATACCCTAATATTTCTCCTACTGTTCCTTGTTCCCTCAGCAGAATGACTGGGGGATGAGGGGAGTGGGGGGGTATTTAAGCCTTTGGCTGGGGTGTCTTTGCCTCCTACTGGTGGCCATGTTCATAATTCCCACTAGTAATGAATGAATGAAGCCATGGACTCTCCTCCCCTCGATGGAAATAAAATTATCAGGTAAGCATAATTTATGTTTTTATCACCAATGTTGCTTTGTTCTCTTGGTATTCTTAGTTGAAAGCTAAACCTAGGAGATTCATATGCTAATTTCTTAGACCTTGAAGGCCACCTCGAATCTAAATGCATTTTGACAGTTTTTCACCACTAGAGGGTATTAGTTCATGTGTTTCATATAGATAACATTGAGCTCATGCACATGAATTTACCATGGAGTGAGCACTGATTGGCTAAAATGCAAGTCTGTCAATAGAACTGAAATAAGGGGGCAGTATGAAGAGACTTATATATAAGGTAATTACAGAGGTAGAACGTGTATTATTAGAACTGTGTTTGTTATGCAAAACTGGGGAATGGGTAATTAAGGGATCATCTATCTTTTAAAACAACAAAAATTCTGGTGTTGACTGTCCCTTTAAGTTAGAGGGTAGCAGATTTAGGAGAAACATGTGAGAAAGCATTTTTTTTTTTTAAAGAAAGGGTGGTGGATTCATGGTAAAACCTCAGCCTGCTTATAGAAAACACATTTAACACTGGTAGGAAAGTGTTCAGAGGACCCAGCTTCTAAAGTAGATTTAGAGACAGAATCAGAAGGCTCCATAACAGCAGAAATCTACAAAAGTAGTAATGTGCATAAATAACATATAAATCGATATATCCCCAAAAAAGGGCTGTTGAAGCAAAGGGGGAAAAAAAAAAAAACACCATACCGCCTCCAGAAGCAGCTCTTTAAAAAAAAAAAAAAAAAAAAAAAAAAAAGAGAGCTAAGCTGACAAAAAAATTGAAGATATTGCACTAGCCGATGGAACAGACTCCACACACAACATCCAGATAGCGCACTGAGGGAGCCAAAGCATTACCCAACGTGAGATAAAAAGGTAAAAGCATGCCAAAACGAACCTGCATGCGTTTTTGACGTGCGCAGACTCGAAAGCCAGTGTGTGTAAAACCTGTGCGCAATTTTTATGAATCTATGTACGCAAAACCCAACGCACACTAAAAAACACATGCTAGAATTTTTAAGGGAAATAAAATAAAAATATAACTGTCCCAAGGAGATATAAATATATATTATATAAAAAATAATAACCTAAAAAGGCTAATAGAGTGCCCAACAACAAAAAATAGTACTTACAAGAGGGCGGAGCCAGCTCTCAAAGCAGCACGTTTTTGTTTTTTTAGCTATTAACTGAAGATAACTATAGCTATCTTTACTACTTTATACCTCAGTTGAGTTTTGGTACTTTTAAGGAGTGCATTATTTGACCGTGATCTCGCCTATGTTCTTTGGGACAGCTACGTGGCAAACTATTCCACAGGCCTAGGAGCCATCTTGCAAGCTGTTGTGATCTATCAGTATTGCCCTCCCTTAAAGTGTGCCCTGTGTGTGTGGTGGAGCATAGGACTGGGGCTGCCCAAAATTTTTGTCTGGCCATGAAAGCCGTGACTCAGTCACTTGGTGTTAATATGAGGGATGCAGACAAGAGAGATATAAACACACTATGAGCCTAAAGAGAATCCTGAAGCCTTAGATGCTTTGGCGGACACAGCGCCACTTGCTACAAGGTAGACACCAATTGGTGTCTTGTCCAATGCCTATAAAGGGGAGAGGACCAAGGCTTATTTTGTGTTAGATAACTGCATTAGATTGCGGTGCTGGATGTGGATCCCCAGCTGGCCAGGCTCAGATATCACTGTAGCTGGAAAAGCTGGCCTTGGGCAAAAAATATTATCCAAGGAGGCGCTAAACATTTGCAGATCACTGAGGTATTCAGAGCTAGCAGTTTATTTAAGTCTGGAGGCATTGAGTCGAGGACATCATCTAAGATCCATAGTGTTCTTCCCAATAATTTCTCCCTGTATTTGGGTCAGCTAAGGTGATAAGGGACTACGTGCTGTTACTGTAAGACAGGGGTGGGTTAAAAGGCATTAGAAACATAGAATTTGACGTTAGATAAGAACCAAAAAGGCCCATCAAGTCTACCCATATTACATGTTACTTTTTCCTTAGGATAGCCTTATGCATGTCCCAGGCATTTTTAAATTCCTTTACAGTCTTTGTGTTTACCACCTCAAATGGAAGTTTATTCCATGAATCCACCACCCTTTCTGTAAAAAAAAAATGCTTCCTCAAATTTCTCCTGAATCTACTACCCTCTAACTTTAGATTGTTACCCCTTGTTTTGGCAATTATTTTTTGTGAAAAATGCTTTCAGCTTCTATTTTATTAAGTCCCTATATATTTGAAGGTTTCCATCATGTCACCTCTTTCCCTTCTATCCTCTAAACTATACATATTTAGATCATAGTCTTTCTTTGTACGTTTTATATTTTAGACCATGTACCATTTTAGTAGCCCTCCTTTGGACAGCTTCTAGTTTATTTATATCTTTCTGAAGATATGGTCTCCAGAACTGTACACAGTAGTCCATATTTGGTCTAACTAATGATCTGTAAAGTGGCATAAGAACCTTGCTATTTCTGCTACTAAAACCTCTTCCAATGCAACCAAGCATTTGACTGGCCTTGCTGGCTGCACTGCGGCATTGTGTACCAAATTTGAATCATCTGAAATAATAATTCCCAAATCCCTTTCTTCTTTAATTAGTCAGTAATGTACCATTGAGACTATAATTGGCCTTTGGGTTTTTGGATCCTACATGCATAATTTTGCTCTTGGTAATATTACATTTCTGATCCCATTTATTTGACCAGTCCTCTAGTTTATTAATATCACAGTTCATTTGATCAACTCCTCCTGGAACATCTACCCTGTTACAAATTTTTGTATAATCAGCAAACAAGCAAACCTTCCCCTTAAGCCCACTTCCAATATCACTTATGAACTTGACAAACCTACATATTTCTATATAAGAGACAGATACCACACATTGCTGGACTTTGTGATAGCTTATGCTGGAATATTTATCTAGTGTATTGTAATCCAGTTATTTTATATGTTTTAAATCAATCATAATTATGCCTATAGCAACTTTTTAAGTTTGTCAATATTGAAGTCTGGACTATAGGACAGCTGTAGGCTAGATAATTTTGTCTAGGGTTTTTATGCATCTGAACAAATTCATGTGGGTGATTTCAAATAAGACTGCTTATTACCTGTCTAGTATTACAAGATTCCTTATTTTATTAGGAATGATGATACTAGCTATTTTTCTTATATTAGGACTATTTAGAATGCTCTGATTAATGTTTTAAATGCCCCCCTCCCCCCAAAAAAAAATGTGTAATGCCTTTATAAAAATAAAAAAAATTGAAGCATTTTTTTTTAATTAAAAAAAAAAAAAAATTACTGCAATAGACAGTTTTTTGGGGCTAAAGTTGGCGGCTGTAGGTTCTCAGGAAAAAACATGGCACTGAAAAGTGCCTTTACATTGTGGAATATGGGAACTGTGTATCACCAGTAAATATATATATGTATATGCTTATATACATATATATTTATGTGTTAATATGTGTATACTGTATATACACATTAACACGTGTATATATATATATATATATATATATATATATATATATATATATATATATATATATATATATATTTACATTCATATACTTACTTTAAATTTGATGCCCATCGCTTCGCAACTTACCCCTTTCGCTGCACTAGTTCTCATGTCGTGTCTAATGGCATGAGAACGAGACTCCTATTGGAGTCTATGGAAGCGCACTATCATGAGCACAATGATTCCATCCAAGTTTTTTTTTGTTTAGCACTATTATATTACTGCCCCTTCCTATCTAGCTAATTCCCTAGGTAGTTAATATTACTTCAATATTTCTCTAGTTCATGTTACAACTTAGCCAGTTTTGCATGTGATATATATATATATATATATATATATATATATATATATATATATATATATATATATATATATATATACATATACATACACACACACACCTGTGTTAACACATGTTCATTATTTTACCATTAGTACGCCACCCTTCTGTTTTTCAGTGAGCTAGATGGGGTTGTCCACACATCCATGTATACTAATTGTTTGTTATATGTTTTTTTACTACAGTTTATTCTATGGGTATTAATTTCCATTGTTCTTTTGTACTGAATATTGTATTATTTATATTTACAGTTTAAGTCTCCAAAGGAACAAGTGTTGGTTTTCACCAAGTTTGTTTGTAGCACATGAGTTTTTTTTATTTTTGATGTAATTGATCTGGTCGATATATTGTAGATTATTTTGGAACCACTTGTCTACATAGTTTGAACTACATGTCTGTATAACTAAACTGTTAACGTACGGTGACACTTTTTTAAACAATACTAATCTTTGCAAATACCTCAATAAAAAAAAGGTACTTACCAATAGGCACACAACTACCGGAAAGAAGCAATAGAGAGCCAAAAATGTAGAACTGAGATATTGCAATAATGATCCTCCATAAGGGCTTCAGTGATAAGTAACAAAAGGGCTAGACAAGCTTTAAAGCACAGCGTTTTAGATAAGTTTGACCATTAAATTAACCGATAGTGGCCTCTAATACAAGTTTACCATTTGTTGGATCTCCACCTCCCAGAATGGTTTAGAAAACGAACACGCAAACTTGCGTGACTTACTGGTGAAAATGGACCCTGTCCAGTGTTACCAAGGTGATACATGGCTATCTCAAGCTAAGCTGGGTTGCTACAGATGTGGAACTGCATTACATGCAATGGCATGATTAGTGGTACTTAGTTCCAACCTTCAATATCAAACATCAGCTCACCTGCACGTCAGAGTTTGTAGTTTATATGATCATCTGTCCATGTTCACTTTATTACGTGGGTAAAATGGTAACAACCTTTAGAGAAAGGTTAGCCAACCACAAAGTCTGTTATACTCCAAGGTGGTGAGACATTTCCAACACCTTGGGCATCCTATCTCTTCGTTGAGAACAATTCTTATTGATCATGTACCTAAACTTAAACATGGTGGTGACAGGGCTAAAGCCCCACTAAGACTGGAGTCTCGTTGGATTTATTATTTGGATACAGTGGCCCCTCGAGGACTGAATATGGTTGTTGACTACAGTTGTTTCTTTAAATGAAAGTTATGGGTGTTCCCCTTCTCTTGAAGTGAAATCTCTACCATATCTTTGGGATTCGAAGGCAAACTTTTAGTTTTATATAGCACTAACTATAGTATTGTGGTATAGCAAATTTTGTTTTATCCCACTATGTAATACTGATACTATGATATACGGTTCAATGAAAATGCATCCTGATAAATATGGGATATAATCTATTTATGCATAAGATTAAGAGTGCTAAAACCATTACATGTTAGTTTTTAGGATTTGTAAGTAATTTATTAGGTGTTGATCACCATTAGGTGTGTTTTTTTTTTTTTTGTTTTTTTTTTTTTTAATTATACACAATGTGTACCGTGATCGCCTTAGTACTGTGGAAACAGATGATGTTGTGTTTGCAGGTTACTATGGCAACTGATAACGTAATCGCATGTCAATTTGGTAACACGTGCACGCAACTGTCCACACCGCTCGGCGTGTTTGTGTGGACATCAGAAGCTTAATGAGGTAATTAAATGGGGTATTTAAGGGGATTTGTTATTGCACTATGTTGATGTTATATGTCTCCATTTTAAAAAGACTCAAAGCAAGAGCCAAAACGTTATGGTGTAAAGGCATAACACTGTGACATGAGTTGATCGCAAAAAAGGGTTTGTTTATTTACCATGAGTGCCTACTGTTTTGAAGACTACACATGGGATTTCAGAGGGAACCTGGTTTTCATATCGTTTTTGGGTGTAATATATATATATATATATATATATATATATATATATATATATATATATATATATATATATATATATATATATATATATATATATACACACACACAGGTATACCCCGCTCATACAGCGGGTTAGGGACCGGAGCCCCGCTGTAAAGTGAAAACCGCCTTAAAGTGAAACAAGGCAGTTTTAGCTTTCTTTCCACTTGCCAGTGTGTTTAAAAACATGTTTGAACTAACATATATTAGGGGTGCAATAGGGCTAAGTTTAGTTAAACACTAGCACAGCACAGAATTCAATAAATGCTGTACATGTAAAATAGTGACAATTACTGTAGTAAAATTTGCCAAACTATAGCACTGAGACACAGATTGCACTGTAATGCTGTAAACAGAGTGAACTGCGCATAACAAAATTATGCCAGTCACTTTTCTCGCAATCTCACAATGATTACAGCACTATTTCATAATACTTGGAGGTTGAACTTCAGCTCCACAAAGCGCTGTATTAGCGAATCGCTGTAAAGTGAAGCGCTGTAAAGTGAGGTATACCTGTATATATATATATATATATATATATATATATATATATATATATATATATATATATATATATATATATATATATATATATATATATATTAGGGTGTTTCATTTTTCAAAAGATGTGATTTTCATATGACTGATGTAAAAGATATATATGCCAAATTTCAAGAAGATTGGGTAATATTTAGGGGTTGCACACATTGATCACTTTTATCACAAACTAGTGAAATTTCTAACATTGAAGTGCTTTACACTAATGGTCTTCTCATGTATTTCTTTCATCTTTTGCAGGTAATTGAACTTTAAAATGGGAACCAAAAGAGCAATTTGGCTGCTAGAAAAGGTGCCTAGTGGTGAGTTTTTAGGAGCTCGGCTCCCTTCAAAGGAACAAGTACTTTTAGTTTTTATTTACCATCACAAGGAAATGAAAGAAACACTTTTGGATGCTGCTAAATCTACCAGTACTAAACTACAGGAAGTGTTGAGGAAAGCAAATATCCCTGTTAAGACGGAGGAGAATATCCGTGCTGGTATACAGAAGTTGTACAAAGAATACCAAAATCTGGGTAAAGAAAAAAATAAAAAAAAAAAAAAAAAAAAAAAAAAAAAAAAAAAAAAAAAAATCGAGAAACACAGATAAAGCAAATGTGAAACGGCAGATTTGGAAAGGTGATCTCATCAAGTTATTTGACATTTTCCGGCAAAATGTGATGGACATGAATAGTGTATCACAAGAAGATAAAGAATTTCTTAGGTAACAAAGAGAAGATCGTATGAGTTCGTCAATGAGTGGAGTAGACAAGGTTTTCGCCTCGAAAATAAGAACGAAGTGTACAAAAGAAGAAAAAAATTCATATAAGAATAAACATTACATTCAGGATCCCAGGGGCACTGCATCAAGCAAGGTGGATGGCAAAGGCAATATATGCACTTAAAATTGTCCACTTCACTAAACAGTTGAATATTCCCCAACGACAATTGGAAGGAATGAAACGGGTTGCACATTTTGTCAGCCTCATATATGTTCGCTTTTGGCATGAGGCAATTGTAAGTCGATGGGCTCCAAAGAATGATTTGGATATGCTACAGCTTCTGAGCACTTACCCAGATGCAGACGTCAAAAAATGTGCTCTCATAGTTGCCAAGAGACACCTTTGGTTTCTGTCAGAAACAAACGTAGGATTGGCTTTTTTGGACGACCGTATTACTCAGGCTGTTAAGGAAAATATGACTAAAAATTTAGAAACCAAACCTGCAAAGAAAAAGGAAGTGAAACGATTAGAGGGTAAAAACATAGTTTTTGAAGGAAAAGACCTGAGCCATTTTGTTACTAATAAAACAAAGACGTTCTTTGAATTGTTTGGGATCCACAACGTGACAGAATACTGCAGTGAGTCTCTAAGAAGCCATGTGAACGCTCTTAAGGTTGTCAATGATACCGCAGAAAGTGGAATTGCTCTGATAAA